>NW_028277176.1:7272500-7875000 GCF_051122295.1 Plectrocnemia conspersa | reverse complement strand
TTAATTTTTTTATAATAATTTTATGGTGTAAAAATATACAACCGTGAGTGAAAAAGGTTAATAACGCAGTTCGTATTTTATCACACGTTGCAATCGGCGACGTGCATCGGATATGATGACGTGTGTAAAGAATCGTAATCGTTGCAAAAATGAACTATGGTGAAAATCCAAACCAAGAATTAGCGATAATTGCGTTGAGGGATAAAATATTTATTGGAACGTGCATGTGCATGACAATAACGTTAATTAAACTCGGAAACCCCTATGCGATAGGTAAATTAAAGGTACGCAAAAAAAAGCAATTTAACATACTCGTTTTTGTGCGAAGAACATGATTTAATAGATTTCATTATTCACGTTTTAATTATGGGATTTAAATTTAGGCGATTAATTATGTCGGATTAAATTAACCGTTCGTATACTAGCCTTTCCAGAATATGTGTAATTTTGCGTATTTATTTGTGTATCAAGGGCTATCTAAGCTAGTCTCTAGTCTCCAGATATACGTTATTTTTAATTATGAAATATTAGAATATATTTGTAAAGTTTTTTTGGAGATTTAAGTGAAAAAAAAACATTGATTATTTTTATTGTTTTTTTAAAAAAAAAATATTATCATAATTATTTACTTAAGACGAAATTATTAAATATAATTTGTATTGATAAAAAAATAGTGCCAGCTATTAATAAAATTACAATATCAATGTTAACGGGAATATGAGTAATTTATGAAATTTCTGCAATTACACAGTGCTTTTTTTTATTATTTTGTCCGCTATTATTTGTTACGTTTGTAACAAATATAGCCGACATCTGTGTTGTCGTTATATACAAAAACTTTTTTTTACTGTTTTTAGAAATTAAAAATTTCATAATATAAACGAATATTTATATTATAGTTTAATAAATATAAAAAAAAGCGAATACACAACACAACCTCGCATATTCTATCAGTTACTACGATACTCTAAACAAAGAAAGAAAGAAATAAGAATCTTAGATAACCCATTGATATTCTTTATCTATAATATTTATATTTTAATCAATCGTATCCGTGTTTGATGTTAATAATATTTATATTTAATCTTTGCTTAGGTTTATTTTAAATATCTTTCTAATTCAAAGAATATCATATCTCAATAATAATATTATCGTGCAAGTCACTTCAAACAGACAATATTTTTTTTTTGTGAGCAATCTTTCTATTACAAAATGTGGAGACTTATTAGTCCATTTTTTATCTTGGGATTTTTTTGATGCTTTATTTTTTATTAGCTATCTTTAGATAGCTCCTGCGGTATTACTATTTAAGCTTTTAGCACCTTTTCTATCCGTCGGCAATTTTTTAAAAGTAATTTGCCATTTCGTAGACTTAGAAACACATTTTATATTATTCTGAAACATGCAATCTACGCAAACGAAACATTAAGAGTACTTTACGTAATTATATTTTAATTGAACTTTGCTTACCGGAAAAATATGCGTTCATATTCTAAAATCATGGGCGAAAGACTGACTTTCATTTACTTTTAAGGTAGTGCTAAATACTTGTATGTTTATATTTTATTATTTAATTCATTATTTATTTGCCAATTGGCTAGCATGTAAAAGTGTCATGTTTTAACATTGGAATACGACTTCGACCTACTTTTGAACAGCTTTTAACCAAAATATCAGCTTGTTATTTACTTTCTGTAAACATCATACAGCATATTTATTCATAGTTTATCTGTATAATCAGTTGGCGGTTTCGCGCAGCTGATTTATTTTTTTATTGTAAATCTAATGTTTGAACATTAATGCGTTACAATATAATATATAATGCCACTACCAGACTGAAAATCAGTCGCTATCTATGTTATTATTATTGTAGGTTCTGAATATCAACGTATTTTTATAAATAAAAAATCCAATATGTTACGAAAATCACACCTCTTGTTGACGAATATTTTATGTTTATGAAATTTATTAATTAAAATCACAATAAGAAATGCATTTTTTATTCTCCGCTATGATAATATTATATAAAAACATTCCAGTTAGTTGACTTTTCATAATTTCAATAAGAGATTCCCGCATGATTTTAAAAATGAAAACCACACGTGGTGGTTTTTATTCATTTGCACAATTAATTTAGACGTCATTCTAACGATTATTTCGAACAAATGAAAAAAAAACTATCTTGTCTCGAAAGTAAGGCACTACAATGGAAGAAAAGTCTTGTGACTAAACAATCGCATTAATAATTCTTAATCTTTCGTAGAGAATTTTAATCACAATTACTAATAAGTACTAAAAAAAGTTCATCTTTGTCTGAAAAATATGCGTTATAGACAATGCATTCTACCCCACTCAAAATACTAATTGTTCTCTACCCTTTTGTTAACGATCGCCTAAAGTGGCCTTATAGAATTATTTTAATTTTAACACATTTTCTGGGTGTGTCCAAGAGGTGATGCAATTGACACGCAGACATCCCCATCTGCGATTCGCCACAGCTGTTTCAAACCAGCAATATAAGTCATATCCCCTACGCATCCAAAACCAAAAGTTATAAAATACAAATATTGCCACACATATGTTAAATTATTAATATTTAAATATTGAGTATTTCTAATAAATTATTGCCGGTTATGTTAAATTATTAATATTTAAATATTGAGTATTTCTAATAAATTATTGCCGGTTTTACGGAGTTAAAAAATACCGAAATACTGATGTGAAATTTACAATCAATTACAACATATTCTAAATTTTCGAATAACACTTACGCTATGGATAATTAAAAAATATTGCTTTCGTATGGCAAAATAAAAGTTGAGCCAAATTTCACGAAAATGCCTAAGCTCAATCCGCCCGCATTGAGCGTTGATGGATCTAAAAACACGGCCCGCATTTAAATTTTAGCGGCGCCTACTGCTTCAGATAAATGCATTGTCGTATCAAAATTAATTATTCCAACTACGTGTGAATAATTCACAACGTTTTAATTGAATATCTCGTATTTTTGCTGCTCAGAAAATTTCGGTTGAAATCACTCATTCGGCATGGAGCCATGTGTTTTAGCACAGTTTAGTCGTGTTGAAATTTCACGTCCCCTGTCTAGCGGAAGTGCAGCACCCGACTATTATATGCACATTCCACATATCACCTTCTGGCACAGCACAGCTGGTGCTGTTCAAATAGCACATGCGGAACGCGTCGCCAAAAATGAGCTTCCGAAAAAAAGCAAGCGAAGAGTTAATCGTCGGTTTTTGAACTCACGCTGACTGGCCAAATAATACAGCTTCTGATTTACATCTGAATCGATCGCTAGCGCTCGTTTCGATGATTTTTTTCGCCTCTATCGTGCCATAAGCACGGTGGGCGGTTATTATTACACCTGGACATATGTCAGGGGTCGTCCATTGTTTCCGTCCCGTTAACGGGTTATTTTCGTGGGGTAATTAACTTTATTGGGGTTGTTCGAGAGCCGCCCCGCTTGTTAGGCAACGCGTATTGTTCGGCGAATGAAAAATGCTCATGTTATTATTGTGATGAATTATTATTATGTTGAAGTGGCAGATGCATTGGAATGAACAAAAAACAATCTCTAATTTTAAGGGTCTAAGGGACGTAGCGTACTAATTTTCATGTAATATTTATTTAGAACAGTGTACCGAAACATTTTCTCATCCACAGCACACCAAAGTTTTTTCTATAATTCCTTTGCATAATATATATTTAGTATATATTTTTTAGAACTTTAAATGGTATTATGACTGCTCTACTAAAATAAATAATTTAACTGAAAATGTGCTTATTGATCGTAATTTAACAGTATGAAATTCTCAAGATGAGATTCTCAAAAACTAGATTTCTCATTTGTATTTGTAAAAATTAACGAAATGAATGTAAAATAATATTCTAAATTGAAAAAAATATTTTATATACATATTGGGTTTGTGGTATATGTTCCAAAATGTGATAACAGTTTATTGTACAAATATAATTTATCAAATATGTACAGAGACATATAGATGTCAGTATTAGGTGGCGGAAACTCGAGTGTCTGAGAGTCTTCGCTGTAGACGTCGATGATTGCCCGAGACTTTGATTTATTTTTATTCGTCTTATGCTAGCGAGGGATTGTAGATGTGACAAAATGTCACATATTTTACACTTGTCCTTCAAGGAAGCTTAGACGTATTGGAAACGAGAGTAATTAGGAGCCTATCGCATTAGAGTTAAACCACATTTATTTAATTAGTTATTATTGTTGCGACCATTCAATAATTAAAAGGATAAAAAGCGGTGTTCACTGCATTAGTTGCGAAACGTTCATTTACTGTTCAAATCCAAACCTCACCCAATGAAAGTTCTAAAACTAATTATAGTTTTTGAACTTTTATTGTATTACTTTATTTTTTTAATCAAATTTAAGATACAAATTTTAATATGTACCTTTCTATGTTCGTACGTACCATTACAGTAAAATAATACTGATTATTTAACAATTAAATACTGATCAATTATTATAAGTCATTTAAAATATTGTAGTATTTTGTCGAACGATGTGACGTCACAGTTCAGAGCATTTGTTTGTGAATAAATACAGTATTTTTTATACTAAGCAGTGAAGTTGTAAATCAATCGTCTGATACATTATAACAGGCTGAGTTGTAAAATGTGAAATTATATTTATACTAGTGAAAATATAAATTCACTGTGACATATAATATGTATGTATAAATAATTGTTTTAGCAGTCGTCCCGAGAAAAATAAATAATAAGCGCTCATGACAATAAGTCTTAAATGTAATTAAAAAAAAACTTGTTCCAGCTTCTAATAAAATATTGAAAAACATGTATCGCAGTTAACATTCGTCTTCAATGCGCGGTAAAAAGTATACTATACGAGTATTTTTTGGCTCTTTTGTCATGCGTGTTTATGTTGGTTCACGATTTTGTCGGCGCAGTTTTGTTCTGCGCGTTATCGCTATGGCGCGAGTTTTAGCAATATGAAATGATATTCATTATTTTCACACGTGGAACAAATTTGGTTACATTTTGTCTTCCAACTTTAGTACAGAAAATTGTGCATCATTTAAAATTACGACTCTTTTAATTGTGTACATTGTATACCTTTACTCTGGGGTAGCATTTATAGTTTGAAAATTCCTGCTCCCTATAATTATAATTGTATTCATAATTCAATGCTATAATTTTAAATTCTGTGTTTTTGACAGATTAATTTGTTTTTTTGTGTCCTATTAAATATATATATATATATATATATATATATATATATATATATATATATATATATATATATATATATATATATATATATATATATATATATATATATATATATATATATATATATATATATATATATATATATATATATATATATATATATATATATATATATATATATATATATATATATATATATATATATATATATATATATATATATATATATATATATATATATATATATATATATATATATATATATATATATATATATATATATATATATATATATATATATATTTATAATAAAATATATAAGAGCTATAGTATACCGTGGGTGAAAAAAAGTTGCGGTGAACTGCTGTAACTACGTGCTAAATTTACTAATTACATTTTCAATGTTTCTATTAAATCAATGTTGGTATATGTTACTTAGGTATTAAAATCACATGTATTGACTATATTTAAAAACGAAAATTAAAGACTTTTTTGCAATATTTAAATAACCGGCGATTATATATAATATAATAACAAACACTAATTTAAGTCCTTTTGTTTCATAATGGTCTTTCAGAACCAGATCTTTTGATATTTTCTCCATACAATGCAAATGCAGCATGAAAGTCTCGGATATATTTTTTCAACATACATATATTACTAGATCATTGAATTCTTTGAAGTCGTTTGAGAGAGAAGGATATTTTTTCTTTGGTAATAATCAATGAAAAGGGTTTTAAAAGCATGTTTTTTTCTATAGCATGAATAGTTTTGATATCGCTTGATATCGATATAAAAAAAACTTTGTATTTATATATTATATTATATAATCTCTTTAAACGGATTTTTTTTTTGTGTATGTATATCTAATTAGTCTGTGCCTTTTTTAATATATGTATGAACATACACATCTCAATTTTTATAATCCGTTCCATCATTCAAATTATTTTTTACCTTCTGAGGTTTGAAATATCTACTTTTATTTCCAATTACGTTGAAAACCTTTATCTAAGCTTTATCAAAGAGCTCTATTTTGTGAAATGACCCACCCAAGCTATCGCACAACTCCCAAGTATTAATGAAAAGGGAAAATGCAACATCAAACAATGGCCGAGTGCGGCGGTGACAACACCATTGAGACAATAGAGGCGGCACAAAACGCGAAAACAATCCGCACGACCGACTTCCTACCGAAATTACTAGTTTACTGTTATGTACTGTATACCGGGTAAAAAAGAACACATTACTATGCAAAAAGGCTACAATGGTCCGCGGAAAACCCGGCCCCGAGACCTTTCATTCAAAGACACAAACCGTAAATCGCGAACGTATTTCACAATGAAGGGATGCTGAATGCCGGATCGTTCTATATACACTACGTGCTACGACACAACGAAACAGTATTGTACGGATAATCTATACGAAAATAATAATCATGAAAAAAGGCAGGCGCATATTTTCAATTGGATATTATTGAATAGTGGAGTGTTTCAAGAAATTTTGGTATTCAATCAAAAAGATTGTGACATATCGACATATCTCTAAAACAAAATAATGATTGCTTCTTACTTTAAACATGACGTTTAATGCTTTTTTATAATAAAATAATATATGGTGCAATCTATTAAATTTATGATGCTTTGAAATATTATAATATTAGTGCTATATATATGTATTTGTATTGATTCTGAATGGCACTTCTGCTCGGACTACTACAAATCGAGAAGCAGATAAATACACCACTGGTCCCATAATATGTTTTGCGAAATTGCAATCTAATCTATCTCTTTGGATGAATAATCAAATATATCAATGCGTACAGTAAACAACTGATAAATAAAACTATTGATTTATTAAGTACATACGTTTTGAAATAAAGGTCTGGTTTTAAATATATTATTACTAGCTTTATTAGATGGCTTCGTTCGGAAAATTCAAACTCATTCTTTATTAATTATAATTAATTGTATTCATCCTATTTTTACAAATTTATTCCAATACATGGCTATATGCCTCGTCTTCATGTATTGCAGTAGCACATTATCAATCATCAGCACGTCGCTGTTCAGCTTAACTTTCAACTTAAAAGTTAAAAATAACACAGTTGACTTATTAATGACACTCATAATGACGTGTGCGAATATCACGTCGGATGGTTTTGTTTTTAACAAGACTATTTTTTACTTTGTCTTACACAAATATTTATTTATCTTATTTAATACAGGCAAGTTAAAATTTATATTTAAATATTTAAATAACATATCTAGGTATTTATTATATTGATACATATATTTATGTGCAAATATTCTATCGCATACTAAAAAAAACCATCTAATTTCCCCCACAAAAACTCATATGCCTAGTCATACGAATCACCCTACTCAGTAAATGGAGGAAAGGATCATATAGTACATGGCACCCAATAGGGTCTGTATATGAAGGATATACTATATTTTTGGACGCTCTTTTATATTATCTACAAATAGTATAAAAGGTAAAGAAATAATAAAATATTAAAAAATCACACTAAACCCTTCATACTCTTCTCGTAACGAAATCATATTTGTATTACAGGAACGAGATAGTCCTTTTGTGCCTTGTGTGTGAACATAAGTCCTTACATTCGAACTATGAATAAATAAGACATTTGAACTGGAAATGTAATAGTATATCGCAACGCAGACAGAATATGCTATACACCTATTCACGATATTGCGCTAACAAAGTGGATAAAAAATCTATATGATGTTTTTTTTAAATCACACCACCCAACTTCTCAGGCGTTCGATTCTTTCAAAGTCGAATTTGACTTATATAAGAAAAAAAAGTAACGATAATAACGAAACTCGATACACAATACCACAATGGAATAAAAGTATATAAGCGAATGCCCATAGGCATTCATCGTGTTTATCGGAGGCAAAACACTCGAGCTTCATGGCGAAAAAAGGCAATTCACTCTGATACTCATTCAACTATTGAAAAAAATATACGCTATACTTTTTGGTTGATATACCAATGTAAAGATAGATTTTATGGTTAGCTGAGTATAATGTACGATTGCAATTTAATAATTAACAATTATTAATATAGCGACGCAAATGTTTAACAGCAATTGATTCAAACACACGTTTAGCCTTTCACCGCACATTCTTGTGCAACGATCTCAGCAAATTGGAATGAGCATTTTCGAGTATTGGCTTTCGAGACTATTTATGGATGCAACACTGTTGCTTTGTTTATAGGCCAAAAACATTTATAAATTCTCAAAGGCAAAATCGTTTAAAATGTTTCAAACAATGACGTGTATAATATGAAACAGTAAATATAATAACGCAAGATTTTCTTAGTAACTGTAATGCAAAATATGAAAATTAAACGTCTAGCATTCCAAAAAGAAACGTTCGTGCCAGTGAGCAGTTTCTTAGACAAATTTTCCTTGTGAGAGCATAAAATTTTATTAACATTTTTAAGACCTCATTCGTGGATGAACGTATATACTCAAGTGTTTTATATCATTTACATAGGCGTATAAAATTGTAGCCTGTAACCTACATTTTAAAATAAAATTAAGAATTTATTACGAAATGATTAAAACCAAATTTATGCGAAACTAACTAGCAACTCGATATGAATATAGCCTTTAAAATTGCTGTCGAGTATTTTGAATTTTGAAGCCAGTTAGTATAGTAAATATGATTTCATAATGTAGACGTCATTCGAATTAGTGAGTCTAAAGAGTCTTCCCCGTGGTCGTCCGTGATTGATTAGAGTCTGTCGAGTCGGGTGATTCTTCGAGTCTTTACCGTTTCTTGCGTGCTTTTCAAGTATTAGCCAGCGATTGTGATGTGACGTATCTAAGGTATGTGCCGCCCAGGGCGATCCTTAAAATTGCCGCCCCCCCATACATTTTTTGCAGGGTCATAAAATTAGTATTTCTTAAAATAATAAATTGGTTATTATTAAGATCTTGTTATTTGTAGATTTATATATGCTTTAGTGCATTCAGGGTTAAGAACCACACTAGACGATCCCATCGCGAATATGCCGCCCCCAAGTAAGCGCCGCCCGGGGCGGCCCGCCCCCTCTGCCCCACCATAGCTACGCCACTGTCTGAATTTGAAATCATTTTCAGTAAGCTTGAGCGAATAGGAGACAAGCCAATCGCAGTAGTGTCTCACCACTACTCTAAAAGTCAAATACCTTAGTGAAAGCTAGTTTTAAGGTATATGCGAACGACCAAATATTACAAAGGATACATACAATCGATGCAAGGTATTGTTTCTAGACGCGTCTCTCAAAATTAATAAAGTTTGGGTTTATGCTGCGGTGACAGTTTCGAAGTTTATTATTAAAACGGTTTAAAAAGTTTTTGCGATAATTGATTTTTAAATTCTGGGTGTTCTGCCAATTTCTAATGCTCATTGTTAAGCAAAAGCATTGTCGTTTTGATGATTTCTAACGTCATTGTTAAAACCCCTACGACATTTTTTATTCGTTAATATTTAATACAAAAAATTATATGCAATGCATTAAAAAAATGTTATTTATTTGCTGGTTTTACATCTTTTAGACGGTTTTAAGTCTAGTAAATGTTATAATTTGTGTTATCGATATAGATTCTTAAATTATATATAAGGCCTAATTTAAAAAAACTTATTTTGGTATTTTCTTCTTATTTTTTAATCCTCCATTGTAAACTTACAGACGTAAGCCCAATGCGTTATAACGGGGTAAACCTGTATCAAATAAGTAAGTCAACCAGACATACATAATACATACCTACAAGTCAGTTTTAACCACCAGACTTTTTCAGTCAGGGAATCGTTGAAATTTATGTAATTAAGTATAATTTATTGTATGTAATATAATTTATCATCAATAAATTATATTACGCTTTTTTAATAATAACTCATTTTTATGAATACAAATTTGAGTCTGCTGCCGTGGCTTGAATCCGAGGCCTCTGGGTTACCAGTCTGGGACCTTACGGACTTCTCTGAGTTTATAATAAATTCATTTTAAAGTTATCCAATATAGATTCAGAATATACATGTTTTATTAAAATATATAGCAATGCTGTACATATATTAATAAAATATATAACAATCTGCTCTTTGCTGAAATTTTAAATATTTTGATGACTTTTGTCCATTTATATTTTTCCAAAATGTTTTTTTGTTGAATTGTTAAAATTATTTATTTTCTACTATTTTCATATACAATATGATTTACATTTGCGATTTTATTATAGATCTGAAATTAATATTACACTGTCAATTTGCCTTCCTTAAGTACCGCATTACTTGTTTGTGCCCACGGGACGTCCCAGGGCACAAGCAATCTTGAGAAAATGCTTTGATAAATGTTCTAACAAGATGTGATAAAATTAATTAATTTCGTTGATTTTATTTATTAGTATGTAATAATTGCATTTAAAAATGTAAATATATAAAAATAATGAAAATGGCTTCGTCATGCACCTTACTATTTTTATATACATATATAGTTTATTATCGGTTTATTTAACTTTTCATTGGTTTTTCAATAGAATTTTTCCCAGTCGGAAAATTATTAGGATATGAACAAATCGTTCTTAGTGAATAACTATATTTTGTATTAATTAAACAAGAGGTTTTGTGTTGTTTTTTATTATTATCCGCAGTCAGGATTATTTCTTTTTTGCGCTCCTATGCGTCGACAAAAGATTGACATATCTTTTTTATACGGGTTCAAATTGAAAAACAATGCGCCGCAGGCCATGAGAAATATCAATTTGGGATTTGGCGAGGGTACTGTTAGTCAGAGCACAGTAAAGCGTTAGTTTTTAGAGCTTTGTATTGCCTATAATAATATTGAAAATGAGCTACGTGAAAGACCCTTATCTGTCGTTGATTAAAAATAATTGAGAAGCAAAAGAACACTGTTGAAGTTCAGCAACAAACAAATTTTCGGATACTCCCAGCAGATTTAAAGTTTCTATAAAAATCTTTGCGTCTAACAAATACATTATGACGCAAATCTATTTTTTTTAAATACATGTTAAATTATAATAACATTTTGGTTCATTTAACGAACGAATTCTGTGAATTTCGGTCATAGTAGATACCGTCGATAAACATTCTATTTACAAATATTTTTTAAGTCGTAAAAGCATATTTTTTGTTGTTGAGAAGAAGCGTCTAATTGTCTCGCATTTCGAAACAAAATAAAGGCAAGTTTCAGAGCGGCGCTAGTCACTCGGATATATTGAGAGAAAAATGACTTGTTGCTCATATCTTAAAATTAATTGTTTCTTTTTAAGATATTTTTCAAATTTTACTCGAGATAGTAAGAACGAATATTTTATGAATATTGGATCAATTATTCGAATATTCATATAGTTGAAAATCGGGTGAATAATTTGAATATTCAATTGAGAACCCTAGTTACTGCCCGGTTTACTTTGGAGATGCGGTGTCAAAGTTTATATACGTTTCGTAAATATACATAAGTGACTTTATTTTAATCTGGTTGATTTTAATTTTCCACCTCTCAAAATATTAATTAAAGTTTTCAAAAGATTTTTGTAATTTATTAGCAATTGGTATACGACCGTAAGCACTTTTTAAAATAGCTGTATCGTAAGCGTACATAGATTAATGCCTATTTTTTAATTTTGAGGTATCATTTGTATACAAGATAAAAATAAACAACCCGAGAAAGCTTTCCTAAAATACTCCATCAAATGTTTATTATTTACTGAAAAAACAGTAGCAAATAATCTAGGGTCTTATATATGTATAATTTGTAAATCAAACTGTCATGGCATATTGTGTCGTAAGCTTTTCTATGTCTTATATTAAAAGGCCCGTACTCTTTTTCAAATTTAATACATTGTTCCATGATAATGCGAGACTTCATACTTCTTCATATAAAAAAAATTGTCTCTTTTTCCATATTTTTAAAATCGAAATTCAATAATCATTATGAAAGAAAAACAAAAGATTAGTTGAAAAAATTAAGCGCTTTATATTTTACTACAAAAATTACCATTTAATATGAAACAACCTAATTAATGTATTTTAATCTGAGTCAGGTACATTTGTACCAACTCCGACTTTTTGAAGCCAAAATTTAATATTATTTTTTGACGACAGTGTGGGCGCGGCTTAATGTACCAGCAAACACGCACGCGCAGTATTTTTATATGAACTAGATGAAAAATGATTTTTAACCTTTCGCGTCAGAGTCACATTCACGTATCGGCGTCGGGTCACGATATAACAATTGGATTTGGAAAATATGCGTATTGGAAGAACGTTGTTCTTTTTTTTGCCCGCTGTGGCGGGTGGCATGAATTTCAATATTCTCCGTTTTCAATATTCGGTTTTGCGACGTTAGGGAAAACCTAGAGGGGGACGTAAGCGGCGGGCGAGATAACTGAGTTTCGCCAAGGGGACCCTTCTTATTCGGATTAAAATTGAAATGGCCAGAAACTAGCGTTTAAGTTTCGGCGACGGGTGGCGGACTCTTGTCGGATTAATTTAAATCTGACAAAAGTGTGTCTTTCATAATAATGCTCCCTTGCCAACGTTTGGCTGGTTCGAGTTTAATAAATTGAAAAATCTTAATTGCTTTTTTAAACGCACTGGTTCCTCCCTTTTCGGTTATCGAAATTTAATTTAACAGTTAACCGTTACTGCCATTTAATTTTCGATTTAAATTAAAAGAAGAGCATAAACACTTTATTTTATATATGTATTAATATATACACAATAAACATATTTTTTTGGTTGTAATTAACGTTCTAATGCGATATATAATATGAAGTTTTTTGATATATTAGAACGTAAAACGTTTTTTTTTTATTTGACTTTGTGAACCTCATTAAAATATCACGCTTTCAAGTATTGCCATTGAGATTAACAAGGTATAAAATATTGCAGACGCTGAAAAACGCTTTCTGAAACTTGTTAACTCTCTGGGAAGTAGATTACATAATATTTCTCAAAGTATGAAAGCATTTAAACTCACATTAATTTTTTTTACAAATATGTGTTATGTTGCTCAGTAGATTATGCGTATGCATATTGTTTGCATGGTATAAAACTATACATAATTATATGCAAATTTTAAACGATGGAATTGTTACCGCGGAAAAGTAACCGAATACTACACTGGAGTTCTTTTTTAAAATGCAATACGCGTTTTCTCGCTGGGACACGAAATTCGTTTTTAAGGTGAGCAGACAATATTTACAGCTGTCCTTTCCCAATTTATTTTGCTCTTAAAAGATTCTGCGAGTTTATTTTGCAAATCCAGAAAAGTAAACGTATCCCACAGACTGTATTTATTTACAATTCGATATTACAAAAAGTTTGTGTATCTTTGTTATATTTGTATTTAAATCTCAACCTTTTAATTCATGCTTATCATCAAAACAACTCAAACTTTTACAAATAATAATATCAAATATAATAAATAAATATTTATTTTATCTAAATGCGTAACGAATTTAATTTTATTTAGATTTAGAGAAAATTTAGAGAAATTTTATTTAGAGAAATCGAAATCGAAGTTTGAGAAATATGTGTCAACAAAAATAATATCTGAAATATCAGATTATAACATTAAATTTTATGTGAAACTTGCGCTTGTTTGTCAAATGCTTGTTTATCAACTTTTTTTGTATGTTTATATATAACTAATTATAAACGTAAATTGAAACCCAATTGTAATTTGTTCTGCTTTTTAAATATAATATAACGAATATTAAGAAACAAATTATCGTCATACAAATTTGATAGTTCAATCAATATATAATCAAAGATTTTTGATTTAATTTTTATTTTGAAAATCCACTCAGAAATATATTATTATTTTTTTTATAATAAAATACAATGCTTAGTTTAAATAAATTATTATTCAATTATCTTAACTGTTGCAGTTATTTTATCTTTTATTATTTAGCGTTAATGTTTGGTTCCTGAAGTCATAAATTTATCAAAAACATCACTAACCAAAATTTATAAATATATACATAATGTTTTTTTATTTAATTTTATCAAAAATATTTTTTTTCCTCCGATCTTTGTTTGAAAATACGACGTAAAACATTGACTTTCCATCTCTTTATCACATAAAACCGAATCTTTATGATTCGGTTTAAATAAAAATAACAACCCTTACCGATTGATTGAAAACAGTGATTATATGTTTGGGAACTGCTATAGAACAAGGGTTAATAAAAAAAAACTGTCTGTGACTAAAAGGGTTATACAGTATTTACGTATTTTTTATTCTATAATATTTACATAAACATTTATAATTAACATTAATGTTACTTTTAACATGAGTAGAAATAAATATTATTGCAATATTCTAAACCTAATATTAAATGTACAATAATTTAAATAAAATAATATAAATAAATCACATCTCAATACAAAAAAATCATTATCATAAATTATATAAATATTTAAAAAAATTCAATAAATATTTTTTTTTCAAAAATGTGCCACATTTTGAATAAGCAGATTTATAATTTTCTACGCACTTCTTTCTCATTTGGTTGTTTCGAATAATCATAACTGACAAAATAATGAGTAATGTATTTTATTGGAATAAATTGGCGAATTGTGCCCTGTCCCCCGTAGGAGGCATCCAGAAGCGGTCGATCAAAAACGATGTCATAGATTTATTGTTTCAAAAGAAGCTTTAGCGCCCAAATATTTTTTATAAAAAATTAAAAGTGTTTTAATTAAAATAATTTGTAATTAAAATATTAAATGTATCGAAACAATACTTGCCGCGGAATTCAAATGCTTTGGTTTTTCTAATCAATAAACATTGTGAATCATGCGAGTTGTACTCGGATTATTTTTCGGTCAACTAATTAAAATAATAATAATACCGGTATCTCTCTCGGTAATATTGCAATCCTTAAGCAGTATATAATTTCACTAGTAGAAATATCTGATAATAAAAATGTATTACGATATGATTTCACTGACACGTTAGTCAAAATATAACTTCAGTTGTATTAGACATTCACTGTAACATATATAATATATTCATCATCGCCTAAATAGTACAGCTCATTTCATAACTTATTTTAAAATAATTTATATTAAAATTTTGTACTGCACAAAGACTTTACCACTGAAGTATTATTAATGTCATCCATTACTGCAGTCAAATTATTAAAAAAGCATTTCATGAGTTTCGAGGGATAAAATTGCATCAGCCAGTTGCGATGTATTATATACAGTATACGTATAATGGGAGTTTGAAATTTTTTACATTTCTCGCATGGAATGCATTGAATAATTTAACTGGGCGACTGAAGGGCCATCGGCAAATGTAGGTCGTACAACCGGGAAAAATACGAGTGTCGTTAACGTATCGATTTACGTAATATAAAAGTATTATATAAGTGCATTTATTTAAAAAAAAATTCCGTGTATGTCTGTGTAAATAAAACTCCTTCATTTTCCGCCTTCTTCCTCCCTTCATAAGTACTAATAACCTGCCGGCTCGACGGCGGAAATGACGTCTCAGCCCTTCTCACCTGGGGCAGGATGTACCTGTAGGCTTGATTTTTTCATCAAATATTTATATTTACTTCGGCGAGATAGGCGGGGTGTAGAAGGCTTTTATAACATAATCAGTTATTATATTCTATCGTAAAACGTGACTTGACAGTGCATTCTGCGGCGACAATGTTCTCGTTCATGAACTCAAATATGTTTATATATTGTAAATATAAACATCAGATTACAGCACCTTCCATATTTACTACATACATACGTACACTAATTAAATATTTACAACACAATTTCCGATGTATGGTACTTGAAAAATCATTTCATTCGTAATATGATAATATATAATACATATACTGGAAGCTATGAATATTTCGTAATGGTTAGATCGTTTTATATGTACTATATGTATGTAGTACTACGCTACTTTCTACATTTTGCTTTATGGAGACAGATGATTTAGTTTAATATAATTTTCTTTGGCGCATACACGTCTGTGGTTATTTTATGCGCTGAAATTAATTGCGGCTTTCAACTAATCACGACAGCTAACCCCGTGCTTTATATTGTTCGCGTGTTTGTGAATTAATTAGTTACGCTTTCATACACTTTAACCTGGCGAGTTGATCTCTATCCATGTGCATTTTAATTTTGTTTATAAATTATCATGTTCTTTGTGTATATATAAAAGTTTATCTTTTGGGATCCTAGTCTGTTTTAAAATGCTATTTATTCTACAAAACTAAATCTACGTATAGAGAGATAGACAAACATATAGCGATTGAAAACCATATTCTAAATATTTTATCTATAAATATTTTATGGTACAACTCTTGATTGTAAAATGGTCATCATGATGTATTGGGGAAACCTGTCATGATGGTCAAATTTGTAATAAAAAAATAAAATAAACCAAAAACAACCCTAAATTCGATTATATTTACGTATACAGAATAACCAGACTCTGTGACATCGTAATCTATCACTTGTTAGGTTATTTTTTTACCGAAGTATTTAGCTTATATCAATTATCACAAAAAGTTGTACAGGCGGCCCTCGACTCTCGTACATAATTAGTTCCTGAAAATGTGTGCGAATGTTGAATGTATGAAAGTCAAGGGAAATAAAAAAAATTGAAATTGTGTGTATTTTAAAATATTTATTTATCAAGTAAATATAAGATGTTTAAGAGACACGTTTAAGTGGGGTTTGCGGGTGTTTCCTTTGAAAAGTTATCAAGAGTTAACTGTTTTCCACTATTCTTTTTCTTTTCTTCATATAGTATTTTATAACATGCTATGTTTTTATTGATCGCCCCACGCACTTATGATATGCGTTCTCCATTGGGATCACAATCTTCCATAATATTTAAAAATTTGTCAAGGTACGTGAAGGCTTCATTCATATTTTTCATTGTTAAAGAGTTTTCCAAAATAAACCTGTTTCATCTACATTAAATATTTGGCTAGAGGAATATTCTACTTCTTCAATAATTTTGGATAATTAGGAAATAAATTCTTTTGCAGCATCTTTAACCGCATCAGCCGATTCTCCAGTAAATTTAATATTATGAAAAGAATACCTCATTTTAAAATTGTAAAACCAACCGTTACTTGCTTGAAAAACCGTGTTAAAATCTTTTTTTTAATCTATCCTTCCAATCTTTGTGCAAACTAAGAGCTTTTGCTTGAATAATTGAAATACTCAGAAGGACACCTTTTTGATGTTGGTCATCGATCTACGATGACAAAGATTTTCCATTTTATCCATGTTTTTTTTTTGCTGTGTTTTTTTGAAAACATATCATTAAAGATTGTGGAAATATATCTTTATTTTCCACAATTTTGAACGTATTCTTTAATTATATTTTTATTTTGCAAAATTGAACATATCGTAGACTTGTTTGTATCATACGAACGTCCGATTGAAGCAAAAGATTCACCGCTATCAAAACGTTTTTAAAAAAAAAATTGTTTTTTTTTAAATGTGCGAAATCGAGGGCCGCCTGTACTTTAAATAAATTACTCTTTGGAATTCGAGTGACTGCTTTGTAGTGCTTTCGGGTGAATGGTCCGAGTGGGAAGCGGCTGCTTTTTTCGGGCTTCTTAGGGTCGTCTCGGTCGGTTCGAATTGATGAAAGTAAGCGATAGAGTATGACAGTGTTTTGGATTAGATACCATTAATAATCAAAAGAGAGTCTAACGTCCAGATTATTGTCGAATGCAGATCTTATTGGGCTTTTTGGCATAGATAACTTTGTAAGGCGTTGACTAATAACCCAGAGGGTTCGGGTCCCCACAGCATATTCGATTTTTTATTAATAAAATGCAAATTGATTGTAAATGATAATAACTAATAGTTTATAATTAATTAGTATATATGTACATAAACTGCCGGGCAAAAGTTTAAGACCAAAACATGCAATGATGTCCATGTTACGAATTCACCCTTTCTTTTTTAAATAATAAAAAAAATATTGTTTATATTTACCATAATAATATTTTTTAAACGCCATTTTTTTATTTTACGCAAAGTCGTAAATGCGGACAAGCGTGACTAAAGCGATTCAGATGTTAATTATGCGTCAGTGAAGGTTTAACGACTTTAATTTTTTCTCTGCACATTTATTGATATGCATTTGAAACTACTAAAAGTCATAATCTGGAGAGTTTGTTTCGGTTTTATCTTAGTTTCATTCAAACTATTCGACCTTTTACAAGCGTTGCTATTGCTGACATCAAGTTTAAATTCTCTTGCTAGAATGTGTCGGAAAAATTATCTGACACTTCAGTGATTACTCTTTATATGAAGAGCAAAACTCAACGTTACATTGCTCAAAAATTAAATATTTCAAGGGCAGTAGTGCATAAAGCGATTAAAAGATTTCAAAGTACAGGACTAAATCGTGATATAAATCGTCCAGGAAAACCTATGATAACGGCAAAACAATAAGATCAACATATACTAATATCTAGTAAAATAAATAGAAGACTGCACCAGAAATTTGATTTCTAGTGAAAAATACTTGTATTGAATATATTTCGTTGTCAACTGTGCAACGTTGATTACGGGAAATGGAGGACGCATTGCTGCTATAAACCTTTGTTATGCCGAGGAAATATAAATAAAATGCATGATGGGCCATAAAGAATAAAAATCGGACAATTAAAGATCTAAATTCGAATTGTTTCGATCAAAACTTAGAAGATTTATTCACAACTTCAGCAATCGTGTACTTCAATAAAGCGCATTGTTGCATCGTGATTGATGCGCTCGTTAATTTCTCTCTATCTACTTTCATAGTCTTTCTTTTTAGATTGTTTCACAGCGGCATTTACCACATCTGCACCATTAGCGTATTGAAATTCTCGACTACGCGAATCGCTTTGTCTGCCATTCATTGTGGTTTACTTGCTAAAATACTTTTCCAATCCAAACACTATATTTAAAATACAATATATATATTTATATTAAAAGGGTTGTAAGCCGTTCTAAATTATAATAGTATTTTTTCGCAAAGCCTCTATATTTTTTTGTGATATTCCAACGAGAGATCGCCCGCGGGTTTTTTGCGCTATATTGGATTTTTTTTCTATTCATGAAAGACGTTTACATACAGTTTACATACGTACAAAATATACACGTCACGCTCGTTCGTTCGCTCACTTCGATGTTAATTTGAAAGTGTCAAATAATATTTTAGTGTCGTGTCGCGTTCGTGTTGGACTATTTTCCGAATATTTCAGTTCAGAGACAGGATCAACTCGTTTACTCGAATTCTGGCAGGCGTGACAAGGTGACGTTAATTGAAATTGGATTATTTTAGAGCGATCGCTTTTGTGTGATTTTTTCATTAGGTATATTAAGTTTTGATCTATATAAAATCTTGTTCGAATGTCACCTTGTAAATCTTGCGCAGCTTCTTGACAATTTGTAACTTTTCAGCGCTGTACACTAAAGTTTTTTTCTTTACTGCACGAAATGTACGACTTGAACTCTCTCCTTCCTCGCGAAATTCGCCGTGGAAGAATGTGCTCAGTAAATTAGTGCCGGAGTGAAATTTTCTTCAGAATTTGCTTAATTAATTTCATGCCTAAAAGGATGAACGTCGTTGGAGCACATTTCAGGTGTCGTCACTGAGAAAACTTAATGCATGCGCTTTCAAGATATGCTCGGTTAAATTAACGCGCGCTCCTAATTCAAACGTGCTTAGATGAAATCAATTATGATTGTTCGAGTTATTCTATAAGTCAGTTTACTTTTAAGTCATCGGACTATTTTAAAGATTACTAAATTATAATTAAATCTGCAAGCGTTGTGAAAATTGTAAATTATTTAGCAGTTAATATATATAATTATTTAAAATTACATTATGAATATGTTGAATAAATAATGAATAAGTTTATGTAATTAGTGGTGAGATATAAAATACATTAATTATTTATTGTAGGTATATTATATTTAACATTTCTGCATCATTTTTTATTTTATGAAATTAATTTAATTTTAGCTAAATATATATTATATATAAAGAAAAGTTTTAAAATAAGTATATGGTATATACATAAATATGTGTCAAAACATGTTAATATATTAAAAATATATTAGAGTGGTTATGTTATGAAATTATTATGTATTAGTATTTGATTACCTAACTATTATATATAATTGTTTTAATAAATATATAATGTGCGAGTCACTAAAAAGACCGAGGATCTATGAACGGAAAATATAATATATTCTCTTTATGCTGTAGTAGTTAATTATTAGAGAATTTTAAATACCTAATATGATCTGGATATTCTTCCGTGGGATTAGAAAAATCTATGTTAATCTATGTAAAAAATCTGTGATAATTATATAATAATCACTCATTCCAATGTCACAGACACGATAAAAATTAACATACATTCAGATCTATACAGGATTCGAACCCAGGTCTTTCAAGTTAATAGTCAGAGACTTATACCACTCTGCTATCGTGCTAGTTAATAAAGGTTTATACGTTCGAATATAATATCAAAGAAAAGTCTGTCGATTTGCTAAATTATTAATTTAAAATGATCGATTATTGGGCGTTACTATAAGTAATGAGGGGATTTCTAATACCCGCGTATTAATTTAGAGATCATTCCAACGACCATTTCGACAAATAAAAATATAAACCATCTCGGTTCAAAAGTGAAGCGTAACAGTAGAAGAGAGATCTCGCGACTTATTGTTAATATAACGCGGACCACTTATTAGCACATCCGTCCCGAGACGTTAATCACTCGTAATCACCCATAAGTACCGTAAAAAACTACTCTTTTAAAATACTATTGTTATTTTACCCCTTTGTTAACGATTGCTGGAGCGGCCATCTGGCCATTTTACTACACAACAATTGACGGGTTTCAGATTTGATTTGTATCAGACAGATTTTTTTTGGGTTTTTTACGAATTTTTATATTTGAACAACGCAAATATATTATTGTTATATTTTCAAAACTTATTATTTTTGAAAATCTGGTCAAGATATACCTATTTTTAATGACACTCGTCAAATTGACGGATTTATATCCGCAAATCTAGTGTTGTGGCATTGGGTGTATTCAAAAGGCGATGCAATTGCCTCGCCATCATCCTCATTTGCGATTCGTCGGAGCTGTCTGTAGGCTGGCAATATTATTGATGTGACACTTGGTTACAAAAAGATAGACAGAGGGAAAAAACGCACCAGAGATTCGGTGCGAGACCAGGAGAGACACCTCAACGCCGACAATAATTTAACTCGACACTCCAGCAATGCCATTTCAGCTATTCCAACATCAGATAACGACATTTACATTTCCATCTATCCAGCTTTTTCGGCGTCTTCTTTGGGTGCAAAATCACACCCCTTTAGTTTCAAAAGTAAACTAATAGTAAATAATTTAAATCTGGAACTCAATATCTGAAACTATCAGTTGGCTTAAAAATATATTTTTACTCTATAAAGTGGTTATTTAAATAAAAGGTAGTTTTTAAAATTGATATGTGCATATGTACTGCTGAAGGTTAGGACGTTTTAATCTAATATAATACATTTGACATCAAATGTTCTATATCAAAATATCATAAACAAATAATTGGTAATAAAATGTATATAAAATATTTGATCATCTTCGTGAAATTGTATGTTATCAGAAAAATTCTGCAATATTCTTTTATCAATTTATTTTATATTAATGAAATATAATAGACTTTTATAATGGATTTTTAGGTAGATGGTATGTATTTGTTGTATATACTATTTTTTATATACGTACATATGTATGTATGTATGCCAAACTTAAAAAAAAATGTTTAAGTTGTTGATGTTTATTTTATAAATTAAAAAAAAATTGCACAAGCAACATTATCAAACGTAGTGTTACTAAATATAACATTTTTTGGTTTGGGCACACGATTCGGTTGGGCGATAAGTGCTATTTATCTGTAATCGGTTTACCAAAGTCAACCCTTTGACGCCTGTCCTTTTCGCGAATCGCTTCAATATCCGCCGTGCCCTACGGTGAATTTTGAACTTGCTACAAGGAGATCAAACAGCCTCCCGATAGCGCTCCGATCATTCCAACTCTCGGTCACTTGATAAACACGGTTCGAAAGTATTAAGATCGGCCGTAAAGAGTCATCCCGCGACGTACCCAGGATGGGATCGTAAAGTTTTAGCGTCGCTCCTCCGGGGTATCCGGCGGTGTTTAGTCCGACTACATCACAGCGAAAATGTTGTCGCAAAACGAAGAGTCAAAAGCAGGGCTGTGGAGTCGTTAAAAAAAAACACGACTCCGACTCCGATTCCGATATTTACCAGTAACACGACTCCACTCCGACTCCGACTCCAACTCCGGCTCCGACTCAAAAAAGTTTAATTTTATCAGGTATTTTTGGTGTTCTTCTATACGTTTTATATGCGTACGCTATACACATTCATTATTACGCAATTAAAAATTCATAAATTTCATAATTAAAAAAAATGCATTTTATATAAAAAAATGTTCGGGTCGCGCATTTTTCACGACTCCGACTCCGACTCCAACTCCGGCCAAAACACCACGACTCCACGACTCCAACTCCGACTCCGACTCCGACTCCACAGCCCTGGTCAAAAGTCCCGATTGCCAGGGGCGTCGTATTTACTGTTCAATAAAAGGACAGAAGTCGTTATAAAAGATACACGCATACAAGTTTCAGAGGCAATAAAAAGGAACATAAGCAAAAAACACATTCTCGTTCGCAGGTGAATAAAAAAATCATCAAGCCTACATACAATAGAGTCGAGTTAACTCGTGCCATAAAACAAATCTCTCATATTAAGGTGTTCAGAAGTCTACAGATACGCTTTCAAATTTCTTATACATTCATCATCACCTTTATATTCATATTCAAAGCCATATCCATTTATTGTTTGACTGCACTCTGACAATGATTAGTTTATTGTGTACTCGCATCCGCTATTTTGATAGTCGTGAATTCTTAATTTTGGTTAAGTCCAACTGTGCGTCCATCCGTATAGAGAGAATATTTGAGCCGTGAGAACGTAGCGTGATTATTTAATGGCTAACCGGTTATCGGTTTGTTAGTTTGATTGTGTCCTCTGAGTCATTCGCATTGCTCTTTTATTTCAGTGCGTTGACACGGATGACATTATTGTTAATCTCGTTTAGGGTTAATGGTTCAATTGGTAAATTTTGCCATACACGCGAAGATAAACATATACCTACAATGGCTAGTTATCTTATATAATAGACTTTGATTTTTAGGAAAGATAATAGTTTATCTTCATAAATAAAATTGGAAACATTATTGTATATATTATCTAATAACGAAAATTTGTTTTAGTAATTATTGTATTTGTTGACGTACATCGTCATACTGTGTAAGTGATATATATTGTAAATAGTGTAGTAATTCATTAAACATGCAAGAGACAAATAATAAGTATGTTTAATGATAAAGTAATGATTATAAGCAAATGTATAAAACACTATAGTACTGTTTCGTTTCTTTTATTGCGCAATCATGTTTATGCAAAAAGATGTCAAAAGTTCAAAACATAGGAATGATAGAAGTTATCTATTAAAATAATGAACATAAAAGATAGATTAGGGTGGATGTATGTATATTTAGGAGAGATTTATTACATGAGTGTTTTTTTATAAAAATATATAAAAAGTAGATATATGCATGTATTAGTTTACCATAAAAAAAAGAGGGTTTACGAATGGAAAATAACATAAAATATGAGATATCAAGGTATTGTGCATATTATATGTAATATTAATTTGCTCGTAGCTAGAATTATGAAGTGTACCTGAAACATTATTTGCCATATACATATGTAGATGTACGTGACTACTTTAAAACTATACTTTTAAAAAATCTCTCACTCCATGAACCCATTTGGTTTAGTTATCAAACTATGCTCCATTTTAGTTATAACAAGCAACGGGAAGATTTTTTATTTTAGTATTCTTACTTAACCACACCGTTTATAAATCTACGAGGGAACCTAAAAATAACGAGAACTTCCTTATAACTTATTTATTTTTCAATATTTTTACATACAATTTTAATCACCTTCAAAGTACTCTCCATTGACCCATACACCTGTTTAAATATTTTTTTCTATTTTCCAAACAGTTCTAGAACTTACATAATGTGATGTATTACCTCTTCCACAGTCACAAAACGTTTTCTTTTCATGTAATTTTGAGTCTAGAGAATAAAAAATAAGTCACAGGTCTGGTGAGCAGGGCGAGTGCATAACCGGTGTCACGCCGTTTTGCTCAAAAACTACCTCACAGACAACGCGGTGTGAGCCTGTGCGTTTTCGTGATGGAATAACCAATCCCCTGTGCGCTAAAGATCCGCGTTTTCTTCATGATACTCTCTCTCTCAACCTTTTCAATACATCCATGCAGTAGGCTACAATTTTCACGGATGAGGGTGTTGCTTTTTTCAACGGTATCGTCAGCCATTGAAGCTGAAGGGCGCTCGGAACGAGGTTGATATTTAATCGTCATTACACCTTCTTTAAACCGCGAAAATTGTCGTAGACTTGAGATTTACTCAAAGTAAGATGTTTGAAGCATCACAAGAGTTTCCGCGACAGTTTTCTCCAACAGAAAACAAAATTTTACCGTCGCGCGTTGGTCTTAAGTGTAAGCCATCTCACGTTTTCGCCACCCAGAACTCGTTCACCTAACGTCCCACCCCTCCACATATAAAAATTGAAATGAATTGAACAAGCTTTTTTTAAAAACCGTTGAATTATCACGTGTTTCTGAATGTTTCTGAGATGCTTCATCCCTTTGCCAGGCACCAGAGATATCAAGAGTTTGGAACCATGCCGGACGGCGCACTATATTTTACTTGGCCTTAAACCGTGGTTTGTTTAACCTATGGCTTGTGCATACTTCCTCTTAGCAGGACAATCCATCCGCAAGCCTTCCGTCCTTGGCCGGCGCCCTCCCATTGAAAACCGCAAATGGACGGTTGCCGAATTTTCAACTTCAGCTGGTCAAGCCAAATTTAAGATATTTTATGGAGAACACCTACTGAAACTACATACATTAAGTAAGGTCCTCCTTAAAGGGTCAGCCTGGAGTTTACGCTCACATTTATGGCAGCCTAGGGAAAATGCCCTTATCGCCCTTCACTAAAATTCCAGCTTTAAAGCTACTTGCACAAAGTGAGGCCGTCCTCTTGAGAACGACATCTACACACCCCGCTGACTAACAGCTCCTAGATAGCATGTCGCCGAGGGACTGTGTCCCCTGATGATATGATTTGTATACCATGCATACATACATTTATACGTACATACGTACACATATACTTTAATTTTTGTTTTGTGTTCATTTTTATTTCCTCTTTTTATAAAAACTTCATAAGGTTTTAGCTCATAAATATTTTTTAAGGTTACATGTTTTTCTATATAAATACTTTAATTATTTTTTTATCAAACATAAACTTTATTTTGTATTATTATAATTTCAGTTAGTTTAAAATTAAAAATAACACTAAATTAATACTTAGCGCACAAAAAATACTGATTTTTATTTTATTAAATTCTTGTGAATCTATTTTATTAATATATTCATTAGTATGTACATATATCAATTTTTTAAATATGCGGTGAAGAATGTTCCTAGCCTTCATCTGTATAATATATGTACAGAAATATTTTCTAGAATTAATAAATATTTAGAATTTGATTAATCGATATATGTATTATTTTTGAATTGTATTAAGTTTATTGAATAAATTAAATTTTTCTTGAGTAATAAATTTTAATATACTTTCCGTTGCTTTTTTAATAAAAGTCATTTTAAATTTGTAATAGAAATTTAACAAATTACCATAATCCAATGACCCAACCTTTACTACATTTTTCGAATACTAAATATAATTTATAGGTACTCAAACTATGATATCAACGTTTGACATTTAAACTCTGATTGTAATTTCTTAACTTTCTTTGTCGTAGTTTGTAAGTAGGGCGCCTACGCGAACTCTGAGGGCCTTTAAAGGTTATACTTATATGCACACAAGTCTTCCCTCAGTGACGTGCCTCAAAATTTTAATCTGTCTTTGAAAACACACAATTTACGCACCAATACCACCCAGAATCTAATAATCGAGTTATAAAACTGCTCCGTTACGATTTTTTTCATCCACGAATAAACGATCATTCAAGTCACGCGTTCAAGTTTGCCTCTGCGCCTTAAACTCGATACAGAAATTAAAAGTTTAGTTGGAACATTTTTCATTCTGGCAAAACGCCGCCGCGTGATGGCATTTTTTTCTCTCTTTCTCTCTCTCTTGCAAAGTATCACCTTATAATCTTATCCGACGCGGCGCGTAAACAGGTGTTGTTTATTAATTAGCCGCTCATTAGCATAAGATATTTCGCACCATTCCTATGCGGATTGAATCCGTTAATAAAATAATGTATTCGTTCGTACAGCAAAACGCCGTTGTGCAGACGATCATCTCTCAATTAGGTAATTTGAGATAATTGCATACAAGTCGGCTGGGGGGCGGGTGTAATGCGATTATCCTATTAATTTTATCTTGCGCACAACATTGACGGAGGGATCTCAAACATGTGTTATTAAGAGATATTAATTAAAGTTTTGTAAGAAAAAATATCATTATTCTATGTCTGTAAAACAAGCGCTTAAATTATTTGTTAATCACGATTAAGCATCTGCGAATTCATTTAGGTATTAGGCTTAAATACAAGTTGATTGCTATATATTTGGGTTTATGAAAACGGTTTTTAGAATTGCAGTATCTCCAGATTCTGAATAAAATCATTTTTTTACAATAAAATAAAAATAAATTTATTATTTATTAGGCTTTTTCAATCCATTTTAAACTAAACAAGCACTTAAAATTCAAATTGAATAATTGCTGTTATTATATGTGTATATTTATATAAAAAATCGCGCCACTAAAGACAAAGTTTTGAAGGACATTATCGGGGGCGCAGACCCTCCGCGGCGCGTCATCTAGTAATTTTGTATAAATGAGAAATTGTATTTTTATTTTCTTCTCAAAATTTTGAAATATGTAGTTTTCTGTCTAATATTTGTTTATAGTTAAAGTTATTCAATGATAATTTAATGTCCAAATAGAAATAAAGAATCTATGTCTATATTGCTAATTCTTTACTTTTTAAGAAATCCCTTTCATCGGACGTTTCACTAAAATTAGATGATCATGCTTGTTCATTTGTGATTGAAATTGTAATTTGTTTCCAGATTAAGTCACGTGTACCGAACCGAAATAAATCGATATGTTTTTCGGTTTAGCTCCGGGATTCTTTTCGACAAAAATAACGTTTTTTTTATTGATTTTTGTTTTTGGTTCAGTTTTGATTCGAAGCCCTGATAATTTTTTTCGATAGAATTAGCAAAACAGTTATAGGGCGCTAATTGTTAATGATTCTCTTATTATCAACTTTGTATAAAGGAGCTATTTTGTCAATTATTATTTGCAAAACATAGAAGTTCATGTGGTCGTGTAGTATAAAAGTATTTTCATACACCATTTCAATTTATTAAAAATCTAAATAACAATTTTACTACGTAGCACAATGACTATAATTTCTTAAAAAGTAATTATTATAAACAGTTTTTTATTGTATGTTCATTACTATTAACAGTTAACTATTGTTGTTTGTAAAACTTGTGAAAGGAATTGGCTTTTCAAAAATATTTTTACTCTTGATTAACAGCCAAGTGATATGTCATCATGATATAAATGGAGTCGATTGACTGGGTGACTTATTGCGAAAAATATTGCACCGGCACTGATCCGTATATTATTCAATCATTTATGAGGAAACTCAGCGAGTCATTCCAAAGTGGAACTAATATAAACATGCTCGTGTATCATCTGCACATCCAGCTCCTGACCTGCCTCGCTCTCTATTATCCATCGAAGGCTTTCAAGTAGTTTCTTTTTAATTATCTATAAATTTATTTTCCATTTCCAATAGAGATTCCATACATAAATAGTACCATCTCTATTTGAGAATTTAGAATCTAACGCGTTATAGCTTCAGATAGGTTCATAAGTCATTGAGGATAACGCCCGCCAGCCGCCAGAGACGCTCATGGTATCGATGACGCTTTTACTGCGTTCCACCATACGTATAAATAGATTAACGAATTCCAGCGTAGTACAGATTATGGGCGTTTAATTTAACGGTGTTTTACTGTGTGCCGGCAAGGAAAAAAAGAAAATAAAAAAAATGTCAATGGTACGTTGTTTGATCGTGTTCGGTGCAGTGACCGACTCGGCAGTAATAGGCCGACTGATACATTTGTAGCTCTCGAATATTTGGGATGCCCGAGTCTTGGCGCGAACGAGGTCAGAATGCCGAAAACGTACCACAAACCTGTCCACTGCCCACTGGGCAAGGTTCAAAGGGACCGCGTTGTTACCCGTCTAAGGAAACTTGCGGTGGAACCGACCACTACTACACTACTACCACTCTACACATCGCAGGAAGAGCGCAGACGCCAAATGGAATACGTAATAATCGCGTCGGTTTTGTGCAATTGTGCAATTTGCATCGCGGAAGCTCTGCCGCCGCAAAACTCTAAACCGAATGCGGGTCCACTCGAGTTTTATATGTAAATTTGGGGATATTTATAGCGTGGGCGTGTGCAATTTGATCAATGCTTAGATGTGATATTTAAATCATTGCTGTACCACGCCAGAATATTTAAGGCATAGTGTATTCAAAAGAATGCGAACCAGAAACATTGGCATGAATTTTCTACGCTGTATGGTCTGGTTTAATGTACATGTTTACTTAGACTTTTGAAAGCAGTAGAAAAAACACATGATCTTAATGCTCATACAAATTATGTTTTATACAAAGTTTTATGATGGTGTGTTATTTTCTTAAGTAACATCATCGGGATTCTGCAGTACAATTAAACCTATTTTTAGATGCTTAAAAAGGTGATAATTTATAGGGGATAAAGCAAAACTTCTAATCCTAATTTGTTTAATTTTGTAATTAGTGAATTAATTCTGATATTATAATAAAGCAATATTTGCTGTTATAGTCTCGCTTAGTTCATAATGTTACTATTATTTTTCGGATCAAACTTGTTTCTGAAGCATATTTTAGTGTGCAAAAGTTGTCCTGATCTCTACTGGTTACATTTATTATCATAGCTAAAGATTCTCCCTAATAATGGTTGCCTATTGTTTTTAAAAACTATAGAAGCTTTTGAAAGTTGCTGTTTTTATCTATCAGGCATTTCGTGCGGTACCCATTTGTAATTTTCCTTAACAGTTGTTTGTCGTTTAACTTTAACAGTGTTTTTCAAATGTATATAGTATTCTTTAACGGGGGTTTTTAGAGTTGATGCATAATTTTATATAAATATATTTTAATATTTAAATAAAAATGCATTACGAATGGTTAGATAAATATTTAAATAACGAATAGTTAAAATAAGTGGTGAATATACTCGGTTTTTAAATATTATTATTATTATTATTATTTTATTAATTTATTTAGCTTAATAGCTAATCTTTACATCTAACAAATTTAGTAAACATATATAAAAATATATAAAAAATACATAACAAAAAGAAAAAATAAAAATATACAATAATATAGACTTAATATTATAATTTATTTCTATATGTACGAAGGTGTTTTTTTATTCCATTTATGAAACCCGTTATATTTTTGCTGTTTCGGATTTCTCTTGGAAGACTATTATATAAATCAAAACCTCCGTACATAATTCCCCTAGCCGTACTCGTTTTCTTATACTTAATTATCTTTAAATTTTCTCTATTTCTAGTATTATATTTATGTACATCTTTATTTCTTATTAAATACTTATTAAAATATTCTATTAACATATTATTTTCTAACTTATATATAAATACTAAAACATTCATACTCAATATTTCTTGAACATTCAACCATTCTAATCTATCAATCATACTTTTACAATTAGTTAATCTATTTTTATTTAAGATTACTCTCATTGCCCTATTTTGTAATTTTTGCAACATTTGTTTGTCTAATTTATTTAACATATTAATTAGTGTTGCACAATAATTAAAATATGGCAATATTATACTATTGTAAATTTTTTTTTTTGTATTTATACTTAATATATTTCTTAATCTAGATAATAAACCTATTTTTCTACTAATTTTTTTTAATATGTAATTACAATGTTCTTTAAAATTTAATTTTGTATCAACAATTACTCCTAAATATTTTATATTATCCACTATTTCTATACTAGAGTTATTTATTACTATTTTGGTACTATTATCTAACACATTTTTATAATTAATAAACATACATTTAGTTTTATTCTCATTTAATTTCAGTACATTATTCTTTAACCATATTTCTAATATACTTAATTCATTATTTAAATTATTTACAATTTCTTTAATGTTATCACCTATGCAATACATTAATGTGTCATCCGCAAATAGATGAATTTTACATTTTTTTACGTTATTAACTATATCATTAATATACAAAACAAATAACAATGGTCCCAATTTAGACCCTTGTGGTACTCCATAAGACACTAATTTCTCTTCAGAATATACATTATTTATTTTAACTTTTTGTTTTCTTTTATATAAGTAATTATTAAACCATCTTAAAACTATATCACTTATACCTATACTCTCCAATTTCTTTAACATTATTTTTCTGTCTATTGTTTCGAAGGCTCTCTTGAAATCCAAGAAAACTGCTCCAATTATTTTGTTTGTATCCTTAGCCAACAGCCAATCATTTATCACTACTTGTAATGCAGTTTCAGTGAAATGCTTTTCTCTGAATCCCGATTGTTGTTCACATATTATGTTTTGAGAAGTAATAAATTCCTTTAATTGTTTGATTACTACTTCTTCTATTATTTTTTCTATACACGGTAGAATGTTGATTGGTCTCCAATAAAGAAACAACACAACACCTCTCGTAGAATTTATAAAAAATATAATTTTTTACTAGAATCGTTTTGTTTTGATCACATTCTATTTGTGACTTATATAGTTCTATATAATCTATTTTGACCGCACAGTAAATATTTTTTACATTATCAGTTTCACTTATTTGATGGAATTAATAACTAGATTGTTTTTGTTTATGACAGGCAAAATATTATCGTTAATTTTAATCAGCATTCTTCTTTATAAACTCATACAGTAAAAAAATGTTTCTATTTAATCAAATGAAAAGAACCACTGAAACTTACTACAAATTACATTGATAAACTCCCTATCAAATATTCTTATTAACGCAAAAAAAATATTATCAAAAGCAAAAGCCTTTGGATCTTATCGTTTTATGGCACATATCATTTTTACATTTTAATAAATTCTTGTTCAGATTCTCTTTTCTTGCATTGCTTTCTTCAATCGTATTTTATAAATAGATTTGAAAACGGTTATAGTGAGAGGCTTTGGTAAACATTTATCGTTGAAAGTATCTAGCAATAACCATTTCAGGCGATATTGCTTCTCGCGTTCTTAGATTATATATATTTAGCCTTTTTATTAAAATCAATAAAGCGCCATAAGTGCGTAGTGTGTGAGAATTTTTTTTATTACCATGTCGGTAAAGAATGAATTTAATTGTATAAGAATGTATTCTGTTCCAAAAAAATATACTCGATGAACCATGTTATAATTTAATTATAAGGTTCTTATTTTTTTAATAAATAGTTTATGCATGTATTACGTTTATGTTCAACGTAAATATTTTATAAAATATTATATCAGATATTGCGCCCAAGTTGGCCTAATGTAATAAAAAATATATTGACGACATTATGGCCTCATAAAGATTATTAAACGCGGTGAAATATAGCGCTCTTAAAAATCCCTAGATCAAGGCTTTGAACTATATGTAATGTATCATAAGTGCGCAGATACGAGGCATATGAGCCGTAGCCGCAAATAATAAATAATGCTGAAAAAATGTAGTTTGCTATCGTTGTTTATGTTCTCTAAAACTATTATTTTTATGATAAACTAGCTACGTATCAGTGAAAAAATCAACGGAGAGAAGCTATAAATTTACAGTTAGCTTAGAAATAATAGAAGTTCATATTACGCGCAGCGTCAGACGCTAAAATTGATATAATATTAAATAAAATTAATATTAATGTGTAGCAAACCTAATTAAAAATATGATAACAATGTTAAAATATTTTTTTGTTATTTCATTTAGGCAATCAAAAACTGCATTCCACTTGTTTCGTAGACCAAAAATGAGAAATATTTTCGGCATTTTGACAATTTTCCACGTGGATGGTTGCGCGCTAGATTTCAGCGGTGTTTCCACCACTTTTCAGAGATATGCAATGTGTAGTCCATTTCCGGGCGATGTTCAGATAACTGAAAACAGCTGTCAGATACACGTATAATGCAACTCTTTCGAAACATTTCACAGAGATACGTATCATACCATTTATTTATATATATATATATATATATATATATATATATATATATATATACATAAGTAAATTTGTTTGGATATACTATTGTATATTAATACATACAAGGATCAAAACTGCAAACAAACACATCTGCACACGAAGAGAGCGTATCACTCAATCTGCTTGGAGCGGTATGGAGATGAAACGAATGTTTCTGCGATAATAAGAGATAAATTTATTGTGTCTGGCGTTACCGCACAAAGGATTCTTTGAAAATATGCCCGAAACGATGATTGTGTTTTGATCTGCGTCGTGAATAACAAGGTTTCCTACCTTGTAATTTGGTCAGAAGCGAAGAGGTTCAAGTGGTGCTTTGTTGTCTCGGTTCACCAACCTGTTTGATGCCTCTGGAATCCAATGTCGTGCTTATCGATGCTTGCGGTTCAATTTTCTTCCCGTCTGTATCGGCATATAGGCATTAATCGCAAACAAACCCACCCCGTATTATTATATCACGTAGTACTTGCTTTAGTAGTTGACAATATTGTAAAATATATTCAACATCTAACATATATTTTTTATATTTTATAAATTTAGCTTCTATCATTACTACTTATCGTTAAACGCCTATCAAAACGAAAAGTGATTTTAATTTTTTGAAAAAAATCATCAGTATAACGGATGGATTTTTATTTATCGTAAGCGCCACTATTTCATGCTTTGATTTTGCATGCTCATAATACCATTGCTATAAACAAATTAGCAAGTGATTTTAGTAGCAGTTTTATTTCGCACAAATAACCTAGGTGAGAAATCAAGCCTAGCCTTAGTCCGTGCAATCTGAAGCGAAAGGTTGACTAGGTGAAATTAAAAAAGCTATCACTCTCCTTAAATTGATTAGTGTTGCTGAAGACCAGCTTTGCGTTGGTTGCTTGGCCGCTCAGATCCCACAGCACTAAGTTGCCGCGCTTGCCATCTGTCGACGGCATCCTTAGGAACTAGCTTTAGTTTCAAAATAAAATACTCAATTGCTCTACCAAATTTGATGCGTGTCAGAGCAACTTTCTCGTTTGTCAGTCTCACTCGCCCGCACCGACCTTACCACGCGCCGGGGCCATATTTTCACTCGCTCCACCGACCTTACCGCGTGCAGAGCAACACACTCGCTCGCAATGTTTAACATTCACACATTTAGCAATGTAAAGATCTCCGTCTTTTCTCTTAGTTGAATTAAGCAATTGTCAATTGATAGGGAGAAGTACTGTTGGGACCTTATTTATTTGGTTGGCTACGAGGTATGTAATACTCTGACAAAAGGTACTTACTTTGAATTTTTCGGTAAAACAAACGTCACACCTCTTTCCCTGAAAACTTAATTTATTAATTAAACTTTTTGTTTTCTATTACTTGAATACTATTTGATCTATTTTTAAATTGTTCTCCCCATAAACATATTTTTCAATTGATCAATTATGTAACGCTAGTATATGTCGAAACACTTTTAATCTATTTGTGTACTGTGTAAAGGGAGATCTAAATAAATTGATTTCGTATCCATTTTATGAAAGTGTAAATTAAAAATTTAAAACGAGACGTCTATGTCACGAGTGCTTAATATTATAAAATACACGTCGTAAAGAGAGCGTGTCACAATTCAGGCCGACAGCGAGATGACACACTGTTAATGAAACGACGTTAAAAATTAAATTAAGACTTTTCCCTAACGTAATATAATTAATTTCGCCGTGCAAAACATTCTTCGAAGGCTAATTGCCTTTTACGTTGTGTTCGCCAGGAGCTCTTTTTACATTCGCCAACCCACCTCTGTGATCACTCGCTCAGAAAAAAATGTTAATTTTGCACAATAAGCGGAGAGTTTAAAAAATGGCTATGAAAATAATTGAGACGATGGGAGTAAACGGTTTCTTGTGGATTTAGCGTCGTGTTTTTATTTTTTTCCGTTTCTCTTTCGTCTCGAGTGGCTTTTCATTTGAGAATTTTATATTCGGTCTTGTTTAATGGACGTTACCACGGTAAGATTGTTGTCTGAAGAAAAAATCGTGTTTCCTTTTTTCCATCTTCCTTCAAAAGTTTCAGATTGCGTCTTGGGTAATATTATACTTATGTTAATCAATTTTATTTGTATTTTTCAGAGACCGAGACTCATACAAAGCATCAGTGAGTATTAATTATATTTTTATATAAGTATATCATAAGTTTTTAACGTGTCGACTATTGACCTTCTATTCGTAACGAAAGCACCATCTGGATTTTATTCCTATGGTCTCAAGTGTTGGACAACGATGCCGCTGTCCCAAAGAGCAAAGATCTGCAATATTTCAAAATGTATATTTTTCGCACTCTTACGGAACGGCTTGTATAAATTCTTTAGCATGTATATAGCTCGTCCATCATAAATATGACCCCTCAGATTTCACCCTTCTATTTTATTAACCGCAACGAGGCCCATCATTCTTGTTCTTTGTGTAATATAATCGAGGTATTATGTAAGGGTTAATTTATTTGAAAGATTATGTCTATATTTTTCATTAGCCTTATAAAAAATAGTTAATGAAATCTTGTATATATATATTTAGATCTCCATATTATTATTTTTTGCCTATCACGGACCCTTACAATGGCATTAAGTTAAGTTACTCACAATTAGCTAATACAATAATTGAATATGTCTAATTTATGATGACGAGTAAAGGCACATTTTTATGAATTAACTGAAATATGAAATTCATAATAGACTTTGAGTATTTCACTATTATATTTAGTATGTTATATTTTCAGACTTACTAAATATATAATTGAAATTCAAAGTATTGTAGTTTCAGTGCAATTGGCTTATATTTATTGTTGAGCAATAGAATTCTTCGGCTCAGTTTAACCGATTGTAGAGATATGTATGTGTTCAATCCAAGATGCTTTTTATCTTTTCTTTTTTTTTCAAACGTATGTGTATGATATATTATTGAAAGGATAGAAGGTTTGTTCAAGTGCGCCCGCTTGCTGACCTCAAGTCGATAGTTTCTACCCACATGCTTGTCTTCAAATATAAACAGTAGAAAATCGATCAAAAAAGTTCTAAAAAAAGTATATCTATATTATATAAGTATTTGGTCCATGAGACGCAGTAAAACAAATCGTATTATTTCTTAAATGTATAAGTCGCTGTCTATTGACCTGAAAGACTTAGGTTTGAATCCCATATGGACTCGTTTGTGGTGTTTTTCAATTTATATCTTGTCTAGGAAATCTAAATTAGTGACTATTATATAATTAAGAATTCGATCGAATATTATAGATTAGGCTTGTCTAGATTTTATTAATCTAACAGATAAATGTGCTAAATATAAGGTATTGAAAACTATATAATAATGGGCTACTTTTAGGATATTTTATATGTATTAAAAAAAATCATTTAGTGATTCATTATGTTTATTTAAATGCTGCTATAATCAGGAAAACTGTGGCGCATTGGTATCCAAATGAGCACGCTGTGTGTTTTATTTGATAGAGACCTAAACTGCTGACACTTTAGATCGGTCGACAAGAATTTTATTTTCTTAATGACCGACCTGCATATTTTCGTTTAGGTCCGTATCCGAATTCGTGATAAAGTTAGCAATCTGTGATTTGCAGAAAAAGTAACACTCACAGTGTGTGAGCCATAGATTTAGACCAGAAAAAAGTGTATAGTGGACTTCCGGCAATAATGTTGTACAACTTCGTCATTTTTCCCACGATTTCGATTCTCAAGCAGTTGTAAGATTTAGTGCTCTCATGATTTTAATTACTCTGAAAGGTGGAAGCTTTTAGATTCTTAATTTTATGTTAAGATAATCCGTGCCTAATTGGTAATGGGATTCCATTTCTCTTTTCAGCGTTTGAATCTTGGTTTAGATAAGTTTTAATTATTCATACCCGGTAAGACATTAATTGCACTATTTCTGTGACACTTGCTTTTCGATGATTAATGGTCAATCTAATAGAGATGAATATCATCATGGTTATTATATTATGATATTTGAAAACATTGGTAGTTAATCGTTGGTTGGCAGTATTTAAAGGTATATCTAATCCAAAAAATATTTTATTCCTGATTATTAAATAAATTTAACTTAATTAAGCAAATAAACTTTAACAAAATTCTACGTGGCTCTAAGTGTTTTTTTTTAATATGTTTATGGATCATATTAAAAAAAACTTTATCTGAAATCACATTAGTAATTAGTTTAAATATTAAAATATTTGACAGCAGTTTGCATGCCATATTCAAAAGCGACATGCCTCTGAAATTCGGACATACACCTAAGAGAATACCGCCTTATGAATATGGTTTTCAGTGGAATGTTTTAATGAACATTTTAATAATCTCTGAAATACATCCTTTTGCTTAAGCAAAGCTTTCATTTTTCGCATTGTTTCAAGTGCGCATAATAATAATTGTCCCGGCTTTTGATTGACGACACTCCCCCGACGGCGTCCCGTCATCGCTAAACTTTTCAAACGGGATCCGAGGTGCCCTCAAGTGTACAATTATTTTATGCGAGAGAGTTATTGTTGTTTGTAACTTTGATCGTGACAGTGTTTACAAGCGGTTCCGAGGATATAAATGGTTGAACGTAAAGGCGGCCGCATTAAGGAAGTTTCGCTTAATCCTCGCGAATTTTCTCCGATTTCCTTCCACTTATTCTTCTTGGAAATCTTCCCTGGCGAATTTCTCCGGATAAGCACTCGCATACACCACGCATACAGAGGTTAAAGTTTACCTAATCGGCCCCTAACTCGCGTAATGGGACCAACGTCGGGCCTCTGTATACGATTAGGGTGTTGCACGCCATTTACCCTGGCCTCTCTGTGTCTCCTCTTGTCCGAATTGTATAGTCGTTTGACAAACTTTCATTGCAGACATATCGCCACGAAGTGCGGCAATTTCCCGAAACGCGACCCGGGCAATAAAAGGGGAGTCCGTTTAGGGCTCCTAAGAGATTCGACCGAATCTGACGCATCTCTTCAGTTTGGGAAACGCGTGTGAGTTTACCGGATTAGTGTTATGAATTCAAATTCAGGAAGTTCTCCTCGAGCCTAATCTGAGCCGGATACATGCGCGTAATTGTGGCTTTATTATTGCTAAAAATGTGTTACTATCATGTCGTGATCGCAATAATAACGTAAGAGTGCCTTTTGCCTCACTCACAATGTCTATATTAAAATATATATTAAATTAGATTTATTAAAAAACAAATTTGTTTATATATTATGGATGATCTGTAAATATTTATAATCTCAACTACACGTTTGAGTAAATATTTATAATGTCACTTTTTGACTACCATAGTGATACATATGCCGTGATAATCAAAAAATTTAAATAATCTAAAGAAAAACTGACGAGTCCACTGTCATAGAAAGCAACATCAGTGAAAAGTTTGCTTGGAATATAATAGGAGATCTGCTATTTTATCTCAATTAATTTGTGGGGGCTGATTTTGTTGACTACTCTGGAGCTACGCGGTACACTAGCAACACAGACTGAAGAGGCGACACAATTTTTTTGGCGACATGACGGAAGAACGTCTGCTTGTCAGTTGAAAGTTTTAAAATTATAATTAGTGTTAAAACTATCATTAGGTTAGGTTTGAGTATGAACGGCATATAAACGTTTTCCAACTGTCAAATAAAGTTTCATAGACATTTTAGAGTAGCATATACTTTCATAAATTATATTCAATAAATTAAATTATATTTTCGCTAGTAGAAATATATATATCTACCGGTGAAAATGTATTTGGACTTTACTAGTAAAAATATAAATGAAAAATACACAATTGCTTTAACATTTATATATCGCGTGTAAATAAAGTATGTGAATAAATTTATATACTGCCATATAAAATATATTTTCACAGGTAAAAATATATGTTAACCGGTAAAAATGTATTCCGATATGATTTAAAAAATATTTTCGGGATAGGTTCAAGACTGTTCAGATTTTCTTTAAAGGATAAATAAGATTTCTGGTTTAGAATCAAGGACTTCATTTCAGCTTTTTCAAGCTATTTTTTAATGTTTTGATTTCATCAATATTCATAGTATTTAATTTAATGCCATGCATTTTTCTGGCCAAATTAAAGGGAGGGGGAAAATTCCCTTACCTGCTAAATGTGTTTTTGTAGAATTGCAATTGTACAAAATCAGCACAGGTATTCACACAAACAAGGGGATATTTATCATCATTGTCGTTGTCTTAGCTTACTGATTGATGCTTTGTGTTAATGACTTTAACAATTGCATCTACACAGTCTCCATTTTCATTGTAACATCCTAAATTGTCATCTATTGTCAGAAATTAGCGTCCTAGATAACCGAAGTAAATTACTGTTAGTAACATTATTTGGTTTCTGTTCCTTGGGATTTGGCCCAAATAACCGGTTGTGCCGATAAACCAATGGTCCAATTAAATATATACTCTTAATTATTACATTTATTTCCTAAAATATTTTAATGACCCGTTTCCTGTATGTAAAAATTAGGAATCAGAGAAATTTATTTTATGTAAAATAATTGTTAACACCGCGTATAAATAAAAATAATATAACAATGCCGATGATTTATTATGTATATCTATGTGTTAAACTGTGTGCTTGATTTAATTGAGTTATATTATTTTCACATATGTAGTTAGTTAATATTTTCTTTGATTTTTAAATGTGTACTATCTTAGTTTTAAGCCTTGTAAATTTGTAATTGTTGTGAGTTAAAATATTGATATACAGATAATTGGACTAGTAAGTTTTTATATTACTTGCACGTTTTAAACGAAATGTAATGTCCCGAACGCATCAGATTTACGACTGATGCGTTTCTTTATCTCATATAGTGTTTCCAGATCTGATGTGATATGAGCGTGTAATCGTAGCTTTTTAATGTTGAAATTTGTTTATGTTGCATGTCGCCTTTTAATGCGTGTGCTTTTTAACATATGCTCACACATGAAAAATGCATTAACTGTTGCGTGTTTTATTACAAATTTGACGTTTATTTTTTTAATCGAAAATGGATTTTTTTACGTTGCTTAAAAATGTTACAAAAAGTTTTATTTAACGTTGTTCTGTTATTGATAAATGAATTGAAATAATACTAAAATATATCTTACTTATAATTTTACATTTTATTCTATAATACAATTCTTGGAAGACAAAGTTATTAACATTTTAGATATAAATGTAACAGCAATTCTGAGAAGTTATATTTTTGATATCAAAGGTCAAAATATCAAATAAACATATCTTGAACCACCCCTTGCTTAAAGTTTTCGTGTTCATCTTAATATTATTTGCGTGCGCGAAACTATAAAATTGTTTGAGCTTAAAAATTCCACGAATCAATCAATTGTACGTGGAAGATTGGCTTGCACAGAGTCAAAGTAATTGCATAAAACACAAAATATGTTGATGTATTATACTTGGAGAAGAGAGCAATTATCCATAGAGCTTTACTTTTGAAGCGCTAGGAATTTGTAAACACGAGATAATGGCCATTAAATGCTTGGAGGAACGAATCATAGTATGTCATAAACACTTGATGTGTTTGTTATATAATAAAAAAATAAAGTCACGTAATCTGGAAAGCCAGTTTATCTTGAAAAGATAGAGCTTATTTTGCCTTTTAAATTTTATTTGATTATTCATGGTTATTATAATGGAATATTTCTAACTAGTATTACACATGACAAGTTAGTATGGTATTTTACTCTTAAATCTTAAATATAATACAACACTAGTATTAAAAAAAATTATTGATATATATAGTATTGAATAATATTTAGTTTGAAAAATATAATACTTTAAATTTCTACGAAAGGTCTGTTCTTAATTCTACCAAAATTGAAATTAGTTAGAAGCTAATCAGGACACAAGTGGTATAATATTTTATCATCGCCCCTAGAATTTCTAGATTTTATATTATAAGTCAAACATTTAACTAGTTCAAATAGGTTACTTGAGACGACCAGTTAATCTTAGCGTTTTGACTAGTCTAGCAAACATTTCACTGAGACGATTATATCGACACTGCACCGTTTGACTCTAGTCTAGTTAAATTCATTTAAATCAATATTGCCTGATAGCTTTGTCCGGCAAGCAATAAACAAAACATGTCAATTCACACAAAACTATTGTATTATATAAACCAGTATAATATGTATTTCACTTCGTGTTACTCGTGCGTGCGTAATAAAATGTCCGTCAGATTTGCACACATGTGCGAATTAAAAAATGATGTATTTCACGCCGTTGTGCCATAATTATGTCGCTCATGGAGGGTGGCTGCGGAATTAACCCCCTCTCGCAATTTTTATTGATCAATGAATGTCATATTTTTCAATTGTAACAGTCGCCCGTTGGCATATCGGCACCGCCGGCCAAAATTTATAACAGCCGTCCGACATTTATCCTGTAATGTATGGATTTCACATTTCAGACCGTGTCATGATTTATTGAATTTGCGAGATTTAACTAAAAGCTCGCGCTTTTCGCATATCTAATCTTGATATAGCGCGAAACGATCGTCGTCAGATCGAAAAGACTTTGTCGCCGAGTTTATCTCGCGCGTGTTTTGCTAAGTTTTTCCCGGGGATGCTGCGGGGCTGGGGCGTGTGCAATCTTTGGGTAATAAACGCTTTTACGACCGCGACCGATCTGGAGCGGTGCGACGTGTGACGCGCGCGTAAAACTGCCGAAGCGAGACATAACTAAAATACATACACGACTGTGCGAGAATAAAATAAATACGACGGCCTTCTCGGGATAAATATATGGAAAATTCGAGAAAAATGCTCGTAGTGGAAAACTATATTTAAACAGTCCCGATGGGAATACGATGTGTGATTCCTGGATTGGCCCAATAAAAATAACCACAATATATGCACTGGGGGCGGTAGATAAACTAACTGAATTGGGATTAAATGGATAATTATAATGAAGAACATACATATCAAATTTAATATAATATATAACATACAGAATTTGTATTCTATTAAAAAAATAATATAATGAATTTCTTAATTTACGAAGGTGAAACCCGCTACATCTTGAGTTGCAAAGTTGTAGACTCGCAGATGTGAAAAATTTATGTTATGTTCGTCTGTGTGTAAGCATGGGATTGATTTGTTATGTGAGTGTTAGGGTCCTATATCATGTCTCTTTAACGGAGTTTTGACGAATGTAATAGAAGGCCAATTTAGGACCGAAAGCAAATTTTTTAAACTCCTGTGCATCCCTTAGTGAAAGCGTGACTTACGGGTGGTCATTTGTGGGCGATCATCTGATATTAACAATGTATACGCACAGCATTGCTATTGTTAGTACAAGATCATGGGTATTGTTTATTGTTTATTGTCTGCCTGGCTAATTTGTATGTTCAAATGTTACATTTGCACTTATGTTTTGTTTTATCAACCTTTGTTGTTCTAGCTCAGGGCTCTCCAACATAAGACCAGCGGTGTAAATGCGGTGCGCGACCCATTTATTGTTTCTAAACTTTACTTCGTTTAATCTATTATAAAAATACAAACAAACTGTTTAGTTTTCATGATATTTATTGAAAAATATATTTACACTTTAAAAATAAAACACATTTCGCGGAGTTTTTCAGATACGTTTGTTATTTATTGAGTCTTATTTATTGCTAATATTTAACACCAACCTTTAGTGAAGCTTCCGTGTACTATTTGGGTAAAAATATTTCTGAACGGAGATAAAAATTTAAAAGTAGTAGAAACAACTTCGTGTAGAGTATGCTCGGGATAAGGATGTCGGTTTGTTATTGTGTGCGTGTACATGTATATGAGAGGGAGAAGCGATGTAGCGTGTACTTCCTTGTCTCGCTTTCTCTTTTAAGGACAGTCGCTGATTCGTCAACGCTGGTATTCGTCATTAAAGTGCAGTGTGGCACAGAAGTTCGATCTTCTCTAGTGATTTATTTTAAATAATTTTGTGTTGATATTGGTTTAACCCAGATATGCCCACTGTCCCATGGGGTAGGTCACTAAACTCGTGCCACTGTTTTTTATTTATAAATAAAAATTTTAAGAGAACAAAATTTCTTGGGCATATCTGGGTTAATTGATATCAAGGCTTCAAATAAACACTGTAAGTTATTCGTTCTCTTACCCGTGGATTAAAATATTTTAATTATTTTTTCATTAATCCGTACGTTGTTGGTTTTTTTACACTATTCTCTGTAAGGCTTAAAAAAGTTATTATTCTTATCGTTGCGCCAATGATAATTTTTTAATTTATTCAATGCATTCTAATGATTTAATAGAGTTGTCGAGCCATTAAACAATCTGCGAATAATTTCTTTCCCCATTTTATATCTTTTTGCTTTTGAAGAATAGCTTAAGACTTCATTATTTTTTTGACCAGTGAAAGATTTTGAATTTTGCAAATATTTAATTTATGACATCAATGTCTGGTTTCTTCGATTATATAATATATTTTTAATTGTCCATTGAAATTTCTAACTTAGCTCAGATGTATGTATGATAAATAAACATATATTTTCTTTTAAAATAAAAAAAATACATATTCTGAACGAAATTGTTTTGAGCCACACAGTTCACGCACACAATAACAAACCGGAATCCTTATCCCGAGCGTACTCTATGCAATATCTGCTTTTATTTTCACTTCGCCAGCCATCCCTATCATTAAAAAGGGCGCGGTAATTTCTCTGTTACATAACATAATTACTTGGACCTACTAGGTACCGTTTGATTTGCATTTGAGATAAATCAAATGTATTCCTTTTACGTCGCCTATATACAAAAAATATCCAACGTGTTAAATTAAATTTTAATATGTTTAACTATGATATATCCACTTTACTGACCAGAAGTTTTATATTAACGTGTCTGTTTTCACGAATACTGGCATCAGAGTGACACATTTTTCCATCAGTGATAGAGCGTTTTTCACCATGGATTGATGTACGCACATTTTTCAAACCCTCTGATCACAAAAATCTGATAAAATTTTGTTCCATAATACACCACTGACTCCACAGTTAAGCGGTTACTTTTTGGTTAGTAAATAACTACTAAATCCATTTTTATAAAGTCGGTCAAGTACAAGATACAAAAAAATATTTGAGAGGTTAGATTTTTCTACAATAGCACAAATCGTATCTAGTGTTGTAAAGTGTTTTATTGTACAATCGTTGTCTTCTCGACTGTTGCACGATGCATGAAGGGTGGTGTTGACAATCTGTATAAACTCTTGACCTTGAGAATTCATAGAAATTCGCGTCCCTTATTTTCGAGCATCGCTTTTGAATCGAGCCATTCAGCTCTTTAACTCGACACATAATAAATAAACTGACCTAATTCATGTGGGATAGTACTTCTGTAATGGCTGATGTATTATGTATATAATACACATAATATCGGACACAGAGAGGGACTCGAGGCGTGACATTTATTTTTAGCCACAGCTCTAGCTGCCTGGAAATCACTGGCGAAAATTTCGGTGCCGAATTCGTGCGAATCAAGTCCCAGGAGACAACTGTTCGGGTTGATACGGAAGGATGGATTTTCCGACATTGGCTCTGGCTTCCATTTTCGATATCGTACCTATCCCCAACCTTGTTGAGTTTTATTGTTACTACTGCACCGTCGGTGTTAGTAAATTAAATATATTGATGTATTTTATTTGATGAAGATGTTTTTAACGTTAACGTTGAATTAAAATCGCTTAAGATTAAAAATTAAGACTAAAATTTAGCCTATAACTATTCTACAAAAATATTAACTAATAACGGTAACAAAAAAAACACTAAAGGGAAAATCGATTATAAATACTAAATTTAAATTTAGAAAACAGCTACATAATTATGAAATTAGATCTACCGATGATTACACATCTCTCAAGCATTTTCTGTAAAGTTTGGCACAAATTATTTGAAATATTTTGCATTTAAAACCTTTAATGATTTACCAAAATCAACTAGTAATAATTGAAAAAAAGTTTATAAAAATATGTTTTTAATGAATTCATGCAATTTTAATCAATAAGTTAATAAATTTTACATACATCATAAAACTATATACCTGTTATTTTTGTTTTAAACATGCTTCTTATTATTCTTATTTGTTCTTTTAAAATTTAATAATAATTATTTTAAGTGTATTTATTATATTTTAATAAATGTATAAAAAAATAATAACTGTAAAAAGTTCTCTGATCCCTGATTTAGAACTAGATTAAAAATTTATTACTCTAGTTTATAGATTATTCAAATTAAATTTATTTGCTGGGGTTGTTATGATGTACAATATAATTTGATGTATTTACAAATTGCCTGTTTCCTGTATTACTCGATTTACGTCTGAATAACTGCAGAAAATTCTTGTCAGTTAAACTTGATTTAATATTTGTGAGATTGTATGCAATTGTAAAATATTTGAGCTCATTGTTAGATCAACTCTAGAGAAAAATAACTAAATTAGATGTTACACAATCTTGGTCAAAAGTATAGTCAGTAACACTTGTTTAATAATGGAGTAAGATTCTTTTTAACGTGGAAATAGATTTATTCGCTCTTAAATGTTTTGAAAATGTCTTTCAGCATAAATGGAACCATTTCCTCTAATTTGCTTCTTTTCTCTGTCCATGCTGGGCAGTTGAAGAGCGTGTGGGCAGCGTCGTCGGGTTCGTCTTCGGAGCAGTGGTGACATTCGTTGGTCGCTTTCTTACCTATTCTGTGTAGGTAAGTTCCGAAGCAACTGTGTCCAGTGAGTGCCTGTGTGCGATAGTAATTCAACTCAACACATGCGGCACCCGGGAACTGTCAAGAGATACTGACGTAACATGTAACCGCTCAACGCGAGCGTGATCGCGCTCAAATAGTTATTATCTTCTTATGTATTGAAACTGGACTTTGCACTGATTCCAGCTGATGAAAATCCAATACGTCTAATGAAGTTGACACAATTTTCCAGCAATTTTTTTATTATTCAGCGATTTAGAATCTTAAATATGATTAATATTTATTATTAAAGACTGTTCTATTCATCTCGCCTGACTTATTTTTACATAATCATTCTTGCTATTTCCTTTGTGTTTTCTTATATCAATTCAATTTAAATAGGTGTTGGTTTACGGCTTTAAGGCTATTTTCATAGGAGAGTCAACATTTAACACAAATCATGGTGTCGAATATATTAGGATTATAATAATTTAATCAAAACAGTAGTAAAGCTAACAAAGTGTTTTATTGATCCCTTTTTGAATATAAAATCACACTTTGTTCTACTGTGTGCTATATATAGAACCTTTTTTCTGGAGACGGCTTCATATATTCATTTAGGGCGCACGAAGTCGATAAAAACGAAGTTATTATAAACGGATCGTTTTAAAGCGAGATTATATTCCAAAGATTTTCAACTTTTTATACCCACCACCTCAACTCGCTAATTTAAACTGGAAATAAAATAAACTTTTAATTGAAGTTGTTTCGTATTGTTTAGAATTAAAGTCAGAGGAGCGCATTTATATGTGAGTTTCGTCTCCGTATTTTATTTCTCTTTCTTCAGCCAGCCAATAAAAGAAGGATTTATTGGCCGGGCGAATAAAAGGCGGATTTATAGGAGAATTTCGTGTTTTATTTGAAATTTTGCAACTTTGTCTAACGTTCGTTACCTTGGCGGAGAGCGGTCGCAGTCACATCCTAAGCCGAGGAAGAAGTTTACAAAAGCGAACCCCCTAAGTTCGTGTTTACCTTGGATCGGCTTGGCGTGATGTGATTCCTTTTTTTTTCGCCTACGCCAAATCTGAAAAAACAGAAATCGGAAAGCAGAAGGCGCAACGCCGTGATGCGGTCAGAGAATAAAAAAACTGTATCCAATTTGCGAACACAAAAAGGCGGCGTCTTGTGTTTTTTTGCACAGGTAACCTTGGCAATATAGCGCGCTGTTTGGTTTTGTTTGATACCGTAATTAAATCCGCTGTTTTAAGCTTCTGTGTTATATAATTTTAGCGTTGTGTTTCCGTAATGATTTTAATTGTAGTAAATTTATTCATAAAATGCTGTTGTTATAAAGCAATATTTCTTAGCAACGATACAGTGAACAAAGCTCGTGTGCAAATAATTGCTAATTCGGAATATAAACGGCGTGATGAAGTTATGTGAAGGTCCCGCGTGCTTTGCATGCGTTGTACGCTTCTGTTTATATCACTTAACGGATGGTCGTGTTTATATAATGGAATAAATCTAGAGATAAACATTTAAAATTGTACTTAATGCTATTGTTTGAAATAATTTCTATGATTCTCACGTAGTCTCAAAAATTAATAAATGCTGAGAAATTTGGACGAGTAGGTCGTTGTACGTATATTATCTCATAATACCAATCCTTTTGACCTTGCCTGTAATTCACAGCGCTCTCGAAAGTACTTTAGTATATTTCTTAAACAATTCATATTGTTGTACTGAAGTTTTTTCACGACTTCGCCCCCTAGATTATTATTTCATGTAATTAACAGTCAAAGCAGATGTTTTTTTTTAAATTAACATAAGAGTCGAGGCAAAGTTTTATATTTACGACAAATTGTACGCTTTAGATCGTATCTTCGCTAGGATTAAAAAGGGTTTAATTAAAAAAATATCTTTAGGTTGTTTCGAAATATGAAAGGTACGACAGAGTAAGGGTTAATGAAATGTCACGAAGACACAAAGGCGTTCGTTCCTCACGGCGCTTTTTTCTTTTCTTCTGCTTTTTTAAACCTCTCCCGTCCGAGAAAGAATAAGTTCCTTTTACGTTCACGTCTGCATAATTTATGCTCGTTTTAATGGTGCCGGAATTAAGTAACACACGGGCGATGGGAATGAAAACGGGAAATGGACTGTGTATGAAAAAGTGTGAAGTTACGGCTGTGACCTGCGTTTTACGACCTTCTTTAACTGCTAGGGTTCTTCGATCATCTGGCGAGTTTGCGATGTGAAAGATCGTTAAAAGATTGACATGATCGAAAAGTTATTTTTTAATCGTTTCGTTGTGGGACGATCTTCGTATTATGTTTCCGGGCATAATGACACATGCCAACTTTATGCTTTAAGTACTCGAGTTTCGCGGTGCTCAACTTCGGTGATTAAATAAGAACTGGCGTCCTGAAGCACTTTCCTTTCGTCGTTAGTGCTTCCAGATAAGTAGCTCCGAAAGGGATAAGCGAAAGATTAACGCGGTGATAAATACATTCATGCAAAGTTGCAAATCAACGTTTACATGTCATGTTTTCAAAAATTTAATTTCAACTTACTTCGTATGATTGTAACTCACAGTGCATGCATAATCCATCGATGTATTCTAATTTTATAGTTCTGCAAAAGATTTAAAAGGGTTTGCAGCATAGTCATTATTGATTTTTTTATACAAATTTTTATTTGTATTATTTTGTCCTTGTGTTTGTGTGTATTAATTTGTTTTGTATTTACGTATTTCATAGAAAATAAAATATTTCATATTTTTTTTTTCATTTTCTAAACAAGTGTTTCTCAAAAAATTTTTTTTCCGGGGCTAGTCTACCCCCAAGGTTGTTCGTGATAAGTGAAAGAATGTTTAGGTGAATCTTGAGTAGATAATCAAAGTTTGAGAAACACTATTTTAAGTTGTTATCTAAATTTAGGGTTCCTTAAAAAATATTTTAAACTATCAAGGTTCCATTTTCACGTAAAATTATATAACATCAACCCAATAAAAAATATAACTAAATGCAAACATAATTTTAATATCTATAAGATTGGATTTAAAAAAGAACATTACTTGGATCAATAAGCTAATCTTATGATTCAAGAGGTTTTGCCAGTTCTACCACGTTTCTTTGACTCAATTGACAAAATTCATGGGTGATCAAACCTAGCAGCTGGCTAGTTGAGTTGTTAAACTAAGTGGATTACTACAGCACAAACTAACACTCGACTTTGTAGCCATATTATACTGCTGAGAAATTTTAATTTACTAAAAATTCAACGGAACGTGGTTATTTCTAGGCCTGACGAGAGGGGGAGGGGAGAGGGGAAAATTCCTGGAAAATTCCAAACGAATGTAATTATACACACAAATTAATTGAGTGTAGGCGAGCAAGAAAACCTCCATATAAATCAAGCGTGTATAGGTGCATACATAGCACTTAAATTCGGAATTCATTTGCGGCATGAACCTTCATCAATAATTTCCATTAGTTACACTTGATTTGAAATACACAAGAGTTCATCCCACTTCTCAGTAAGCAAAGTTACAATAAATATCGAGCGAAACTTAAAGACCGTGAAGGCAGCCGCTTCCCTCTTCACGTCAATCCTACTCCAGCTTACGAATTTGACTTTTAGGTTTATGGATATGTGTTAACTGGGAACAAAACGCGGATAAAGCAGGCTACGAAAACTGGTGAGGATGTGTATAAATTTCTACAAATAAGCTCGTAATTTGTTATTGAATATTATTTTCGGTCACTGAGCCCTTTATGGTATTAATCGCCGTGTTCACACCTGTAGTATCAAACGTAAGGGTAGGCGGTTAATAGGATGTCGCATTTTCTCGAATACGAGTTACGACCATGTCAATCTTATAACGGCGGTCCAAAACGACAGTTTAAGCTACACATTCGCGCGCGCTCTGAATAATACATGAGCGATTCGGATATTCCGCAAAAGTGCGAATAGATTGGCCATTAGCGGGTGCCGTTAGAAGTATTCGGCATTGTGGGGCGAACAGGGTCGGCGCTAAGCGGCCATAGGGCCGTTTATTGCCTATAAATATTTTACAACTCGCCGCCAGTGGCTTAACTCTTGTTTATTTATCGCCCACTCGCGAATCTAGATTCGCGACTGTCGATCCGACCCCGCCCGAATCCCGGGCACACTCCGGTTGATTGATAAAGTCCAAGTTTTTACGGGACGAAGTCAAGAGAGTCAATTCGATGGAAATGCGGTCATTCCGCAGGAGTGAATCTGACACCGGGCCACTCTTTCGAAGAATTATAGTGGCGGGTGCGAAGGGAGTTATCTCGCGACAAAAGTTTGAAACAGGCGAGAAAAATGTTCGCCCTTGGCTCCACTATCGCATCTGTAACGCTGAAATCATATTATTATGTCAAACGCGGTAAAAATGCTTATACAGGACGATCTAATTCGAATATTTTATGTTGACAGTACTGTAAATCAGACAATTGTCAATAATCACGCGTGTATAAAGTGTCAAATGTTAGTTTGCAACAATAAATTTACGAAATTAATCGCTCAGCGCGCTTAACTTATTCTATAGAAATAACAATTCTGTACAATCAAATTTTTTCTATTCAATAAGTTTTATAATAATCGAATCGAATGGCAGTCTTCACATAAAAAAGTTGCAAAAAAATTTTTTGGATTTTTTTGTCGTTTAACGATGATTTGGTACTAAAAACTCCAGAACGAAATTTAACAACCCAATTACACTGGCGTTCCTTTAAAATTTTCTCATTAAATTATGTTGATTAAGCGGTCACCCAAATATTTTTGTTATGGAAGACAGAGTAATTGGTATTATAAATTATTATTAATATCACAATTTTGATTCTGGTAAAATTCGTGTTGTTAATTATAATATAATAGATTCGTGATGCGCTTGTACAATCCGGACTTGAATTTCGGACTTCGTTGCTGGACTAAGGTTAACGTGAAGTGGGAAGCGGCTGCTTCCCCAATCGATGTTCGACACAGTTCTACTTATTCCACTCTTAACATATATATAATTTATTTATTATTATTACTATTTATTTTATCTGTTTTTTTGACATATATTTATATCGTGATAATTATCTACAGTATCAGTAGCCTTTCTATTATATTCTCTTTAATTTATTTTTTATTATTAGAAAAAAAATCAATTTACTATAATTTATAATTTTTAGTTTTTTTATTATAAAATTTATCTAGTAGAAATATTACCAATACCCATAGTAAATTCATTTCGTAGTTATGTCGGCGAATCGGCAAACTTCGACAACGTTACAAATCATCTAAAAGTTCCTTCGTGCGACAACCGATATTAAATTTTGCATTATCTCGCCGCAACATTGGGGGCAAAGCTTGCAGCTTTTGAGGTCGCTTTTTGATAGGCGATTGACGTAATGGCTCGGTAAGCAAATTTATATACACAAGAGTGGCGTTTTCATGAAATCCTAATAACTTAATATACTTATTAGTATGGTTGTTTTCTTAAACACGTTTTATATTTATAATAAATTAATAGGATTTAATTCTATTTTTATTAAACGAGTGGTCTTAGTTTTGAACTATTTTTAACATTAAAATCGCTACTAACGAAAATTAATATAATTATTAAAATAAGTATTTAGCAGCTATTTATAATATAAATTTTATACAAGATGTGTTTTAAATTATAGACAAACTTAATCGTTTACTTTAATTTTAATTACTAGGTATGGGGTGATATTTTATGGAGTGTCATATGTGTTTATGTTTTTTTATATATTGGCATTTATTTCTATTGACGAGAATACTCTTCCGTCGGTACGCTCGACGGGTCATATGTGTCCCGTCGATTCTGCCAACAAAATTAGTTGATACCCGTCGCGGAGCATTATTCAAAGTAATTGATGCATAAAGTTGTCGTCATGAGTTGTTGGTAAACTTTTGGACCGTTTCCACAAAAGGGGGGCTTGGTTTTGTTTGATTCGGGAATAAACAGGATGGGCGGTTTCGTATTGAATATTTATGAACGGAGTGTAGACACAAAGTATATAAATCTGGTCTCCCTATGATATAAAATATAGTTTGAATTCGCCAGTTATCTTTTAACTCATCATTTCCTTTAGGAAACAACAAGCGAGCAAACAGCGGCGGGCGATAAACCACTCTCGCGTGTGTATAATATTATTGGTAGAAATATTAAATTTTTATTTCCCGTCTGGACGTTTTCGCTCCTTCATATTCGCGAAAATTGTCGAAGCCGTAAAAGGATACGCCGTAAACGTTACAAACGACTCGACAACCCTTTCTCGGTGTATGATTTATGGCGAATTTAAGCTTTGCCGTAATTTTTTTATCCGCGCCGACGAATAACCGTATCGACAGCTTATAAATAGAGGTGTTTTTATTTTTTTGCACATTTACGACGCCGTAGATGTCTCGCTATGCATGCGCCATTGCACTTTATGAACATGCTATGCTGGGACACAATAAACGATCCTATCCATAGAACAACGAAAATATGATTAACCTTATTGCCATAGCGTCTTTTGCCGTAAAAATATAATTTACGGATGAAAATATTTAACATTAATTTTATTATTTTTTGATTGTTTATGTGCATCCTTATTAAATGTAGTTGTAATACAAACTATTTTTTTTTGTAAACTGATCGAATGAAAAACGAGAAGTCTTATTGCTAGGTTGCGTGTTTTGAATTTTTATATTTTACATTATTTTGAATATTATATAAACATGCGATCTAGGTGAAGGTCAAAGCACTAATATAATTTATTGTATTGCGTTCGCATAGACTGAATCAGACTAACATAAACACTATGGCACATACAAATTATCGTGTTTTGAAATCGAGTGGTGTGCTTTATTCCGCCAGTTTAACGTCGAAAGAGCTGTTTTATTGCAAAAATATGTAAATGATACAGATATACAGATCAAATTCAGGTGTTATAATTGGGCGGCGGTGTTGAGTCTAGGTTGTTCTAAAAGAGCTGTAACAGGTGGTAGACATCGAGTCATAGATTTCTCGCAGTAGTGAAGTTTTTTGTTCCTGACGCTGGTACCATTCGGTTGCTCTCTTTGTTTTCTTCGAGTGTCTTAGCTCTGAATCAAGTGTGTGAATCGGAGTCGAGTTGCGTGATGATGTGTTTTTTATACATTTTCTTGAATGTGTATTGAACGAATTCTAAAATGCTTATTTAGTACAATTCTAATGAAGCAATAGTATGTCTTCTGATGATGATTAAAAGATACTCATATGTACCATACTAATACGTTTTTTACAGTCCTTATTGTGGAATTGTGAGTATTTTGTCTATGTTTTGTTTTGTCAAAGCACTTTTGTTCGACTGTCGCTTTCTACTGGGCAATTATGTGAACATTTATAACAATAAATTATGAGCTAAAATGCTAAAGAATATATATATTTTGATTTAGAGGAAGAAGCACATATTTTAATTTCTCTTTTATTTTATTTTTTTCAGTTTCACGCTCAAATTAAAAAAAATAATATTTTGATTAATTTGTATTGAAAATATCACAATCAAGTTTTATTTAAACGGTTGTTTGTAAATTCATTCATCATTGTAAAATGAACGTTTTATATAAAAGAAAACGCTATTCTAACATCAGTAAATATTGTACATACAAGTATAAACCAGGAACTGTCAAAAATCATTAAAAAAATATAAGATAAAAAAGTTTTATCTAATAACTCTTAATTTTGAGATTATTCCATATTTGTTTAGTAATACATACATTTTTCAAAATATTGGAAAACATGGTGTAGTCTCCCTGATAGCTTTGTGAAGTAGCAGGGGTAGAGATCATTTTTATTTTTATCTTTTCTATTGCAAGTCAAATCCGTACGACCATCCAATTCCAACAAGTCAACACTCCTTGTCATATTTAGCTAGAAATTAGACTTATCTTCCACATCTCTCCACCTTGGTCACGCGGTGCCAATTGCTGATGCCGAGCATTCAAACATATGTGTATTTTAATATACTTGACGATGTCAGGCTCCTGATATAAATCGTACAGTTCGTTGTTGTACCGACGACGCAAGAATCAGTATCCTTCTCTCGAAAGAATACAGTCGCTGAGAGTCTTTGGAACACAGTTTACACGTCTCACACCCGTTTCCCAGATCTGGTTTTAATATAGTCGAATATATATATTTGTATTTGTTCTTATTGATTTTAATTAGTGATGCTGGAGACATACTATATATTAATAGCTTTGCCCCGGTTTATTCGACCGTGGATTTCACTCACGACGAACTAGGTAGGAGGTTGGAAATATTTTCAGTCTGCGCAGTGTACTAAAGCGAAGCTCGTCAAAGGCCTTAGACACAACTATTTGGTTTATTCTTATTATTATCTATTAGTGACAGTTTGAGCTTTGGGAAAATTGGTAGATTGTTGCAGCTGTAATTCTAAAAAGGATGGATGTATACTTGAAATAAATAAATTAATTTCATGAATTACAAGGATTTTGTACATTTATAAATTTGCCTAAGGGTGAACATGTATATAATTTTAATTTGTATGAAGTCTTTTATGTATGTTTTGATAAAGTTTGTTTTTTTATGCGCTTCATAATAATGAAAATAAATATAGCTCCGTTTGTACAATCGCTTTATAATTAAGCAATAAGGTAATCGTTGCATCATACTAACAAATTGAAGCCAAATTTTATAGCTTGTAAATCAGCTTTGTTAAATAAATAGCTTTTATGATACATAAATAACTGCTAATATTTATTTACTGTGCAAATTATGCTTATTAACATATCTGATCATGTTTTATGTTTTGTATAATATATTTAATACATTGAGTTAAATTAATTTAATATTAAATGCAAAGCTTATTAATTAAAGAGGATATTAATTAGTAGCATTCAGTGGCGGTGCTTGAACATTCGAACGTTGTTGATTTATAACCGATCCTATGATCCCGAAGTGAATCCGATTAAATTAATTCCTCTAATTCAATAAAGCAATTTGCTCCGATTTAAAAACAACGTTCGAATTCTTAATATTTAAATACTGCCGTTTCAGTAGAGAGGATAAGACCGAAAGCGGTAAACGGAGAATAAGGGGAGACGGAGTAAATCGAGCGGCTACACCCCCACACCGTCAATTTCCTAATCAAATAGAAAAAAAGTCGTTAGGCGCTATCCATTGAGATTAATTCGTTCGGGTCTCGCCGTTACTTCTTTATCTGAGAGATACACTCTCAGATTGGCGCAAAATGGGGCTTTTGTGTCCCGCTTCCACGGGACCGCCAGATCAACCCGTTATGGGCTATTAACCTGCATACTAATTAGTTTAATTACCCCCATCCGATACTGTAATACCTCACCCCGGTGATATATGAAGACAAATAAGAGGGGATAAGGGCACCAAAACTTGTGTTTACGTTTCGCAGATGTGTCTCATAAATTCGTGACTGTGGTCGCATTTTGGCGCTCGGGCGAATTAAGTCCGATGCGAATGAAATTAGGCCCCGGGTGTATGTGTGTGTCTTTAAAGTTTTAATCGACTGTACAGTAAATAGTCGTTTGGGATTAAAGACCTACCTTTTAGATTAACCGTGTCCCGGTTAGAACCGCTGCCCGAGATTAGAGTTGCTCGAATTAATCGAGATTTTTGTCTCGTTAGCGGTGGGATATGTTTGCTGATTACTTATTAGTTTTTAGACCTTGATACATTCCCTAGAGAAATCATATGCCTTAGAGTTAACTTCCAAGAAAGGCGAAAATATAGAAATATCAATAATAAATAAATAAAATTAAGGGAATGAGTTTTTATTGAAAATAAAGTCAAGTGTGTAACGATAAGATTTATTGTGTTTCTAGCCATAACTTCTTTATCAAAAAAAGTAATAAATAGCACCATTTGCTTCAAAACGACGGGTTTGAAATAGGAAACCCTTAATTTGCCGTAATGACACTTAAGTTAATTTAGGGTCTATTTTTAAATCTAATTTGGTCTAAATGTATGCAAATGGAGCTCCCCTGACATTTATATACGGAACGAATTAAGTTATTTAGCCTCTTTAGATATTTCCAATTGCTTGTGGTGGTATCTAATACACTTCTTAATCCCACGTGATAAAGGTTTATTTTTATTTACAAAATTATTATGTATCAAGCAAATGGTTTTCTTAACTTTTACTTGAATATTATTATTCGTGTGGAACGCATGACACATGTAATAAAATTTGTTTTAATGGTTAAAACTTTAATGAATATTTTTAAGATTTCTGTTCATACATCGTTTATAAGAAAACATTAAAAATAAAAAACTAGTTTTATAATAATGCTGTTTTTCTATAAGTTAAACAATAAAAATAATATCCAAAATTAATATTTCCCTACTCTATGAATTTTTTAAATTTACTTTAAGAATGGCAGACCCACTTTTTATTTTCTTTTTTTGTATTATTTAATTTACACGTAGAATGATACATTTTATTCATATTATTATTAGATTTAGTTTATGCAGGTATTAATACATTTTTCTTAATATAATTCGGAGCTCATTTCTATCTAATGATATTTATAGTATACTAGCTTTATTATCCAGCTTTGGTCAGAATAGATTTGAACTCATTATTTATTTATTATAATTATTTTTTTCATTGGCTATATACAATATTTTTAGTCTCTTGTCTTCGCGTATTGCACCAACACGTCGCTGTGAAGCTCAACTTTCAACTTAAAAGTTAAAAGTCGAAAATAGCAAAGTTGATCTACAAATTAAAAAAAATATATATACATATTTAGGGGGCGTAGCCCTAGGGGTAGTTGACCTCGCGGCCAATGAGACTATTCGGTGAATCCTATTAGATTGTTTATTAAGTTATAATTACATTTGTGACGTTCCTCGTGACTACGGTGAAGTTGGCGCAGGTGGTGATGCCGGTAGATAATTCTCAGGGTTCTTAGGCTGCGCGCGGCGAGTGTCAGGTGTGATCTTCGGGTCTGTCGGTGAGGGCGCGTGGCTGGTTCCTCCGGATGGCTGCTGGTAGATCTTCGCTCTCTGGTCTCTGCTGTCTCCGGCCGTCTCGTATGGTGCCTCCGATCGTCTATTGACCGTCTGCCTTCTCCTCGTCGGAGTCCGGGCTTATATCCTTTAGGGGGATGCACGCTAGCTGACCAATCGCGATTGTGCATCGATCTCCTAACCAATCGCTGCAGTCGCTTCTTAGAGTTCGAGAAATCGGATGTGTATTTTCGAAGGCGATTTTTTTGCTTGGCTTCAGACTTTCAAATTCTTCGGAAAGGATTTGCATTGTGGTGATTGATTGCGTCCGTACCGTTTTGCCACAAAAGGGATTCTCTTAACGACCCGTGTTGTGTGGTCAAAATAAATTCCTCTTCTGCTATGATGTTTGTCTCATTGTCAATGAATGAACGTTTTTGGTCACGGTCATTAACAATGAGACAATCGCCCTTTTAAATGTGCCTATATGTGTGGTCGCCACAGATATGTGTATGCTTATACATACACCCTATATTACAAACGTGCACGAAATGTTTTGCAAAATAATTAAATGAATTGTTATAGCTCCTCGTAGCTATCGCTGAAAACATATTTGTGTCTGGCAAGCTCGTTGAGAAGCTGGATGGCTAGTGTTAGAGGAGCGCACTCAATCCTGACGCCATGGTCGCAACGGTCAAGAGTTACTTAAAGTACACTAAAGTTTCTCGCTGGGTGTACCTTTTAATCAAAACCATCTCATTAACTTTCCTGCGCGTCTTTTATGTTTTCGTAGTTGCCGGCGACTTGTTGATTGTGTTTACATGTGTGAGTGTATTATTATTTCTTGAAGTATTATTATATGATCAATATTATTTTAAAAATTCGTTTTAACTTGAATAAAATTATTAAGGGTTGATTTTTTTATTTCTTGCTAAAGTAAAAGCTGCATAAAACATATGTGTAGTTGTATTTGTAGACTTTGTTCGTTGTACAGCGCCAGTTTTAATTGTTTTCGAATCCAATTGCGTCTATTGAATTGCAAATCGAATCTCGAAACACGTATGTACGTACAGTCGGAATTGTCCATCATGCACAATTCCGACACGAATAGAATAGGGAAGCTGCTGTTAATTAATAAAAGCTACGTTGGGTCGTTTTGAACCCGTCATACTCAGCGTTTTTCGTAAAAATAAAAAAGTACGTTATTTATTTTTTACGTACGTACATTTTTCTAAATAATAAAACACGTGCATGAATTTCAACCCCTCTTCATTATTGTCGTACTTTTGATTTTTTTATCCACCCTGTTGTTATTCGAAACTTTTGAACGATTCAATTCCCACTGTCGGTGAAAAGTTGCGATGGTTTTTTCGACCCCCTTTCTTCTACCCTATTGGTAGCGTTTTTCGATTTATATTGCCCCGCGTACGTAGCACACTCGCACACACCCTTAACGCAATGAAAAGTTTTCGGATCTTGTCTTTACCCTGTCGTAAATAACAGTGTCGTATGGGATTGTTTACGCATTTCTTCTTCATAAATCAGAGCGAGTTTATTTATAGCGAGTTTATACTTCCTCTGCCTGCAGGTACCAGCGTAATATATAATATAGTCTTACGAAGTATCAACCTTTTTTTTTTTTAATAAAGTCGATCTACCAGAAACAATTTTTAATGCTTAGTTTATTTCTCAAGTGGTATAGTGATATTATAAAACAACAGGTAAATAACATAAATAATACACTGTGTCTGTGCGACTGCTCTTTACTTCTCCAATCTCTATATTCCATTATTGGAAAATTTAAACCGCGCAACCGAAATAGATTATTGGATTTAGTAATGACGGTGTTGAATAATGCATAAATCATGATACAAATCGGGCTCCAGTCGTTTCGTTTCTGGGATTCATCGGAGACTGCATTCATCAGTTCTTGCTTTTGACCGACGGCTGAGATAATAGGCGCTCTCATCTGTCGCACCGAAGTGACCGCTCTTAAGCTGAACGGCAGTTTTCCCCGCTGTCTTTATAAATACAATATTGAGCATGCCTTATATCTTAGGCTCTCTAGGCGATTGAAATGAAGAAAGAGCGATATTGGTTGCAAATTCGATACGATTTGATGCTTTGTGCGTAATTGCTTTCTCTTTTGACTATGTATATACTATGAACACTTATCTTATTTGCGTGAAACTTTTTGTCAAACGTTTTTTTTTTATATTTTTACCACGGTGTCCTTGGATAATAATATTAAATTATCAGTGGTATGTGTTTAATTATTATATATTGTAAAACAGTATCAATGTAAAAAATCGTCTATCTGCTTATTTTAATATAAATGATTTAATCAAGTCATAAAGATTATAATGTATTCGTATAGCCCTATGCTAAGCTCATATTCTGCTCTAACCAAAATTTGGATATTGCCGCCTCTGTCTCTCTTTAACCCTAAATAACGAGCTCCGCAAGATTGGCACGTTCGTTTTCGTTCCGCTTTAAAATTCAGCGCCTCCCCCGCCGAGATTTTCTTTCCATATCGTGTCTCATTCGTGACACGTTTCGAAATTAGAGCTAGGACGTACAGGGGTGGCTATTAATATTTCACGCAAGTGTAGTGTGCGTGCGTCTCTCATCCCCACCAAAGGGTTGGTTGAAAATTGTCGTCTGTCCGCGTAAGTGTTCGGTAATGGGGTGCGATCATTATGGAAGGATACGTAATTTAATTTTAACACAATTTCATACGCGCATCGCTTCGCACGCTTAACAATCTTTTGACGTTATCACACGCGCGTGTGAGTGTGCTCTAACCACGTTTACTGATGATAAAAAATGGCATTTAACAATATTAGCTTTAGCTCCATTGTTTAAGTATTTAGTCGTTGAATTGGATTCGTCTGTTGATTTTGGCATGGGAGTTTATTTTAATAGAGTGCAACGCTGAAATAACATGAAATGGATATATTTATAATCAATACTCTAGAGAAGAAGAAACGTGACGTGTTTGTAAATTTGCCCAGTTTGTTAAAAACGCATTAGTACCTTGTGGAACCTCGGCTTAAATCGTTCTGGAAACGTGCTCGTATATCAAAGCAAATTTGACCGTAAGGAATAATACAAAATACACGTATATTTTAATTTATTAATTATTTATATCAGAATCACTGATAACTCAATTAAATATTTATCTTTTTGTGTAATTTTACCTAGGAACCTATGCACTGCTCGTTCCACCTTTTGAGAATGTAGCGAAAATTTGACATTGCGTTGTCATTGAATAGATGCTACAGCCTTACTCGGGTGTGGTTCTTCTTCAAAATTTTATACTGTATTCCACATTTTACTGATATCATTAATCTCATTTGAAGTAAGGGGTTTCTCAGTTTCTTTATGCTCTTTATTCTCATAATCAGGTTTCTGTAGCATTGTGCTGTTGCTCGCGATGTATATATTTTTAGTTCTTCGGCGATTAGCTCCTAGCCATGTTCTTCCACCAACTCACCATCGTTCCATGTTTTTCCCCATTGATACTTTTTATGACAATTGGCAGCTCCTTTTTATGTATTTATCTGCAAATCCATCAACACAATTCAGCCACAGTTTTCTCCGTCTCACGATGTAAAAACGATTTTTCCAAAAGTTACTTCGAAACATCGTTTTAGAGTTCGAAATGATTTATTGATCTATAGGCAGGCTTGCCGTCTCTTTGAGGAACCCTACTCTAGAAAAACTAATAGCATGATATATTTATAAAAAAAGTAAAAATCAACCTTAAATAATGAATCTGAACTTAACTACACTTGTTTAAGATGTACCTATATACTTCCTTTAGTCCTTTTCATAAATATTAAACAAAAAATAAATGAAGCGGAACATTGCCTTCAAAAGCACCCGATTTCTAGGTAGTACTTTCAAAATCAACATCATTATTAAAAGGGACAGATTGTAGTTTTTTGACGCGGTCCGTTTGTGTTTAATTTTTTTGCAATTAATTTTTATTTTATTCAAAGTTCAATCATTAATTGCAGGTAAGCTTTTTCTGAGGTTAATAACCCTTGATTTAAAAGCAGTGCTGTCCAATACCAAAAACAGCTGTTTCTATGTATTCTTAAGACATTTTGACAGTTGGACATGTCGATTCGTTTGGTAAACTATGAAACGTGTATTATTTATATTTCTGTCCTTAGGCGTTGAAGTCCTAAAATTATTAAAAATACTTATGTATATATATATACATATATATATTTAAAAAAATAATTTTATAATGATGTGCGCTACTTTCTTTAAAACTTTTAAGGGCCTTCCCCTGTACTCCATCAATAGAAAGCCTTCACTCATACTTTATGCTTTATTGTCGGGATATTCAGAATAATATATAGACATTATGTTTCTTAACGTCATACGTTATATCAAGGCGATACGTGGTAATATAATAGCTTTTACGTCACTATCACGTATATTTTAAAACGTTCAGAACATATTGAACTAGTATCGTATATTTTAAAAAATCAACCAAATATAAAAGTAGTATTTTTAAAGCTTGTAAAAGTAATATATTGATGGCGTTGTTGAGATTTAAAAATATTTGCTATGTAGTAGCAACTTTTTTTAGTAGCAGAAAACTTTTTATGATAAGTTTTTTAAAGTTACGATTTTTCAAATATGCGTAGTGTGTATTGCCATGTATGTATTGCATATGTAATGCCTTAATATGCAGAATTTAGATAAGACAGAACCATCAAATATGAGAGATCTTCGACGTCAGTTACTTGTTGATGAAGTGCATATGGCATTAAGCGACTTAAATTGCGCGGAATAACGATTATTTAGCTTTATAGTAACTGAAAATTGTATCATGTTGAAAGTTTTGTCCACGAATGATGTCTTTAAACTAAAAACATACATAATAAAAAATTTAAAGGAGTTCTTAGCTTTGATGTAAAATAATAAAACAAATTTTGTTATTACTACATAGTGTCCAAAAATAAAAAAAAAGCGTTGACTCATAGATATATTTAGATACTTTAATGTAAATATTTGAATATTCATTATTCAACTGTTTTTCAAACTATTTATAAATATTCGTTAATATTTTCTTTTAGATGTTTTAAATACACTTAAAACCGACCAATTAAAAAGTCTGTGAATTACAACAACCTATTTATAGGGTAGTCATTTTTTCCACAGACCAATTGAGCCCTCTTTTGCTTTTACAAAATTTATTTTTATTGTTATGCAACACACATGGCCATAAAAACGAATAGCCGCCAAATATAACAATGAAGAAAAAATACTTTGTAATTGCAGTAATTCAAGAAAATACTTATATTTCCGAATATTTTTTTGCAACTGTGGACTAACCTAATAGCTGGTATATTTTTTAAGATCTTTATTTAATAAATAAATTTATTTTATGAATATTTGACGTAATATATTTTTGGAAATAAAATTTTAAATAATAGTAAAATATTTTTTTATTATTTTTTCATGATATTTAACATGTTTTATAACATATATTTTTCTCGCAGTAAAAATAAAATCCATGCGATATGTTGTTAATGATCTATTATTTTTAAAATAAAAATAAATAGTCTCAAATTATATTTTACGATTCTTTATAACTTTACGAATATATTTGAATATTTTGTAGTAGAAAATAATGAATATTTAAAACTTTAATCGGCAGGCAAAGTTAATGCTTTTTTTTTTAGGTTATTGGAAAAATTTTGTCCATGGGCTATTCTGAGAAGGGAAAACAATTAACATTAATTAATACTGTGCCCTTTTAGATAAGTTACAAACAGCTTAAACTGAAAAATTACATTTAAAACGCATACAAGTCATATACCAACATGACAATGACAAAATTCTTTGATGTAAATTACTACCAAAATCTCTTGTCTTGGCCTCCAATTTTTTTCTCATGCCCTATATTCATCATACTTGGTCACCTCTTACTTTCTTCAGTTCTTATAATTAAAAAGACTCCTTGTTGGGATGTATATTTTCAGGAGTTTTAAAAATCAAACTTCAACATTGGGACCGTTGGATGAGATATACATATTTTTTCCTTTTATTCTTACGAAGTTCGTAAAAAAAGGACAGTAAGGTTTAAAAGAATATTTCGTAATACGAATATTTTAAAACATATAAAAATCTATATAATGTATAATATATATCGTTAATAAAATATCTATCTTTTCAATAGGATTCTGTGTGTTTATTATATTAATTAGCTTTTACTTTAAAACAAAACTGTTATGAAATTTAACTTTAATTTTGTTAAAACAAAGATAACTTCTCCCAAATATAAGTAATGTTTTTAAATGTTACTTAATGTTTTTAAATTCAATTATAAATAAATTGCTTTTTAAGCATTTTAATTTGCAAAATTGCTACTTATTCCAAATTTGTAGGTTTTGTTTGTAACACTTCTTTTATGCCATTAGCTTTAATTAAATCCGAATCGCTTCGCCATATATAATTACTTTTATTTCCGGTGATAAATTTAAATATATTATATAAAAAAGTATGCGAAATATTTTCCTGGTTTGTCCCACCACAGCTAGTTAGCGCCTAATGATTTCTTCCCTAATTATATTTGCAATCTTGAGCGACGATTAGCGCACCAGGGTGGGACTCAGGGGGTGCGCGCATAATTCAAATTTGCCCCGCCGCAATTTTCATTTGTTATGAATGGCGGCGGGGCGCTAAAAAAACACGCCATCTGGAACTGTTCAAATGGGCGCACGATTAAATTTAATGTCGGTGAGTTATTAGCGTCCCGTGTAAATAAATAACGCCCCCAGAGCCGGCCCTGTGACGATTGCCCCGAGGGAAAAAAGGCACGCGGAACGGTTATCCCACACCGTTCGGCGCCCACGTGGAAAAATTCGCGGAATTTTCGCGTCTATTGTTGACAGGCTCGGGCGAATACAGGTTGGCTCGAAATTTGAGCAAACGAGTCGTACAGAAACGGAGATTAAATATATATGTTTACCTGTACGCATTTGATACTATTTAGAGACTTAAATACAAATATTCGGATACCCAATATATTTGCCCAATTATTTTTTCATAATTCGAATATTTGCCCAATTATTAGTAATTAATTCGTATAGATCTGTGGTAGAATATATTTTAATTTATGATTATTGTTGCATCACCTCTAAAAACACAATTGTGCACTAGCAATAAAACAACGTTAGTGGGCAATTTTTATCTTACGTATCACCGCAGTATTTACATATTGTGTCTTTTTTATTATTTTTTGAAAAATTTTAGTATTTATTTTTATGGTATTCTTAACATTTAATATTATAAAAATAGTCATAACAGCATATAGCTGGAAAAAAAACACTTTGTGATTGCCGAAGTTTCAGATGTGACTAATATTTCTCAGTTAATATTATGCAGCTGTGGACATTTTTAATAGTTCATAATAAAAACATATGTTCTAAAATTATGAATTTAAATTTCTCACAAAATTCAGATTTAAATTTAAGAGAAATCAAAATAAAAAAAATGAATACAAGTATAATATACAACACAATCCTATTTTTGACAGTAGGAATAAAGAAAATTGAACTTTTTATTTATTTGTAGTTCGGAACATTTAATGTTATATTATTTTTTGAATTAAATATATTAAAAACAGTTTTGCTCCTTTTTTTAGTATTTACTGTATACAAAATTTGCGCTGTATTTATCGAAAATTCGTAAGCTATGAGAAATTCGATTTACTATTAGATATTTTAATAGTTAAAAACGAATATCTGAAGATTTTAATATTTGTGGAAAACTTATAATTATACTATGCGGACTTATCATATTGTTTTAGTTGCAGAACACAAATTTTAATTATTTCAGATTTTTAGTTTAAATATATTAAAATTATTCTTCAACTTGGAAGTTTCTTTTTTTTACTGTATATTAAAAAAAAATATAATAAAAGTACTACAGTTTTAAGCATGTGTTTTGTATAAACTTATGTTTATAATTTTATATGAAGAAAACCACTCAGTATGAAAATCCCAGAGAGACTCTCAAACTTGTTTTGTTCAGCACCCTCATCATTTCAGTAATAACTTGCGGTGTCTTTATACTAATTTAAACCCACGAATGCTGTATACAAAACTTCACGAATGCTGTATACAAAACTTTAAAGCCACTTTATAAATGCAAAAAGCCTTTGATATGTGCCTAGCAAAATTTTCTTAAATTAATTAACAAATATTTTTACATGATTTAATTTTAAATTGTCGCTCAATAATTATTACTTTATTATACTTGTTCATGCAAAATATATTTTGATGTTGATTAAACATATATATTTCATATTAATACGTTGTATAAAAATATTACATAGCATATTGTCTATTAATAATAACTTTTTGATCAGAAGGTGTTAAAATCGTAATCATTAATAATTCGCGCAGCTGTTGGCTTTTGATTGAATATATTTTTAATTGGATACCCTTTTCGGAATACAATATTTAAATAATGTCGAAAATAACATTGAAGCATGGAGAGATTTTAATAGTAAGTTTGAAATAAGTTCGATACCGGTATTGTTTGTCAATGTTCTGATTTGTTATATAAGTGGTATCCTGAGAATCAGGACTCTTATATAAAATTCAAGATTTGTATCGATGGCTTTGTATAAGTATATCTCGAATAAATTGGTTGCAATATTTATAGTGTCCAATAAAAATTGAAACGCGATGATTATGGGTAATCCCGGATAAATCTCAATAGATGAAAATATACTGTTTGGGTAATTATAGATTTATCTGTAAATCAGTCAGTATTATAAATTATACACCGATCTAGTTTTTACATAAAATATTCTATGAATATTTTTATGTTTTTTCCAAAATCAATCAGTAAATCTTCGGTTAGAATATTACTGGTAAATTAACAATTTACAATAAACCTTGATATACATATACATATGAGCGTTTTCAATTTGTACAGATTATAAATAATTAATTATAAATTTAATAAGCTTCTTATTGTCATCGTTTGTTGAAACAATAACGATTTTTAAGCCGAGTAATATTATATTTTACAATACCTTTTTATGTTTATTGATTGAATTTGGTTTTCATTGTATAAATATTTGTACTTTTTAAATTTATTTCAATGTGGATTTATTATAAACTAAAATTAAACATCACATCAAATAATTACTTATATTTCGCACAATCTCAGATAATCTCAAGTTTATTTTATCATATATTAAAAGATAAATATTCACATGGGGTATTATAATGTAATAAATAATTTACGAGCATTTCTCCTGTGAGGTTTCATACTTAAGATTACGTTTCGAGGAATGACATTCATCTCCGCCGTCTGCGGAATCTCTCCCCCTCTTTATCTCCATTTTTGAGGACGTATTTTAAGTATCAAAGAGTATTTTTAAATGTCCCATCATTCCTTTGATGCCTTTGTAACATGAATTATTCGATACGGCGAGCGTTTTAAAGGCACGCAGTTCGCTCGTGAAACATACATAGGTGCGGTAAATTTTCTGTTTCACATGTGTACAATGTATAAATGTAAAATACGCTGAAGATGATGTATGTAAATATACATAAGAACGCTTAGTTTAATTTAAATTAAATTACTATCTTTTTTATTTTAACCAAATAGGCGACCTTGTATAAAATTTAATTTACCAGTTTTATTATCACGCGCGTTCATAGTTTAATAAAACTAAATGCCACAAGCGTGCAGTTCTTGATTAAATTTATATTTATTAATGATACGTATTTTTATTACCGTCAAAACTGAATTGATTTGACTGTTAATATTAATGAAACGGATAAAATAAAGTTTAGTTCAATAGTCGATTTATTTACCAAATAAATGTATATACATATGGATAATTTTATTTTATTTTTGTTTCAGGTATACATCACACGCAAAATAATAGTGCGCAACATGAGGTAAGTTTTATTAGTTTTTTTAAATATATCATTAATACGAGGGTCAGTCAAATGAAAACTTTTATTACGTAGTCTATATGATATTTCTACATGGTTTATTTTCTACATGAAAATATCCATTGCATTTAAAAAATAATTGCATTCAGAATTGTCCTCATAATCTACTCTAGCGGCCAACAGCAATTTGTTTTAAAAAAAACTCGCTAACCTTCTGTAATTGGTCGTTCAAAATCAAAATTTTCTGTGGAGGAGAGCATGGAAATAAATACGGAAACTCGGGCAACCAATTATAACTTCGTCTAAGTACTCATCTGAGACTTTCTTAAAGACTTCTACTGACATTCACACTTGAACTTCCACTTCAGAGTTCAAGGTATAATAACTTCAATGGCCCCTAAACTTGTACTGCAACGAAGACCGCAGAAGCCGCCGCCGCTTCTCTCTTCGCATTCTCTGGTTCAGCCGGACGTCCGTAATCTAGAGTTCAACTCGCATCGGTAGGCTGCAGACTGCAGAGATTTCCCCTAATTGTGTTACGAAAATAAATTCCCTGTATAATTTTAACATACACTATCAAAGAATGCTTTACATTACTTTTATATTTTAAATGTTTAAATCATTTATAAATATTATTTATTAATTTATAAACGTTTTAAATGAAAGTGGATTTCTGTTTTTTTTCTTTCTGTAATAAATCTATTTAATTAAAGAACTCATTCTATTTACAATAATTTTAATATCGATGAAAACGTGCTAAGTATTTCAACAACTGGAAGGTATAAAATGTAATTATAAGCATTATGAGCATGCAGGCAATGTGATAAAAGTATTCCAATTTTCCGCCGGATGGGCAAGTCAAACACCGTCGACATGAAAACCCACTCTCAAATAAAAATTGTTTTTTATTTAAATATCAAAAATTTTACATAGTTATTTTCTTAAAGTAAATAAATTAATTTTTATATATTACATATATTAATACACCCATACCTCGCTATACGGCCGCTCTTTATACGGCCTTTCGCTATAACGGCCCTCTTCAATTAAGGCACGTTTTCGTTTAACGGCCTAAAATGTTTCGCTATAACGGCAAAAAAACTTTTTTTCGATGTCGATTTTTAAAAAAAATTCAAAATAGATTTAATTTGCATAGTTTTAAAATGAAAGGTGAAGCAGCTAGCGCCGATGAGGCCGCATCTAAGGAATATCCCAACATTTTAAAGGGAATTATTGAAAGAGGTGGTCATAAACCTGAACAAGTATTTAACGTAGACGAAACAGGGCTTTATTGGAAGCGAATGCCTGATTGCACGTACATTTCAAAAACCGAAAAATCTGCGCCTGGTTATAAGGTGTCTAAAGAACGATTAACTTTGCTACTTGGTGCAAATGCCGCGGGTGATTTTAAGCTAAAAAATAGTCTGAAAATCCAAGGCCTCTTAAAGTAATAAATAAAAATCAATTACCCGTCATATGGAGATCCAACAAGAAAGCTTGGATGACTTAAGCTACTTTAGAGGATTGGTTCAAAAATCACTTTTGCACAGAAAAGAAAAAATATTTGCGAGACAATAACTTAAGCAACAAGGCTTTGCTAATTTTGGATAATGCACCAGGGCATCCTACTAATTTATCCGAACTATCCGAAGATTACATGATTGAGTACCTTCCGAAAAATACAACAGCTTTGATTCAACCAATGGATCAGGGTGCAATAGCCACTTTTAAGGCATATTACCTACGCCGAACTTTCCGACAACTTATAAGGAAAACCGATGGTAAATCTTCAATTAAAACATTTTGGAAAAACTATAACATCAAGGATGCTGTTGACAGCATCAGTGAATCATGGAAGAAATTAAAATTAACAACAATGAACCATGTTTGGAAAAAAATATGGCCAGAATGTGTAAAAAGTACTGATGCAGAAGTTAATTGCCTTCCTGAAATTAGGCAAAACATTTTGGATCTAGCACATGATCTCGGCTTTGAAGGTTTGAACGAACGTGATGTGCTTGATCTACTTGAAGCTGATAGGGAACCCCTTTCATATAAGGAACTCATTCAGTTGCAAGCAGAACCGGCATTTGATGAAGAGACAGGGTCTGTTGTAGTCAAACAGCTAACATCAAGAAAATTGTCAAAAGCTTTTTCCTATTTCGAAGAAGGAATAAACATCTTCCTTGAAAACGATCCTGACGTCGAACGTAGAGCTAAAGTTTCTCGAGGAATTAACTCAGCCATTAGCTGTTATTAATCACTGAAGAACGAAAGAGACAAAAAGGCAAGACAAACAACGTTGGACAATTTTTTTAAGCCAGGCCCATCCTTACCAGCGAAAAACGAGAACGACAGTGATCTGTAGGTTACCATTTCTCGTCATCGTCTTCAGATTAAAGCCATTTAAAAAAAATTTATGTATGTATTTATACACATATTTTATGTAACATGAAGTAGTTACATTTTTGTTTATGGATTATTGTTGGTTTTTGGAGTCTGTTATTATTTTATGTACAAACGTATGTACTTGTTATGTATGTATTTTTGATTTAAAAGAAATAAAAAGATAAAATGCATTTTAAATGATAAACCATGTTACATATTTAACAAATTTGGAACCGATCTCATTGAATTTGTATGAATTTGTATTAGAATAATTGATTCGTCATACGGCTTTTCGCTTTGCGGCCAAGTTTCGTGGAACGTATCTAGGCCGTAAAGCGAGGTATGGGTGTATAGTAGAAATTTTATATTTTGCATTTGTAAATTAATTTTTAATTTTTGTTTTTTCTGAAAGCGTGTTATATAAAATGTTTTGTACAAAAATATGCCACAATTCATCAACCGTGTTATACGAGGTTTTGGTGTATGTATACTACTTTAACGTTTTTGTATTATTAATCTTACATAAAATTAACTAAGAAGGTGTATTCATATTTATGAAAGCTTCGTGAGTTATTGATTTGTTGCTTTAAACCTACCTCCAAAGTCAGCGGCGTCTCACAGAGACGCGAGTTCTTGCGTTACGCTAAAATTTTATGACGATAAAACGGCGTAATTTGATAAAGTGCTTAATTTCACTCGCGTTTGCGGAACTTTCGCAAGTCCTCTCCGGTTTTCTTTTGTGCCTTTGCATTTCGTTACTTCACCTCCGAAGTTGGCACCGTGTTGGTATTTGCTTATATTTTCCAGCGTGCCGCGTCATTGGCCGCTGCTTCCCATACCCGTAGGAATTTTTCCATTCCACGAGTTGGAATTCTCCACCCATTCACCCGCACCCTCTTCGAGCGCCGAAGTCTTTGTATTTTTCATACGCGCCTCGTCCGAAAACAAAGTTTGCTTTCAATCCGCCGGGGATATTTTCTTAAGTATCTCGTTAAATCGTTTTTCGAAGCTGTATAACTCGCACGAGCCTCTGCCTTTCTCTCCGGAGGAATCATTAAATTGTCGGTATTTATAGCGCCATCAAACTTCGACGTTTCGCCGATTCCTTTCGGCGCATAAATATCGTTGCCGGCGAATTGACTAATACAAGGCCACCTTATTGGGCGATTAAATCTGCCCCACTTTCTGGGCTAACGTACAAGGGCTATTAGAGCGGGCGCTGTTAATTGACTCCTGAATTTTATAATGAAACGCTGAACTCGGAGAATTTTAATCGATTCTTTATCGCCGCTTTATTGCATAATTAAATTTGATTATGTTCATTGGGGGTAGGTACGATATCGATTCATTGTGTTCGTGCACATGGGATAGGAAACGTGAAATAATGCTATATACTTGTGCTTCATCCTCTACTTACCGCGTTAAGTATTAAACCCCGAAAAAGCTTCCTCGTGTATCTCGTATGCTCCGCCTGGTGGTATACTATACGTATTTCTCGACTTGAATTTGCCTAATTTTTTATTGCCTCTCGTATATGTAGTACAAAAAGGCATTAAAAATTCCATGAAATGCCCTCATTATTCATTATTTTATACACATCTAAATGAAACATCCACAGGCTCTAACACATTAACACGAATTCATCTTGTATATAGAAACAGTCTAATATATACAAACATATATAATTTAACAGTGTTTTTTGATTTTGCAAACAAGTACTACGCAAAACCTCGTAGAAATGTTTAATAAACATAAACAGTGAGTCATATCCAATTGCTCCTAAGAAAAACTTGGGATATTCAAAAGAAAAATATTATATTTCATCAAACTGAGATTTCATATTACTGATCTATATTTTATTATTGTAACCTTCTACATATTCCTATTGTAAACCCTTGTATTTTTAATGTATTATTTATAATATTGACTTACTATCGAACTGACTACCCTATACGCTTCAATTCAAATAACTACTATATTATATAAACAATATATATTAATTTGAGAGCTTATATTATTTTTTTCGTTAACATCAAAAGATTGATGACAGTTGAACAGTAGAAAGTTTTAATACGCGTTAGTATAAGATATATTAAATTATTCTATTGCAATAATGATGTATTGTCGGGACCACCCATAAGCGTTGCGTTAAAATTTTACTTGTTAAAAGGATCATAAAACTAGATTTTTCCCCAAGATGAATTCTTCAAATTATCGGTTAACAGATAAAATATTAAGCATGCATACTGGCAATAGAAATGCATTTTTATTACCAGTATCCATTAATAATGCAATAATGTTAGACCTTACATTTTAAATTTATGTTGACAATAAACGGTGATTCAATCAACGCTAGTTATCGTATATATGAGCAATGTGCCTCATTGTAGTTGTAGATTAAATTCGTCAAGAAATCCCATGATAGTTAAAAAAAATAACATGACTGGGCCATCCAATTGCTTTATGGTAGATAAGTCAGAATATTTAAATAAATTTAATTTATGATAAATGAGTCATGAAACCGATTTTAGCTTAGTTTACCGCTGCACAACTGGTTCAATAACACACGATAGATTGAGACATTTCCCTCAAAGTACCCTCTAGCGAGGCATTGAACATCTTACATTTTCACAAGCCTCATATTTTTTTCAACTGTGTCTTAACCCGTTCTGCACATATTTTTACCATCATCAGATGTGACACATTTTAGTCGATTTCATTTCAAATTGTACATTGTTAACGTTTTCTCAACTTCATTATTACTATTTTTATCTATAGTTGTTCTATACAGATTATTCATAAAAGCTAATTCTTCAGTCACTTCAAACAAAGAATCGACTCATTGTAAAGCCAGTGGTCCCTAAAGTGTACGCCGCAACATACAAGGGCGCCGTTATTACAAGATTTTCACCAGTATTTACATTTTAAATACAATATAGCGAAAACCATTAACTTGTAATTGTTTGCATAAGTTTCTAAAAATGGTTACTTACTTTTACTATTTTTACCAAACCCTTTATTAATACAAAAATTCGCTATTTCGCAAAGTATGTACACTTTGAGAAAAGTTGAAAATCGAAAAAAGTTCAGGAACTACTGAATAAAGCCAAATGAAAATATTTTTAAATCAGTTGCTTTGTTATTAAAGTGCATAATGTGCTCAACACTTCTAGCAACCGTTCTCACCAAAAGTCTGATTGAAATAAACAATCAGACTTTTGGTGAGAACAATCATACACAACCTTATTAATTAATCACCGGTAAACGGCTTTATTTTATTAGTTAGTAAATTAGCCGTCCAGGTAAAAGATATATTCACTTTCGATAGGGACCTTTATCAATGAATATCACTAGTTAAATTGTTGGGATACACGAAAGCTTAGATTCCGAGCTTAGCCAAGCACCGACCGAGGCAACCGCTTCCCTCTTCACATTAATTTTGATTTAGTTACGACATTTAAAATTCATAGTTTAACTCGTCCTTTTTCAAAACAAACAAAGTTAAGAGAACATCACGTATTCACAGTAATTACACAAACTGCACGTGATTCGAAAAATTGTTGCAAAATTATTTATTTATTTATTTTATATAGCTAATTTTTACACTAAACATACACGTTAATATAGACATACGTTTGTAAATAATCGAATTTAACTTAAATATTTGCACCGCAGTTGTCAAATTCTCGTTTCTTTGCTGTTTACGATAATGTTATTGTCAGTTGGCGTACCCCCAAGTATCGACTCGCGTACCCTCTGGGGGTACGCGTACCCAACCTAAAGACCACTGTTCTATACGATTTGAACGACGCATTCGTGCGGCAAGACACGTATTTATAATTATCATTATATTTCAAATCAAACGCAAGCGTTTGATAAACAATCAAAAAATCTCTAATCAACAACTGATGTTTATATGATTTATAAACATACCGATATTAGTGGACTTAGATTTGCTCTTTGCGGCACTTCACTTTTGAGTATTGTGAATCATAAATAACAGACTGTCGACGACCCAAGATTGATCAACCTGTTGATTAAGTTTGAAAGGGTTACGTAATCAAAACCCTTATTGAAATTTATTAAAATATTTAGTTTAGGATATTATATTATTTTTTCGTGATTTACGAAAGATAAATATTTTAGTCGTTACGTGAAATATTTTAAATAGGATATACGTTTTTTTAAGATTAGTTGTTAAGTGTTGCTTTTAGTTGATTAAGAGGCAGCTTCAATATTTATTGTATTGCTGATCTGAAAATCGAAGTTGCATTGTTGTGTAAACTGCCGAGGCACATCTGAGACACGGGAAAGTCTCGCATTTGGAAAATGGGCCAAACGGCGAGCATGCAGTTAGAATGTGAAAACGGCCCATTTCACAGAAAATCGCAGGTAATATACGGTAGCGAAACGCCGTGCAGTTTGGAGACAAGGTTTGCAATATAAAAGTTACGAAACTGGAAAGCGGAAATTCGTGATTTCGGGGCAAGGCGGGCTCCGAAATTCGATAGAACATATTAAAATGTGTTGCGAATTTAAATTCTTGAGATTCTTATAAGAACAACGTCTACTGGATCTTAGAATCATTTAACTTAAAGTTTCTTTAATTAAATTGCGCTTTGTCATTCCATGAGTGGTATTTAAATTGGTAGCTTATAGATATTTTTAAAAGTTATAGTCAAAATATATTACTATATATATATAATTTACAATGATAATCCCTCAATGTGATGAGAGTTTATTTAAAAGGTTGACGCTACACTCATACTTTTATTACTAGTCATTATAATTCCTGACTGAAAAGCAGTCCTAAAATCTGTGGTATGTTATCACCCAGTGAAAAATATTGATTAGATAACAACTTGTGAGGTATTGTGGTATGAGAATGTTTCCTTTGACTGAATCGGTGTTTTTAATGCTTCAATGCTGCATTATAGAGTACAAAGAGGGCCAATCTCTCTGATTCATCCGGCTTATCTACAAGATATATAAACAGATTACAAAGTAGGTACCTTTGTATATTTTTTTCATAAATAAAGTGCACCGCGTTTTATGTTAGCGTTGAAAGGGGAGCCGTTACCCGAGTTAACCAAACAGTATGGCGCTACTTTTGTGCTCTCCGTTTAAATAGGAATACTCTTCTTCTCGATGGCTATCTTGATTCATTTCGTGATGCAGGCGGCATTGCGATACAAAGCTGGATCGGCGCACTTTAATCATCTTATAACGACGCCGACGATTGAGAAGAATTGTAAAAAAAAACAAACTCGAGGAATAAGGCAAATCTGAGAAAAAGAGCGTGTGCGTGACCGCCGATGGTTCAAATCCGGATTTTAAGATCTCGATCGTCGGTTTTTGCGCTTTACACAATTAATTGTGACCAATTGCCACACTTAAGCTTTGGTTTCGGTTGTGCGGTGGTGTTTGTTCTTCTCGGACCGTTCGTGAGCAATTTGCTTGAATACGAGTAGTTGTAGGCTTCGCCTGCAGCTGCTTCACGAGACTTTTTGCTCTACCGACTACATACTATCTGCTATCCATGCTTCTCTGTAATAATTTATATAATTGCATATCAATCTCTATGCAATACATTAGGCAGGATATCATAACTTTATTATATATTTGTGTAAAACGATACCTTATTTCAATGGCGGGTCTATTGTTTATTATTAATTCTTGAATATAAATTCTATAGTAACATTTTACTTGAAATGTCCTTTTGTATCAACGTTTTTTATAAAAACATAAAAACCGGTTAAATGATTAGGAAAATTTATCATCTGTATGTACGGCGTGTGATAAAAAAATACGGTATATAATTTTATTACAAAGTAATAAAATTAAATAAAATTTAAATTAATCTCCTGGCTAGCAGTGCATTTATCCCAAAGTTGACTCCAGGATTGGAATTTATTCTCTCAATGTCGGAAATGGTGGTAAAACGTTTTCATTTTAGCACGGTTTTTATTTTTGGAAAGAGCCGGAAGACGCATAATGCTGAATCTGGAGCATGATTTGAATGTAGACAGACAGAAACCTATTTTTCGGCCAAAAAAGGAACTCTGATCACACTATGCCCTTTATTTTAAAAAAACAATTAGTTTGAAGTTGAGATTCGACTTTGACTGGTGTGCATTTTTATGCCTGAACTACACTCTCTGGAAGTTGGCCAAGGTTGGCCAAGGACGGAGAATATAGTGGGTTACTTCGGTCGAGTTCGGTCTAAAATCTCTTGGAAGTTGTCTGAGGTTACCGAGAACGGGAGGTAAAGTGGGAGTAATTCAGTCGACTTGGCCAGCTTCGAGCGCTTCCGAACATTGTCGGCAGACAGACAAAAGTCGAAGCTGCTCTTTCGAGCGCGAGCGGTGAGATACTTCCCCTTTCGCACTCTCGCGTGTTAAGTGACGAGAGTGAGAGAGATAATGATATGGATTTTCGCAAACTGAGATAGAACGAGTAGCTCGGTTCAATTTCAGTAGGCGCGTAGGTGTCTTATGGTTAACACGCACGTCGAGCGCTGCATCGTGGTCACGTGATCAAGCTATAATACCACATGCTTATCGGGGACTTCAACAGACTCTTACTGACATTTTTGAATATTTTTGGGCACCAAAAAGGATTAATTATATTTTTGATAGTATATTCTTCTAACAAATATCGTTATTATATTTTTTTCGTATAAAATTAAATAATTAGTGGTACTTGATTTTGTTTAAAAAAATCGTTTTGAATATTCTTATGTATTTTCCTAGATCGGTTTATATAAATGTCACACCATAACGAATTCTTATTTAGAATCGATGGTGACAAATTCTAGGATAGTCACAGATGTGGTGTTCGTATTCTGAAGTATCATTTTTATGCCTTATGGCATTTTACAAAAGCCGACAAAGATTTTGCGTAAATTGAATATTTACGACCGAAAAGTTTTCACTGATATTGTATTGGTGAGTGCTCACACAAACTTTTATAATTATCAGTAGTGTAATTTTATTAATATGACAATTTAAAAATTGTGATTATTTGGCACATTTTTCGATCGCGCGCAAATATGCCAGCTGTACATGACAGCAGCCGCCGTGTGTACGTCATTCACGCCCGCCGTCCGGATGGCATATGAAACTTGTGGCAGTGTGGCCGCTACTCGGAAGTCGGCGAGCTTGGCCGACTTCAGTTGAACTTCGGTTCGGACAACTTCCAAAGAGTGTAGAGTGTAGCATTAGGGTGAGGAAAGCCACTCGTTTTTCATTGGAAGAACCTTCATAATTAATTTTAACGTCATTCTAACGACCTGTTCGAACAAATGAAAAAACACCCACAAATTGTTATGAAAGTAAGGCCAAACAATAGAAGAGAGATCTTGGGACTTGACAGTTGCGTTAATAAATTATAATTTACAGTATTTTACAAAATTAAAAAATCAGACATTTGACAAACATTTATTATATAAAATCGCGCGCTGAATCAGAAAATAAAGTATAAATAAAATAGTAGAACAGTTTGAAAAAAAGGGTTTTTACCTAATTGCAAATATGACGAATGCAAAATATTTTATATTAAGGTTAAGGTAATTGAATTTGCAATCAACCGTCTATACGTCTATACAATATTTTCCAATCAGATCGGTTTAGGATTTATGAATTTATCGACGATTTTGAATCATTTTTAGCAAAAATCAAGAAACAAAATTGATTTTAGTGTCAATTACACAAAGAAAAAAGTTTTGTTTCTTAGCCTCGGTTTCTTTATTAGATATTAAAGTCAAATAAAATAATCGACTGCTTATCAAAATCAGAAAATATATAGAATATATATAGAATTTCAGTAAAAATTCAGAAATTCAACTTTTACTTATTTTCCTGATTATCTTGGCCTTATAACGTATACTGTTATTTATATTCATTTCAAATAGTATTATAATATAAATGATTAAGGTTTGATTTGCTCAGTCATCACCGTGTATTGTCAGTTTCTAGAGTGAGAAACCAACAAAAGTCACCCATCATCGCTTCGTCCCAAAATCCTTAATAGCGACATTCCATTTGCTGGTGAAAACGTTCACCGTATTCATCACTTTCATTGATAAAAATATCATGAAAGAAATCCAAATGAGAACGCAGAAAATTAATATATGATAAAACGATATGATAAAATAATATGAAAATCATATATTTTTCATAGTTCGTAAGCAATTGTTCGATGGCTTTCTTGTAATTTGAGCTTTTGATGTTTCCCAAAAAGTAACCAACAACACAACAAAACCAATTTCATGCTTCCGCTTCATCCACTGAGAAAATTAAACCGAATTTAGAGTCGTCGAGTATTTCTTTTATTTGCGGTCCCACAAACACACCTTTGATCTTAGCACCAGATAATTCGGAAACACGGTTTTCAAATAATGAAATAAATCGCCATGGGTCATGGGTAAAAACCGCTGTAAATTTTAATAATTCATAAAAAAACCTATTAGCACAAATAAGTACCAGAAAAATTACCATTTTTTGTGAAAAAAATGCGTTCTACCTAGCGCAAAAATGATTATTGTTATTTTTACCCAATGTTAACAATCGACGGAGCCATCTAGACGTTTCACTTTAAAGCAGGGCTTTAGAGCCGACTTTCTTTTACGGTCCGATTCCGAATTAAAAAAAATCGATAAAATAATCTTAAGATATTGAATTTATTTTTAATTATTTTAAAAGTATTTTTTCTTTCAATTTTTCATTCATTATCTGAACGATTTATGTACTTATTGCTGACAAAAACCAAATTAATGTTCTAGAATTAGCTTCTTTTCGCCCAAGATTGCTGTTTTTCCAATACTTTGGTAAAATCGACAGGAGACCAATAATTACTTAATTACTAATATTCATTCATTTTATAATAAATATTTATAAGACTGCTTTTTAGTATCATAACATGCTTGTTACAACTTATTTTCAGTTTGTAATTGAAATCATGTTTTTTTTATAACTGCAAAATTGCATCTCATTTTCTTCCTTTATTACTTTGAAATGTTGCACAAATTATAATACATAATTTATGGCAATAGAAGTAGTCTTTCGATGTAAGTGTGCCAGAAGTTATTAATACGCGCAATTTAAAAATTAAAATATGATTTTAAGTGGTTTAATGTATGTATCTGCAGATTTCGCCTGCAGCTGCTTCAGCCGCCTTCTTATTGTGCCTTTGAACCGCCGCCGACCAGAAGGAGGATGGCCTTTATTTATTCTTGGCGCCGTACGGTGAATTGTTCGCAGACAATATTTCATTTGCTCAACACAATGGCACTGCCTGATATCAGGTTGCAACAAGGGCATGGGTCTTAATGCGCTTGTTGCTGCTGCTGCTGCCGCTGCAGCCGTTCATACATGGCGGTTGAAGTGTTTGCATACACACAAAGCGACTAAAATACGCTTTAAACAAAATTAATTGCTGTTTTAGAATCTTGCTGCCTTAAAAGCTTCGCGCTGTTCTTAATGACGCTTCGTTATTTCAAAAAAAAGTTTAGTTGTCGCAACTATCGTATACTCATTAATCATTGAATATTCATTATTTATTAATAGATTTATGTCTCGTTAAGTTGCTCTATATTTTTCTTAAAATATATAATAAATAAAAATTTCAGGACTGATATTTATTCTAGACGTCATAAATGTTTGAAAACGCGTATCAAATAAATCGTGAAAATAACTATTATTTATCAATATTCAATGGTACAAAATCAGTGATAAACAATTTTTACATGCACTTTTTTGTATGTGCATATTTACAGTTCACCGTTTACGTTTACTGATTATATGTCTTTGCTGTTATATAAACAACTCGTTATACACGCGTATTTTGTAAGATTAAAATACTTTCTGTTTATGTATTTTTTGTAATTTTATATGTGTTGTGCAATATGTATTTTCTATCCACACAGTTTTCCATTTACGTCTATATTTCGTAACGGTTGGTTTAATATTTAAACAGTAACGTGTATGCACAATTTGTACGTACACTTTTCAAGATTTTATTTGTTTGTTTCAAAGTTTCGTGATAACAAAAAGTCGTGCTATATTTGATTAGAACATTTACAATAGTGTACGATAAGGTGAATAATTTACTATCGTACGAACACGCGCAACTCTGAAGCCGTTTCAATTTCAATTCTCGAGCTTCCTATTGCAGAACGTGTAAATTTTGTTCCTACACGCGTACGAAATCTCTTTATGCATCACTTTTCAAAGTTTCAAAGTTGGCCCTCACTCTGCGGTTCGCGAGTATAATATTATATAAAGAAGAGGAACGTATGAGATTGCGGCGTAATGGAGAGTTGTTAGTTCCGCGGGAACATATTGCTTACACAACTCAGAAGCTTAATGGTGAAACGTGATATTTTTAACTGGATGCATCCGTGTCACCATCTTCGCATGCATATAAATATGCTGCTTTACCGGAGAGAACAAGGTGTGAAGGAATTCTAATGGACGACGCGGATGAGGAATCATACCATTTCACGGTTTGTCCTTTTCCAGCTAGTTTTGAGGATGTTGGTGTTTGGATAACTCGATTTTGTTACTTCCATGAAGATAAAAATGTGTTTAGAATATATTCTTATTGATTTTTTTTAAAACTTAAAATATGTCACGATGCTTTAAATTTGATTCAAATAAATCTAAACAATTCTAAACATGATACATATCTGAAAATTCCCAAGTATCTTGACTGTCATTTTAAATCATTATTATATGCTATTCGATTATTTATTTAAAATATAATATTTGGACATGAAATGAAATTAAATATTTTAAAATTAAAATGTATTTACTCTCCAAGTACTGCAACTCCTTCTGGTTTTGTATCTTTCCCCTTTGTTGACTTTGAACCGAAACGGTATTGCCTGAAGCAATTATAACTGAGTAATGAATAGCTTCCGTCTTCTGATTGTATTCGTTGTAATAATATTGTATCGTTTTGTTTTAGCTTTGTTAGTTAGTTAAATGCATATTTATTTGACTCTCATAGTGTTTATTTATTATCTACATACATATACTAGTATTCTTTAAAAATATGTATAAATAAATAAAAATATTTTTTTACTGTCACACTACTTGTGTTATTTAATTATTTCTGCATTATATTATTTTAAAATATTATTATGCTCTAATAATTGTTAGACTATAAAATAATTTATATCACCGAGTTAAACGACGTTTCATTTCAATCCGAGGTCGCAGGTCGTTCAATAACTTCCGCACGGTAAAGTAGTTAGATATGCAAAATAAAAAATCCGCAGAAGGAATAGATTTTGCAGAAAGTTGCATATTTTCTTGAACGGCAGGGGGAGATTTCTATTCATAAAAGGGGAGCTGGGAGAGGTCAGTTCCGAGTCGCGAGTCCGAGGATAAATTCAATTTCAGTTTATACACTCGACTTTATAGTCGTTTCCGGTAATTCTAAGCGAATAAGCCAATCTTCTTACATTATAGTAGAGACGTCGAGGTAAACTTTTGAGCTTTAAATGCATTACTCACAAGCGGATTTAGGATTTTGGTACAGATATTCTAATTACAATTTATTTTATTTAAATCATATTTTTAAGATATTTCCTATTATAGTCTAAGCAATAATCTAAATGGATATTTGGGACCTTGGGTTGTCGGTTATGGGAGGGGGGAGTTCGCCGTATAGTGTGGGAGAGTGAGGGACCTCTTTTGAGCTTGAAATCCCAAGCTCTTGAGAGGAAGTAAACTGCCAATGACGAGCAAAGCATTGCATTTCAACCCCAGCTGGCTAATAAGGGCTCGACCCTTAGGGACCGGAAGCTAAGGCTGGAACTGTGGCATCACGTAAGTGATGTACAAGGATGAAGCGTAGAAATGCAGTAGCATGCAAAGCTAATGCTATGCAAATGCAATGCAACAGATTTACAGGTGGTCAGGAGAGCGTTTCCCAAAACGCTCGGGAGAAACACTACTGAGACTCTAACAAATACCGTAGTACTACGGGGGGTGGATCCCGCTCATTCGGCCCTTAAAAGCTGGATGCCGCCCATTGGGTTAGTCTCGTAGGGTCCTATTACCGGTAACAGCAGTGGTTCTTGCAATGGAAAACGTAGTAACATTCTCAGTCTAATGGGGATGATCGGCCAAGGACGATAAATTAATAGCGAATGGTGGCCTTTTGTAGTATGAAATATATTTTCCTGTTAGCTCCGGTCAATCCAAGATCAACCGTCTAAAGCTTTATTACCTCTCTCAAAAGGCCGTTTTTAAAGATTAGACTAAAAATAAATTAAAGTTTCTTCAGCTTGATCAGTATATTTAGTTTTGGCATGCTAAACGTAATTAGGGTATTGGATTTGTTGAATTTTTGTCACATATAGGTATTATGTGCATAACACTTTTTACATTTTTTCTTAATGATAATATATAATATTAGAAAAAAACTATTTTTATGATTAGTAAAAATAATCTATGATACATTGTATACATTTTCTTTTGTGTATGTTTTTATGTTTAAATCACAGATTTAAATAATTTATACCGTATTTGCGTTAACACAGTCAGTTCGAGAGCTATCCATGTAATTATTATTCATAATTGAGAAAAAAAATGGTTGGGTGAAGCTCTAAAGCACACGATACGGATATACGTTCGATATACTTGCTATTACACCGATTGATTCATAAATATAATAAAATATATTAATGATTTTAATTTCTATAAATTTGTTTAAAATATAGACAGGAGTAATGATAAGTGTACGAACGGTATATCCGAATTGTGTGCTTTAAAGCTAGTAGGAGCGTAAATCTAAACTAAAAAAAAAAGCTCTAGAACTGACTGTGTTAACGTAAATTTATAGATAAAAATTGTTAAATATAATAATAAATTATAAATATATTTTTTAAGCGCGTTCGAGTCAAGATTATTTTTTTTACAGATAAATAAATATATTAAATATAGAATTACTTACTATTGAATATTTAACACATTATATTTTTCTCACGCATTTTTCGTGATAGTTAAACTTAGCGGCTCACGCATTTTCGAGGATTAAAAATAATGTAACTCAAGCTTGTAAAAATATCGTTCGAATGTAAGAATCATTAAACGTTTTTCAATATATGACAATAAATACTTTGGGCAGCATAAAAAAAGTAACTTTTTGTCAAAACATATCCATTTTAACATAAATAGTATATATATTAAACACCTTAATATATTTCAGTAAATGTAATAGTTAAAATTAATAGAAAAAAATGTTATATATTGAAAAAAAGTGAGACTTATTGGTTGTAAAAGAAAGTTTATTGTCAATAATTTCTCAAACACTATAAAATACTTTAATTAGTTAAACTGTAATAATAATAAGATTTATTTTTGATATATTCGGCTATTTTCTATCTTTCGTTCTTTACGCAGATAATTTCTTAGGAACAAAAAGTTAATTTATAAACACTATTTTTTAATAGTTTTCTGACATTTTGATGTGTTTCTATAAATTACAATGGGCTGTCAAATATTATTGGGAAGTTATTTTGTGTATATGTGACATTTTCATTGAATATGTATCAAAATGCTAGTTTTTCACCGCCGGTACTCAAAAATTTCATGTCGGTTCGATAATCAAACAGCTTTATGACTACACAGGGCCATATAAATTCAGCGTAAAATTTATATGGCCACTGATTTTGGAGAGCAAGTTGTAGAAAATATACAGAAGTCGAGACGAAGATAACGAATTTCGTGATGAAATTCTTATCTATTCAGAATTTTTTGCAAAAATAAAAGTTGTTATCTATTCAGATTTTTTCCCATTTACCGTAAGATATACAGGTATTATATAACCACAAACAACTAAATAATATGATAAACGATGAATGAATTACGCAACATCAACGACTAGTTATCCGTACATGAGTGACTGTCAAAAAAACGCCATTTCATGCGTTTTTTAACTATGGGATAAAAGTAAAGCAGTTTATGTAAGAGCGAAACTGTGCCTTAGTAGACTTAGTTGAATGAGATGGCTAAATTTTGTATATGGTAGATATATTTAGTTATCTTCACGAACTTAAGGTTGTCGTGATCACTGTTAACCAAAAAGTTACGATCCTTATAGAGGCAACATTTTATTTAATAATCTCTTAATTGAAAATGGCATTTTATGCACAGTTAATCGTCTTGAAAAAGAGTTTACCGACTCTTGTTATAAAACAATAGACTCTCAGTTTTGTAACTAGAAAATAGATGCAGCACTTTGTCTCTCAGAAACAATGCTGTACCAGACTGAACAAACATTTTAGCAACAGCAGATTTCGCACTAACTTTATTTAATTAAATTATCGCTTTCTCAAGTTCAAGACGTTCTATTATTATTATATATTGTATTGTTTAGTTCCTACTCAATTACGGTTTATTTTAATTTATTACTAATTCATGGATATATTATACTATATTTACTATTTGTAATCTCAATCAAAACATTGTTTTGATTGAGCTTTTATTCACTTATACGTTTGGTGCGTACTTAGATTAGTTTCCATTCTCAATGTGAAACATACTGAACAATCTTCGGAGTTCAAGCTTTCCCCATTCGCTTTCATGCAACCGCAACAATTTCAGCCCACATAATTGATTAGCAAACGTTTGTATTAACCCAGTTTATATGACAAACGCCCCGTTGTCGCGACGTTTATCGATTCATGTGTGTTCACCTTTAGCCCGGGGGTGGTATCGTTTCGTGTATGCATGTGCTGTTATTATGAGTATACGTTAGCGGGATTATTTGCACTCGGTTCGAAGAAGTCGTCACAATGTTTGCGGGTTAATTGCATCGCGAGAGAGAGGAAAGCATTTCGCATGCAGCGTTACATAATTCAGTCGGGTGACTCGCCAGAAATTCGAAACCTTTGTTTACAACACCGTATACGTGAACGTGCGCGTATTTATCGTCGAGTCAGACGTCACGGCTCGTAAGCCACTGGAAACAACGGCGTAAGAAGATACCACAGAATACAAAACCTTCTCATTTGAACTATATAGTCTATGTTCAATCAAATTGTATTGCCGCTTTAACCTTTACCGTACAAAAACTTTTTTCTTATTGAATCTACTGCAGTACATTTTCTTTAATCACAAAAATAAATCAAACTGATTCCTGCATTTTAACAAAGTATGGCACAGAGCGTTTTATTGCTGGAATCGGATGGTAGCGTGGTCTTGACTTAGAAGTATTTTCCAGTAAGAGTCCATTAAAATGGATTCCAACATTGAAATATAAATGTTACTATTCATACTACACTCGCAAGTGTACAGGCTTCCTACCCATGACCATAACGCTTCCGCCACAATATTTGACTTTGGGTACTACGCAATCAGTTAGATATTCTTCTCCGACTCTTCGACGCACGTGTACTATAGCAGGGGTCGTGTACTGTAGCAGGTAAAAAAATATAGTAGGCATGCCATAGTAATGGTAAAACCATTTTTTGCATGACTACATGCCGTTTGACTTCTAAAGGCTAAGCTTAACTTTAATATCATTACTTGCTAAAGATATTTTGTTGCCCACTATTAAGAGTAAGGCTGTGGTTGTTGATGTTTGCGTCTTGAAAACATTTTATGCTGTGGACCTTTTGAGTCTAGGTTGGAACCGAGAGTTTATTGTACGTCCGTACCCAACTATCCCCTTGGTAAAATGCTTTTCAAAGTTTTTACGTTGCCGGCGCACTGAGATGTGAAATGATACTGAGTTTTCAAGGTGGTTATATGCCCGGGGAATATGGTCCGCAGCCGGACGAGTAACTTTCGGTTTGTTTAATGTGACCGTTCGTGTGTGCCAGATATTTCGCTTTTACCGTGTTGATTTCATATAAACCTTTCATATAATATATAGTGAATTTGTTGGAAAACTGTCAACATACAATTTCGGTGAAAATATGTATTCACAGCATTGAGTGCATAATGCATAATATCACCAAAATATTTGTAGCACGTTTTTGCAGAATCGATATATTCATTATATTGTATAAACGAAATTTCGCTTTTTGTTTCTGATAGTAGTATTCAGTTATATATTTTTGATAAAACGTGTTATTTTTAATTTAATTCACATTTTCGGAATTTGGTGCCAAAGAAGCGTGTGACATTGCAGCCGTTAATGCTAGTACCAGTTTAATACATAATGTACATAGTACTTACTTCTATAATTTATTTCATTATAAACATATATAAATAAAAAAATAAGCAAATATGTCATCAGGTGGTGAAGTTGAAATGGCAGTCTGAGAGTTTGCTAGTTTGTTTGCTAGTGGCAATCGTTTCAGTGGTAGACCGGAAATTTTAGTCTTTGCCGTATTTAGGTATCAGTCGTCGTGTTGTCGTAATATCGCAATGTGACTAAGGTAATATAATTTATAAGGAACGTTTGAGGAAGCTCTGACATTAATAATTGAAAGTCAATCGCATTATCTTCTGATTACATCCCTAAAAACTGGTACATATTGAAGAGAAAGCGAGCTACAGATGACCTATTGTGGAAATTAAATGAGTCCTAACGTTAATATACTTGATGTAAGTTCAAAATTTTTGTCTTTTGCGTATGTTGTGACTGTTACAAGGGTTAAATTTTTATGCTGCGGTAATTGGGTATTAAAAATTACTTTTAAAAGTGTGTGGTTATTGTGCAAAACTGAGTGTCCTGCACGATTTCTTTGTATATATGTATATATTGTTGACGCTTAACCCTTTTATCGTATAGTAAATCTCTCGCTTTATACATAAACCAAGTTTTAGTTAAATAATAATAATATTTGATATTCAAACAATCTGAAAATTTTAATATGGTTTTTGCACCCCTGATAAATTTGTCTATTTATTGGAATAATCGTGTACCTTATAGTATAAATATACACACCATGTTTAAGTTGAATTATTATATTACTTTATGTACAGATTTTAATAAAATTTAAGAACCACTAATAATAAAAACTGCAATAATTGAGTTTATTATTTTATTTACTTAATAAATGTCTTGGGGCTGTTGAAATTTTTTTTTTTCCACCTAAACAATTTTTGCTTTAGCTTTTATTGTTTATAATGCAACTTGAGTAGATTTTGTCGTAGTCACTAATACTAAACTGTGTTAATCTACTGAGAGGTTTTTTAACGGAGGCTCGTAAAACCAAGGGCATAGCCCCGGCGTCAGGCCCGAGAGCGTAGGCATTCTTTATGGTGCGCGGTTCTTCATTAGCAACGTCTAAAATTTGTCTGGCGAAGAAAGGGAGTTTTTTGGAACCAAATCTTCGCAGATTAATACAACTCACCAGCATTTTTATATGCAAGTTTCACTGTTTTCTGAGTGAGAAGCACTTTTTTTATCTCGTTCTAAAAAGTGTTTTGTCATGCTATATACATATTTATTTATAATATTACTATAGCGATAAATAAAAATATTAATATTTTAATATTTGGAACTAATAATATACATGGTAACTAGAACATACTTTTACTAATAAAAAGTTCAACAGAATTCCAAGGTATTGTTGCTTATTTTATTCGAAAAATATTACACAATGAGAAATCTGTGATTGTTTTTTTATCAATTGCTTGTGCACGCCTCCAATCTACTTCGTTGCTTTGCTTTTTTTCCAAACACAGTTAAAAAGTTTGCATTACAGATTTATGTTGACACAAATAGCCTTTTCTCTTACTTTTAGGTAGAAATCACATATCTTGGGCTAAAAATTTATAACCGATTTCTCATCAAACATATCTTTTGTTTTCGAATCAGTTTTTAGCTCCAAAAATTAATCTTGGCTTAAAACTAATCTTAATAAATCATTAGGAACTGTTTGAACTAAGCATTTAATTCCCTTAACTTTATATTATTAAGTTCAGTAAAATAGTAACTAAACTGGTTTTCAAATGCTGCAAATTTTTATTTTTCACAAATCCTTAAACACTAATTTTACTTGAAAGCCATCAAACATATAAGTGAAAAATAAGCTAATAGTGTACGTCATTCATTAGAGGTCGTGAGTTAAGTCCCTCTCACAAAATTCACAATTTGGATTATTTAATTCAAAGCCCTGCCCTCATAAAGTGGATCGTTCAAATTTGATCAAATTTAAAGCTTGCTGTTTCGCACATAAAAAAATTAACACATGCATATGTTAACACCTCTCTAATCTAAGTTTATAAATTAAAATTAAAATTTTATTAGTCAATGCGATTTATATTGTTAAATATCGGTTTTAGGGCTTCAACACACATTTAGGTTTAAGTTAATATATAGTTAATAAATTTAAGTTTGCAGTCCAGATAATTAACACTCGACCTCCATTTATGTGAAGTGTTTGCAATAGTTGCTTATACTATATATTGAAAATATTACGTCTTCCCGTTTATATTATTTAATAAAATAACTATTTTAATCTGTAGGTATTTACGTACATAAACATGCGGTACCATTAGTTCATTACTTAGCGAAACAACGTGGCTTCTATCTTGTAAGTATGAGCAAAGTATGTGCTGTCCAAATACTTAGAGGTCTTAAATTTAATGTTAATGTTAATATGTCGTGCCATACCGTATCTAAAGCTTTTTCTATATCAAGCATTAAGATACCTCAGCTTTTCTACTTATTGAAATTGACCGAAATGTGTTTGTTGAGTTGGCGAATAGTTGAGTGCTTTTCCTGAAAATTAAATGTTCGTTCATTGTATTTTTTGAAAGATTAACATTTTATAAATAATAAATTAACCACGTCTTTTGTGAAGTTTAAAGAGTGATAATAATGCATTTTAAAGAAAACGATTTTTTAACAGCTTTTATCTGTGGAAAAAACTTTATAATTTCATAGTATTCTAAAAAAGTTGCGGCAGTACACGATAAAAAATATACCTTATATTTGTACACTTTACTTACAATTTTAACATTTTTAAAATACATTATATTCAAGTTTAATTTAATTACCATATTACAATTATACAAAGAAAGATTATAAAATATTATATGTATACAATGAACGTTGACTTACTACTTTGCATATCTGATAATATATTTTTTTATCATGCAATTCCATTATATCGAATATCATTTTAAGGACGTTCAATAAATTCTTGGTTAATATTTACTCCTTTATTTAAACAGGATTCAAACGACATGACTTTATTTATTCGACTTTCTAACAAATGTTAAATATAGGTTGTATATGAGTAATGAGAGATCCTTTTAGAATTCCTGAATGTCGTCTAGACAGATACTTTTAAATTGATTAACTGATTATTTTGCTTTTATCAAAGGTTTATCTCCGAAACGAGTCCTAGCGTATCTATTATAGAATCTTACGTGATTAAACAAACCCCTGTTTGGTCACATAACACACGTGTCCGACCAATTGTCCTAATCGTCCTTCGTGTTCGGCTTCATTTGCCGTCGTTAATTACTTGTTTAATTAGCCGCGTTGGCATTAATTGCCAATTACTTTGCCTATGTCGGTTCTAGTGTCCGAACGTCATATTTAAGCATGATTGGTAGTTTTTTTTTCATATGGTTATAAGTAAATTTGTAATAAATAAACATTTTATGTAGAAATACATAGGAAAAAGGTCGGTATTTTTAAGTTGAAATTTGTTTCCGCGAGATGAATTTAAGTCGGGGGAGCGACGGTATCAGAATTTAGATTAGGTTGAAAAATACGAAGAATCAAACGACATTCTGGGATTTTAATAAAAAAGTGTGTGCAATTGAAATTTAATTAAGTATTTCGACTCGAATGACCTACTTGTTTTTTTAGTTAAGTTATTGGAAGCAAAATTGTTTTCTAAAGCGACGGTGGCTAAACTTATAATAACTGTAATATACTCAACGTTTAAAAAAATATTACTCTACAGTTTTTTTATATATAGCTCGATCAACAACAAAACATGCTTAAAATGATAAAGAAACATTACAGAAATTGTCTTCGCTTATTTTTAAATGTTCATAAGTAGATTACGTTAAAATTTTTTAACAAAAAAAAAGAACGAGGATTTTTGATTTTACTTTAGATGACATGTGCTTTTTAAATGGTTATTTTTAGAATTACATGTAATATAGGTTATTTTAAGAATAACAAAAATCTGGCGATTTCTAATTCTGGGTGTTCTTATCGTGAGTTTCGTAGAAAAGCTGATTTCTCTCGGCGGTTTGCTTCATAAAGCGCTTATTAAATATAAAGTATACATAAATCAGCGTCTTATAAAAAAATCTGCTAAAGTAAAAAATAACCAAAACTGCGCTATTTTTGCCTATGAAAGAACGGAAGAGAGAGAATAACAAATACTATACAATTGTAAGATCAATATGAGTAAAAAAAATTTATTTAATACGAAATGATTGTGCTTCGGCTAAAATAGGTTTTTACATATATTTTTTTAATTTCAGAAATAAATATCATGGTGAATAATTTAAGTTATGCTTAGTAGCTATGCTAATAAGTAATACATCTTGTTTAATAAAAATATATTAAAATATTTCCAGAATTAATTCGTTAGAAAGTATATAATATAATTAGTATGTTCTGAATAAAAACTCCATTATAACTAATTAAAAATATTTTTTCTATAATATTATTAATCATGTTAAAACAATCGGGAAACCTTTACGTTGTAATATATTCCCTAGTAAGTTTACTGTGTAATTGTTATGTTACATAGTAGATTGTCTTATCATCTGAAAAATAGTGCTAGAGCTGTAAGAAAAAAGTTTGGACGCAAACTTGTCAGGTATCTTGTATTGATCGAGTTTGATGGTTTTTGCAATGGTGTATGTTTGTCTTTCTGTATATATCACAATATTTTATTACGCGATTGCGCAGATACTACCCAACCAATATGTGTATTTCATAGCTCCAAGGAAGTCATATCTTACAGTGGAACAATTTTAAGGTTAGAAAATGGTTTCTTAATAAAAAATTTTTAATCTATAATTACAAGTTATTTGTTTACTTTAACGGTAAATGGAAAGTAAGCAGCATAATGCATCCACGATTTTAGGAAAAAGCTTTTATAGAGATAGATATATTTTTACTCAAAATTGGATTTATGTGGCAAGATATTAGATGCTGTAATCGAATATATATATATATATATATATATATATATATATATATATATATATATATATATATATATATGTATATATATTATACTTTATTTTTTATTTAAAATTCTTCAAACACATTCGCAGCAAAGTTCAAAATCTTGTTCTCGACATTATGGGGGTTTAATGTTAAATTTCATTTGTATCACCGAGCATATTGAATAATTCAAGCGATCGTGCGCGAAAAAATTCACCGTGCGAAGCAAGAAAAAAACCCAAAGTAAAAAACACAGTAACAAATAGGGGAAAGAGCAAAAAAAATTTAGCTACAGTCCCTTCTCTTTCTCCCCGCGGTCTCCGAGGTGAAATTCCCTGACACGCTGTTGAGCTCGCTTTTAAATTGACTTGTTTTCGGTGTCTGACTCTACGTTGGCCAGAAGAGGGAAACTTCGTTGGAAAAGCCAAAACTGCCGGCGAACGAGTTAAACAACGCTCTTATCGCCGTCGTACGTTTTAAGCTGCGTCAAGTTTTTGCAATTTTAAACCTAGGAGCACAACTTCCCAGTCCACCTTTTAAAGCCTTTCAAAAGTTTTATCAATTAATAAGCGAAACGCGCGCTACGCCCTTAGGGCGCCTTTCTAACCGCCCCTTAAAACCGTGCTGTATCCCATACGACCCACCTTCCAGCAACTTGCGTCTAAAAATAACGATTACATTATTTTGCTCGATTTAGTGCGTTAAAATTAAAACTGATGAAAATCTTCAATTTTATATGCGTATATTTTAAGATCATTTATTAAAAAAATTGTTTAACTATTTAACAAACAATGTTAAAAATAAATACTACAATAAGAACAGTCAATCAAAGAGTAAATGATAGTTATTTTTTATTTTAAAATTTGTTATAGAACATTTTTTTTTTAGAGCTTAATAAATACACATTGTTTGATTTTTCAAGAAAGTTTTATGGAAATTGCATCAAAACTATAGCCGCCATATCCCATACATAATATATTATATCTTATATATAATTTATCTTATATATATTTGTTCTAACCCGCTTCTTTTGAAAATAATCATTCTCCGATTAATTTGCTATGATTTTAATTTCTTTGTATGAATGGTGTATAATTTTACACGTAAACAAATGAAATATATTTAATCATAATTATTAACCCTTTGCGCTCGTAAGTCGACTATGTGTCGACATCGTATTTCAAGCGTTGTACTCGAACGTCGACAATATGTCGACAAAACTTTGAATGCATTTATTGGCTTTGTGTTCAAGCAAATTTTGAAAATTTAAATTTATTAATAGTAAAAAGACTTCTGTTAAACACATTTCAGTAATATTGAATTTTTAACTTATGCAAATAACTCAATAATCTTAAATTTACAAGTGTAAGTTTATTGTAAAATTTTTCATCGGAACATGGTCAAAGCGCGCGCTGTTAGGACGGCATCGCGCTAGACTTGACAGATTTAGGTTGTCAATTAATGCTTTAAAACTGATTTTTTCCTTCTAAGGGCATCTATATTTTTATGATATGGGATGAAACGGGATCATATGCTCTAATTGTGCATAATTATTACTTTATATTGTGTGTCTGTTATGAAATAAAAATAAAATTTTTAAGACGGAAAAAAGAGCGAGATGCCGTTATGCTAGCAGAGCTCGCTTACTCGCTCGCACTAGTAAAATGAGCGATTGACAACTATCGACCTGGGTACTCAACTCAAACGATAATATTAGTCTCGACACATTTAATATATTTTCGAGCTAGTAAATAGCTAAATTATGTAAAACAGAATTAGTAATCTGTGTTTTAATTATTTATAAATACATATATTGATTTTCTTTTAAAAATTATCCATATAATTACGAATGACGATATAATATTGAATTTTTAAGGACGTGACTATGAATTCGATATTAACCGTGATATTATTACTGTGACAGTAATAGTATGCGTTTATGCTAAGACTATTTTTACCAATTTTAAATCTGGTACAAGTATTTAAAGTTTCAAGTTTCAGGATAATCTTTTAATGTAATAATTTTTTATGATCAATTTATTTATATTTTTAAGAACTGTTTTAATAAATTCAAAATTTAAAAATTCAAAAATAAAGCCACGAGGCCAAACTACCCTGGTTCGCTCTAGGTGTAAAAACGCCTGCCAATCCAAAACAGATCCCCACAAAAAAACAATGTAATATTTATCATTTCTGCCTCAAATGGGCAAATACATACGAAAAACTTGTAGAATATTTGTCTAAATATAAAATTTGATCATTTTCACAAAATATAATAAAACTTTACCAGCCCCACCTATTTTTTTTTATGTACGAAAAAATTAGGTGGGGCCTGGCCCCAATTGCATTTATATCAGGGCTGTGGAGTCGGAGTCGGAGTCGGAGTCGTGAAAAATGAGCGACTCCGAGCATTTTTTAAATTATGAACTTTATCAATTTTTAATTGCGTAATAATGAATGTGTATAGCGTATGAATATTAAACTTGTAGAAAAACACCAAAAATACCTGATAAAATTAAACTTTTTTGAGTCGGAGTCGAAGTCGGAGTCGGAGTCGGAGTGGAGTCGTGTTGTTGGTAAATATCGGAATTGGAGTCGGAGTCGGAGTCGTGTTTTTTTTAACGACTCCACAGCCCTGATTTATATTATCACCACAGCTGATATTTTTGAGCGCCATTTCGAAATTTGTTAATATGTGGTGGCACCTATTCATGCCATATTTTTAAAAATATTATGGTTCAAATAATTGATTTACAGCCTTAAATTATACTAAAAAGCCATTTTAATAAGCTCAAATGCTTACGGCACCTTTAAATGTCTAATGAGTACTGGCGATTTTCTTGATGACACCTATAGAAGTCATCCGCGGTGAAAGGGTTAAAAGTCTTGTAAAACATATTTTTTTCAGTGAGTTTTAGGATTGTATTACACTTATATAAATTTATCCATATTTAACACTCTAAAGGTGGATGACTTAAATACGCGTCATTGAAAAACTATTGGTTAAAGTCGTTTATGCACAACATAATCAACACTTACACGTTTAATTGGATAAGATTTAAAACACAGTTTGTAAATTAGTGATATCTATTATATATTGCTAACTATAATTACAGCTTACAATCAATAGATGTCGCTTAGCAGTTAGGGCTTAATTTTAATAATAGCGCATTCTTAATATTAAAATGTTTAGTTTGCTGCGGGACCTGAACCGATAGTCTCTAGGATATCAGTTCAACGCCTTAAGGACTACGACATTCCGGTTATACAAGACAATCTAAATATAAAGTTGTAAAATCGCCATGACGCGTTTTGAATGTCTCTCTGTAAAACATATGACTGAAGAATATAGACAAGGTTATTTTGCTCGTGTAACACCATAGACCAGGGGTCGGCAAACCTTTTTTGTGAAGGACCAGATTGTAAATATTTTAAGCTCAGCGGGCCAGGAAGCAAAATTAAAATGAGCTTTATCATTTCTCTCAAATATTCAAATGTATTGCAAAAGGCGTTACGTGGGCACTGAAGATGCTGTCAAATTTAAAGTGCATAACGTCACGGTGAAATACAAAGCAATAGGAGCACCTTATAAGGTGATACCTAGCTAGCTCCTTAACTCGACGGTTGGCCGCTCTATTATAGCACATACTTTGATTTTTTTATGTAAAATCTAACAATTACTTGCAGCCCGGATTAAAATAAGCAGAGGGCTGGATTTGGCCGTAATTTTCTGACCTCTGCCATAGACAGTGAATATATTAAAAAATATCTAATTTAATTTGGCCTTCTTTTTCGTATTTTAAATATTCCTATCCTAAGTGCATGTAAACGCAGGACAAATACCCCCTGGATAGATATATCTCCCATCAAAACTCCCCTGGACATTAACCCCCTGTACAAATAATCCCCTGTGCAAATAACCCCCTGACAAATAGCCCCCTGAAAATTAACCCTCCGTGTAAATAACCCCCCTGACAATTAACCCCCGCCACGTATAGAGATAAGTATTTTATATAAGTTTTTATTATTTATAATAAATGGTCATTATTTTAATAAAATAATGTTTAATACGAATAATCAGTATCAATACTAATTTATTTCATTCAGCAAAATACAGAATTTTTAAAATATCAATTAAACTAACACATTTACGAAGAAAATATACGTATTGTATATTTTGTACCGGTGACCGGTGCGAGCAAAATTGTTATAAAGAGTATTAAAAAAAATAAAAAATATTATTAGGCTAGATACATATGTATGTATAATACAGCTAAACTTTGGTAATGGCGCCAGTATATGTTTTATTAAGTATAATAGAGCGTCACGAGACGTGTTAAGTAATATCTGTATTATCTTTATACGTGGCGGGGGTTAATTGTCAGGGGGATTATTTGCATGGTGGGTTAATTGTCAGGGGTTATTTGCACGGGGGGTCAATGTCCAGGGGGGTTTTGACGGGGGGTTATTGTCCAAGGGGTATATTTCCAGGCGGTTAGTGTCCTAGAACCATATTTTCTAATCTAGATTCTCCTTTATATATGGACCTTCGCTTTACTTTATTTGGAATCTCATTATCGGCAGCTTAGCGTCAAAAGTGTTAAATTTTGCTTTTAAAAATCATTGGTTATATCGTCAAAATGTATCCTTTTGCTTAAAACATATGTGCTGATGTGCATATTGTTTGTGTTTTATTTATTGTAAGGTGCATAACAATTTTTCGTATTAAATGTGTTTTTAAACGTTATTATATGTTGATATATGTTTTATTTAACTAACAGTATATTTTTTTATTTTTTATAATACGTTTATTGTAATCTGATTTTCTAAAAAGTCTAAAACTTGTTAATGGGAATATATTAACTATTTACCAAGAAAAAACAACAATTAAAAAAACTAAAAACTAAGGTTTTACTAAGAAAAAAAAACTACAAGTAAAAAACTTGTGCTCTTTGTAATTTTAATCTTGATTAAATTTTATTGTAACCATTATTTTTTTGTATGAACGCAAATTGTTGATCGCTAAACGCTATATTATGAGCGCTAAACGCTATAGAGCGAGCGCGATGCGTAAGATAATAAGCGCATTGCGCAAGATAATAAACGATAGGTGCAAAAAAAATACAAGCAGTCCAATATTTTAATTATTCAGAATTCATATTACATCTAGCTATTTACAAATTTCTTAATGGTTATAAACCCCTGCCGCTACATCACTCAGCTGTTTTTTTAAATAATTCATTTATTTGTTTTACCGCGCATTTGATTGCGATGGACGAAAAATCATCTAAAAACATCATTACATTTACCTTCCTATACTATGTATACCTAATACTATGTCATTTATTTTTTGTGAATAGTAAGTACAATTCTTCGTGAACACATTTTAATAAATTATTCTTTTCTAAGTTTCATGGTTAACGTTTTACAAATTATTTAAAAAAGTACAATAAAAAAAGTTATTTTCCGATTAAAGTATTTAAATTATATAATATTTTAAATATTTAATTAATTTTTTTTTAACTAAAATACTGACAAACTATCAATCTTTCGCTGTATTAATTTTAATTTGTAAAAAGATTAATCAAAACATGTTTTATTTCATTTTTACTTCCAAAAATTGAACATAAAAAAAGTCTCGAAATTAAATACGAGCTGGCGCTACCCCAACCAAAAAAAAAATACGAGTGCAAAGGGTTAAAAATAAATATAGAGTTGGCACAATGATTTTTGAGCCTTCACTAATAATTCTTTTGTTGTCCACCAACGAAAAATATAAAACAAGATGGCCGACAGTAACGTGGCAACAGTTGTAAATAATTTTGCTACGCTTATTTTGGCATGTGCCTTGTTCGATTTGACTGAATATAAATACTCTGATTGCGAATTAACTAGGTATGTTATAATATATATATAATGTGTGTAATGATTATAAGAAAACATTGATTTAACTAGATAAACAATAATAAAACAATCTTCGTAATGGAATCTTCAAATTTTGAATTCCTGTCGACGGGCTTCGAGGCCGAAAAGTGAGTTTTTCTTTTACAATACATAAAAATTATCATGGCTTCTAATTTAATGCAAATAAATTACCTAGATCGTTCCATTCCGAGCAACGACCCGCAATATATCAGCCAACGGACAACTCATAAATGTGTAGTTTCTTGGATTTTATCTAATACACCAGTGCTTTTCAAACTTTTTACATCCGCGGCCCGGCGAAAATAGGAAAAATATTTCGCGGACCGGCGTCAACCCAAAATAAAAACCAATGTTAGGTAAAATTTTATTTAAATGCTATAAAATTACAATTTTTTGTTAGTGCGACATCTACTGCTGCTTTTTTGCAAGAAAATTTGATATACGTGGTTGCAGCGTTGTTTCTGAGAGATAAAGCGTTGAACTAACACCCAATCGATTCCTCTGTTTTGTTTTTATTATTGACATTCTTTCACACAAATATGAAGTTAAAAAAAACTACCAAGAATTTGATAGCTTTGTAACTCAGAGCTAGATATTCTTTATCGAGAGATATCTAGAATTGTAATAATGAGTGTATTTTATGTTTGGACACCAGAGTGACATCAGAAGATAATTCGATCAGCTTTTCTTTTTCACGACTTCTAAAAAGGGTTTATTTTTCCATAGGTTTCTCTTATGTAGATCTTTACTTTCAGAAAAAATTGTGAATAACAAACGTCGTCGACATGTGACTTTTCGCAATTCTGACATATCAAACTTTTTTCAAAATTTTTTTATAAAACATTTTTTAACAAATTTTATTGTGTTTATTAAAATATCTTTAAAAATAGACATAAATACGATCTGTCAATCTAATAAGAGGTTGTAAATATTCTGTAGTAGTATGGTAATTAAAAATAAAATAAAAATATATCATCTTCTTTATATTCAATGTAACGAATTTTGAGTATAACGATTTTTTTCGGTACCGTGAGCTTCGCTATACCGAGATTTTACTGTGCAATATTTTGCTGAGTTTTAAACCTAATCTTATATTATACAATATTAAATATCTAAATTTAAAATTTAACTTTAAATAATATAAAATGTTTTCTTCAGGAAATATTTAACTAAGTTGTAAACCTATTTTAAAATGAATTGAAAATGTTAAGTAGTATTTTATAGATTAAACCATTTTGACTATCATTGAAAATCTTAAATATTAATGTCTAATTTTAACCATTAAATTAAATAATAGATTAAAAAAATCAGAACGAAACAAAATTAATATTTAAAACCCACAAAGTTGAGGGTCCGGTATTCACACATTCGCTAACTTTGGTACCTCACTGTCGTGAGGTACCGACAGCTAGTTGTATAGTGAATAAAATAAAAGTGATTTTAAAACTTTTGTTTTTTCAGGATTTCCCGAAAAATCTCGATCCAGAAATCACATAACTGAATCTCTCATAGCTGTGGAATTTTAATTTATGGTAAGTTGTACATTTTGATTAAATTACTTTGTATGATTATTCATTGTATTATTTTAATGGTGCTTTTTTGTAGTTATTTTCTATTTATGAAAAAAAAAGTAGATACTAATTTTATTATTTTGGTGTAATTAAAAGTCATCAATATGTTTATAAAGTAGCTTCGTAAATTATCTTTGAAAGTTGAGCGACGTTTTAAATTTATTAATTAATTAAAAAAGTATATGATTAATTAGGAGCTAATTAATTAATATTATTAAGAGCTGTTCTGTTTTTCCGCTACGTTTTAATTTGTACATAATGTACTTAATATATTCCTCTCTAGTGTAATAATTAAATTATGCTTAACGCACGATTCCGAGAAATAGATACCAATTATGTCTTAAGCTGACATTGTTTACGTCCTTTCGTACTTTTCTTAGGTTCACTGTTTTTTTACTAACTCAAAATGCATGTGAAACATATTAAGTAAAATAAGTCTTATCAATCTATGAAGCGAATAAGTCTATCAAGATCGTTTTGCGTATAGCCAAAATTATTGCACAAAACATTCAAATGTGTGTTAATGTTTCGGAGAAAGAGAAAGTAATTACGCAGCCCTGAAAAAACGTTTTTATATAAAGAAAAACGTATTGTTAAAGAAACCATTATTGCTTGTATGAAATGCATTGGAGAACCAAACCATGCCGGATTCATTGGCCAAAAGTACACACAAAGCGGTTGTTTCAAGAATGCTTTTGATTGTAAAGACTGATTATTCAGATATCCGATCTACCCTGATAGCAAGTCGATATCCGGCAGATGTAGAACAAACACAACGATGAGGTATATCGTAGCTGATTTGCTCTTTCTTCATGTCAGCACATGTAAAAGTTCTTGATAAATCGCTGTATAATTTTCACAATATATTAGACTACCACTTAGCGAATCTTTTTTTAAACAAAAAAATGCCGGAATTCAATTCTTGTCAAGCCTTTTGCTAATGAAAATTAATTCAAATATCATGTATCTACATGATATTTAAAGCAGCTTTTCCTATGTCACGAAGTGCACGACAAATTAAAGAAAGTTTATAATATTTTTTTTCTTTACTTTAGACATGTCAAACTAAAGTTAAACGAACAAATACAAAATTCTTTCCAACACTTTCGATACAGCTTTGAATATACACAAAGAGGGTGTTTTTTTTTTTACTTATGGTGGTTGATTCATAAACTAACAATAAAGTTCTATTTTTCGATTGAACAGTTTCTTTCAATACATTTTTTTCTCATTTCATCATTTATATGTTGAATGAAGAATACTAACCATTTCAATTCCATTCATTCTCGCAGATAAATTTCACTTTAAAGTATAGAATGCTTGATTTTTCTTTGCTACTTTATATGCACTTCCAATTTTATTTGCTGTTATTACATTTTTGCGAAATTTAAAAAAATGTTTTCAAACTTTCTTTTTTCGGTTTCAGAAATAATTTTTAACTTTGCTTTGTATGCAGCAGATTCTCTGTCATCGATTTTTTTAAAGTATCCCATATTCCCAGAATATGTGATTTCATTGTTGGCCCATTAGAAATATTTATTTCCATCGTCGATTCAGTTTCAAAAGTTCCAACATTTCTGCAAGGTGTGCAACCAAGTTTCATTATGTGTATGTTCAACCATTTGTTTTTTTAAATTTAATCACAATCCGACCAATCCGAGTTGGGCCTTGCTTCTCAAGATCAGCTTGAGATGATTCAACTTGCACCAATATTTCCATATTTTCTGTCATCGTTTCTGTTATTGTTTAGGACTTTTCAGTGGGATCGGCGGTTGAGAAGTAATCGGAATTTTCTTTCATTTTTAAAATTGAGGTTAAACTTTTACACTTAAAAATAAGGAAAAACAAAATAATGACGTCATATTTACGTAAAGTTCAAGAAATAAAATTGTTCGCTTATTGTCAATCGCTACGCACGTGTACTCAGTAACAATTGCTTTTGAAACAGTAAAAATACCGTAATAAAAGGTGCCGGAACGCCGTTCCACCGCGTTATATAACAAAAAAAGCCCTGCTACTTGGTATGTATGGCTTCAATAGATCGAATCGCAAACAGTTATGCTGGAAACTCGGTGTGGCCTAATCCTTTTGAGATGATCTTGTTTGTGGTTCATTACATTCCAATAAAGCTTCCCCCTGAGTTCTCAAAGCAAATTACAAATCAATGATATTGCCGTTATTATGGGTGTTAATGTTTTTTAATGACCGTGACTTAGCATATTGATGAACTAAGTGTTGTTGATATAAGAAGCGAGAATGACATTTTTTTCTGTATTTTTCGTTGTTTTTATCTTCGCATTTTTCCTTGTTTATTACGGGTAGTTAATTCGTACCGTGTTATGGCGCGAGCCGAAGATTAATGCAGCGTTAATTTCATTATGGAAATTAACCGGGCACCCCCCCCTTTTGTACGCTCTCCGTGTGTTCATTTATCATTTTTTAGTAGTCCGCAAATGATGGGCGTCGGTAATTTCGGGCGCAAAATGTTATAAGAGTTGTCTACGAGGAATAAAATAAAAAATAACGCGTATAAAAAGCGGCGAAAACAATATTGGCGCGGACACAGGGTCCGCCCGGGGGGTATAATCAATCAGCCCTTCGGGAACGGGGAATGTTTCGGACATGCCGGGGACAGGAATAAAGGGCCGCACCATTGACTTGTGACATAATCGCCGTAATTTCGAAGGCTGCTTCTGAAATAATCAAAACGGGGTCGGAACATTCCCTGCCGATCTGCCTCCGAGCGATTCGGCGCTGTAAACATGGCTGTGAACGCGTTTTGTTATTGTTAAAAAAATTTGATCTAACGACTCACGTACGCATTAGTTCAGCCTTTTTCAACTCGTACATACTATTAGGTAGTAAGGTATTCTGAATATTAGGGGCAATCTCAACAAATGTATGCGTCGAGAATCCGAAATAGATTATTTTTATGATGTAGGAGTTTAACTATAATGCTAGTTTATAAATAAAATACTTGAATTTAAAACTATTTTTAAAACGTGTATGCTAAATTTATTTTGTACATTTATAGTTTCTGGAAGTTTTAATAAGTAGAGATGAAGGATTTTAACTTGAAATGCTTTCGTTAAAAACTTGGGAGTAGCGTTCGCAAAAGGATGGATATTTTATTAGCACATCGCCGAAGTATATGACAAGACTTAGCTATGCCTAGCGCATTTCCCTTTAATACGATTGGTATCAGTTTTTTGTGTTCTAGAGCATTTTTGATAGGGGCACTAGTGTATAATTTACTGTAGTTTATGTACGATTTAAACCCAGTGCCTTTCAGTTACGGGATTTAGAGCAGCGTGCTTTTAGACCGATCAAGAACGTGTGAGTCCATGATCGTATGTTGTTCGCGGGCGGTGGGCGTCTGCTGGTTTCTTTGAGTGTCCGCCGGAGTCTGCGAGTTGCTGCTTGTGACTGTTTTCTCCTCATCGGAGTCCAGGCTTAAGTATCCAGGCCTGCAAAGCTTGCTGACCAATCGCAATTATGCAGCGATCATCGAGCCAATCGCTGCAGTCTCTTCTTAGAACGGCGAAATAGGTATACGCCTTTAAAAAGCGACGTTTGCTTGGTGGGTATTGTCCAAGGTCGTATTGCATTGCAATCCTGTGATGTATTATATCCGTGACTGTTCCGCAACAAAGAAATACTCTCTTAATGATGGAGAATATTTACTGTAAGAACAAAACTCATGTTATTTATGTGGTGTTAACGAAGACTTTGTGTTTGATACCATCTTTTACGCTATTGTGTTGTTTCCTTGTTGATAGATGATCATGTTTTGAGACAAAGACCCTTACAAACGTGGTAATATGTGGTTGCTACAGCTTCTTAACACACTGATCTTTTATGACCGTTCCGTTGGATTTTAAATTGTTGAAATCTGTCATCTGAACAGGTTTGAAACGGTCGTAAAATATTTTTAACAAGCGTGGAATATGGAAACTTCGCGACCCGTTGTGTTTTAGATCCAAGTTCTGTAATTTATTGACTAGCAAAAAGTCTATGAATTAATGAATTAGTTTATTCTGTCTATTGTCACGTGTGGTCCGCACTGGCCGGCATAAAAAGATAAATAAGTTAGTGCGCCAATTTCAATAAAATCTTTTTAGATTCGAAATTACCGATGTCACTGTGCTCTCCCACACATTTAATAATTGGCAATTAATAAATGTTTATCTGTAATCATAGTTAAATTATTTTACAGCTGAAAGAATTGCATCGCTAACATCTGATAACATCGGCCTTGCCCTTCAAACAACATTATATTTATTTAAAAAGGTGAAAATTAAAATATGTATATTGAAAAATTTCAGACGACCACTGGTTGGCGGTTGTCGTGGCATGGACATAGCTGCTTGAGCTTTTCAATGAGCTCGCCACATATAAACATGTTTTCTGCTATTCTGAAGTGAGAAGGTGGATATATGTTTTATTTGTTTGTCCTTTTAATTCAATAATACATTTTCGCTTATGGCAAATGAAACCCTTTGCCCGATGTCGGAATTGCGTTTTGAAAATAAGCTCTCATTCGCCCCTAATATGACTCAGGTTTTCTTGCTGTGCGGCATTCTTATGTAAAAAACTCACGCTTCTTTATAAAATGACATTGGATAGAGTTCGTGTTACATATCCGATATATGTTTTAGTGTATTGAGATCAGTAGCAACGAATCTGCTCTGCTTTTCCAATTTTGTGTCGAAAAATCTCGATATAAGCAGAGTAGATGTCATCTACACTGATTTTATAAAGGTTTTTAATAAAGTTTGTTATGATTTAATTCATAAAAAATAGATAGATTCGAGTTCAAAATCGTTGTAAATAATGGCAACATATGTCGTTTAAATACATAGCTACATCGGTAATTCATCAATCTTGACCGAAAAATGTTTCGTCTCTTAATATGTCGTTTACGTAACAATGTAATGCACAAAATTAAAATGTCTTTACTTTGTGGTTTGGTTCGAGTTGCTCGTGCGGCGACCATTTTAAGCTACTACTGTGCCTTTATGTTGCATTTAATCATTGTATTAATCGCATTTTTAAAGGTTTCTCATTATTTACTTATCTTATTTTATGTATATAGTTCATCGTGAAGCATTGAAAAAACCTGTTGTAATTATGACATAATTTAAACAAAAACTCGTTATTTATCAAGCACAGTACCTTAAAGCAATATTGCTTTTCGATTAATTTATAAGCTTGTAGGGATTTGTTCTTTAATCGACTTTTATCTATAATACTCTTGTGCATGATAAGGAATATTGTAATGAAATTAAATATAACTCTTGGTTATTTTTCCTCTAGTATTCTCAACGTCTTATCTTATTGTAAAATAGCTATCTTTTTAGAAAAAATCCAAATTGCATTTTTTTATTTATTTTTTATTTACATACAGTATATTTGTATCGTGTGTATCGTAAAATATGATTTATTACCTGCACTTAAAAATTTTCATTCCACGATTCAAATTAAATGTTAAAATGTGTGTTTTATGCTAATAATATATATATTTTACACAATTTGTATATATCGATAGGTCTTGTTCTATTAATAGTGTAATTTAAAGGTGAATTTCTATTGTGCAACTAAAGATCCCAGCATCGATAAAATATTACGGTTTTGATGTATAATTGAAAATGATAATGGTACTGCGTAAAATTAAGCAAAATTTTTTTTTAATATGATATCATGCATGGCTAATGTTATCACATAATTAATTGGAGCGTAAATTAAATTAATTGCGCGTTAAGTGATATGAGCGATGTCGTAATGATGCCATTGATTTGTCGCCATATGCAATTGAGTTTATGGATAATTACTGATGTTGCTAATTGAATAATAAACAAGAGTTTTTTTATTAAACGAAGTATGTCAAATAACATCCTTATCGTGAGGTCAAACAATTAATTTGGATTTTTAAATTATTTCACGATTTCATTATTAATATTACGTACCTGTTGCAGTTGATAAATATTTACTGTTTTTATGAGCGTATGCAAAAACAATGTATTGTGATCTTATATGGAATGTCTATTGTATGCATATTGCAACTGGACTTAAATGGTATTATTGTTGTCTATGAGTTGCGTAGCAGGTTCGTTTGTATAAAATACTTCTTTGTCAATCTCAACTTTTATTTAACGGTTTGTTCACATCGCAAATAAACTGGGCATACTTTGGGTCAAGTGTTGAATAATATTAAAAATACAAGCAAAGGGACAATGCTGCTTACCAAAATAGTTTATTTGCCAAGTTTAACTTGTTTATGGAAATACAGTATTAGAAAATAAAACATCTTTTTTTTTTATAAGTAAGTTTTCGTATAGACCTTCGTAATCACACAACTTTAAATATGCGGATGTGATAGTATTTTAGATTTGCTAAATCTTTATTTGCTAGATGACCAACGACAAATGTTCACTATCAATTTTCGCACCAGGTTTTAATAGTTGACTAGCAAGCAGTGAAGCATAATCTCATAAACATTTTTCGATACGATGTTTCTTTTATTAGAGATTTGCCAACTCATACGTCTATTATCTGTGTTTTATATGGCTTCAAAGATAAAACACATATTTTAGTAAACGAAATATAATGCAGGTCAATTAAATAACAGAACAAAGTTCATTAATCTTAGTAAACATTCCTGGTATATAAACAATTAAAAAAACTTTTTTACGGTAATTAGAGAAAATATATCTTCCAAGTTTTAAGGCCGAAAGGATGTGACTGCAGCCAAATATAAACTACCACATATATAAAAAAATCAGGCGGTGGAGTTAAAATGCAGGTTATGGAAGTCTGTGCTGTCTGAAACAGCTAAGATTCGTCGCCATGTGTTCTCGTGATGCTTTCGGGATAATCTAATGTCTGGTGATTGCAATAATAACGGATTTGTAATACCGGTATTACCGAGAGAAAAAAACAGTAAATACAATTATTATTTTAATTAATTAAATATTCCGTGGACTATTTGGGTGAAAACATGTTTTAATGGAGATAAAAATTAAAATAATTAATAAAAAACGTATATGCAATACCATTTTTATGTTTTCAATTCACCAGCCATCCCTATCATAAAAAATATAAATATCGACATGCTAAATTAATTTTTCAAAAATTGCGTCCGGTGGGACAACCCACTAACACAATGCAGAAAACTGCATTGTGTTGGTCTGATATTTTGGATTTTTTGAACTAAAAGGGTTAATATTATAAAACTACTTAGTTAAACTCGCAAGTAGCATCATTTTATTATACTTGCTGCTTTCAAGCCATATGAGTATCGTCGTTTTCGTATTTCTATGCCATGGAGATATCGTTCTTAGCAAATAAGATGTTCGTTTTTTTTGTATTTTTTTCTGTATAATCGGTATTTCATTTTGAAATGGCGGTGTTACCGAAGGCAAATTTTTGCCTTAATACTGGTATTGCCGGTACGTATTTCTCGTACTGATGCAGTCTTTTGGATCGTCTCTGCTGCGTCTCCTTCTCGTCTCTTACCGCGTCTCTCCCTCTGTGGTTAAGTGTCACATATTTCATAAAGCTGGTTTAAGACAGCGCTGGCGAATTACAGATGAAGATGTTTGCAAGCTAATTAAATCCCTTTTTGGACACACCTCCGAAACGTGTTCATGCTAAAATAAATGTTCCAGATGGTTATTCAGGCGATCGGTAGAACAATAGTAATATGCGCAGGGTAGAATATATTGTCTAGTGCGCGTCTTTTCCAAACAAAGAGTAGTTTTTTCAGCGATATTTGTGGGTAATGAAAATAATTGGTTTTCCGTTTAATATTTTCAAATGTGTGTGGCTACACTTTCGAGATAGGTTGTTCGAAATATACGTTAAAATGATCTCTAAATTATAATAATTTGTGCAGGTTTGAAATCCCTACAAAACCTTGAAATGGGGATATGATGTCAAACCGCAAAACGTTCTGGGTTAATGAAAAGCGTCGCACGCAACTTAACCGGGAATAACAACCGGGTTCGAATCCGGGATTATCTCGGTGGCGATTTTATCATACGGCGCTCGTTAACGTTTTCATTGTTGTTGCGATCGTATCGCTACCGACTTAATGAATACATTTGTTCGGCAACGCAGTGATAAAATTCTTGCGCTCACCGCAAATAAAACGGTCCAGGTCGTTTGTTTTGTTCGGTATTCGCATATGCGGTAGATAATATGTGAATAACTGAGAGCCGTGCCTCCAAACTATTGGGCGGCGACCTATAATGGTTAAAATAAATCAGGGTTAAATAATGTAGATAAGAGCTACTCGAAAGAATTTTTAGAACATTTTGATTTAAGTCATTTTTGATACACTTCTTATTTACATTATAAATAATAATTTAATTAATTTTTAAAATTGACAGTTAGATTACAGCTATTTTTTAAATGAAATTCCTACAATTCGTGCCATGTAAATATACTACAAGCGATAAAGAAAAGACGCCAACCCATTTGCCCTATTTTCATATGGTGTTCGGCATGGTATTTTTCCCCACCGCCATTAGCCATTAAAATGGCTTCGCAGAGCATAAAATTACGCAGACAATTCCTTGCCGGAGCTATTTTACATTTTCAACACGTGTCACCGTCACGTCATCGTCTTTTTGCTCCGGCGAAAATATTCGTTTATGGGAAGGAGGGCGTAGGTTTTCTTCATGAACAACCCCGGGCTAATAGTGTCCCGTAGGAGGGTGGCCGACATCCCCTGTCAACCAGGGTGTCAATCATCCCACTTTGGACGAAAGAAAAAAAGAAGCGAAGGTCGTGAAATTCAATATTGATCAAGTCTGGCATAAATCTGCCGCGGTGTCTCCGAGGATAACGCATACACGGGGAACGCGTTTCTTGGTTCAAAATTGAGTTAGCCGCAATTCAAGGACGAGCGAAGAGACAAAGTGGTGTAGGCCGTGTCGGGAATAGGCAAGAAGGCACTGGGCTATGCGAAAAATGTGTTTTTATAGCCTGAGATGGGAGAGCAAAGACATCAAAGGTGTCTCGCGTATTGATAAAAAGTCCAATACGAATTCATATTGCCTTCATCATATAATACATAGTGTAAAGCAGTGTTTCCCAATTAAGTTAAGTCGCGAAACCCTTTCTTTGTTCAATGTAACTTAACCTTTAAAATATTATATTAAAATTTTCTTTCCAGCGCAAATAAAGCTTTTAAAACGTGATGTATTGCGGTCTGATACAAATCAAACAACGAAGCAATGCGTTCTTTTGAAAAAAGAGGGGAAAATATCTTCAGACACTTCGGAAATGTTTCGGCAATGGGAGATTATTTGTGGCTATTGTGCAATACTGGGTTTTCTGCACGATTTCTATATTCATTGTATTGTTGAAAGCCATATAATTATCGTTTTAGTGGTTTATAAATTCATTATAGTCGTTTTAAATTCATTGTTGAAAACCACCATTCTCGTTTCGGTGCTAAATTTATTATTACTTCTTACTTTACTTTCGACTAAAAATAGCACGAGAGTTCAAAAAAGCTAAGCTGGCCACAAACAGCATTTTCACTTAGATCGACAGATTTACTACAGTCAGAAAGACGAGTAGATTCTCACTGAGTAATTTGAGCTTCTAGATGATTTTAACTTACTGTATACGATTGGAATTTGTTATACGTACAAATCATTCTAATTTATATTTTTTAAATTTATTGGATTCCTAAGTTCCCCTCATTTTAAGATTTATAAAATCGTTAAAAATACATTTGCTTGCTAGTTTAATACAAATTAGTATACAATTTTTCATAGTTTACGATCAGTATATTTGCAAATAAATTATATTAGCATATCTAAAGTGACATTTAAGTTTTAAAATATATAATATAAATGGTACATGTACTTTTAAAAATATCAGATATGTATAATAAAATATACATATCTGATATTTAATATCAATTCATATGGATAGATATGAACTTTTGATATCAGCGTATGAATATAAGTATGTTGTCAATTTAAGTTGTCTGATCTAAAATACAAGTTTAAAATTGTGTCACTACTTCTCGCGAAGTGGCGAATGAAACATTGCATTTAAAGTGGATCGGACAGGACACATGTCTCGACGGACTAGCTTATAATATATAATATATCCTAGCACCGACTTACTGACAAGTTCTTATAAAAACTTTTAAATCTAGTTTCTCAGCATAATACAATTGTGAGGATGAGTCAAAGTTTTTCTTTAATATTTTAAGTGGTGGAATACCAGCCACGGTTGATTCTTAATAATAACTATAAAATTTTATATTATCTTTTTATTTGTATTTTTTCGCACACGTTATGATAACATCATAAGGAGTCAATATTTACATTTTTGATTAGAATATATATATTATAAACTTGTATGTTGTTGATGTGTTTTTATTAAAATTATGGTTTATGTTATAAGGTTTTTTCTCAAACCATTTTTTACTTCTGAAATCATAATTGCACGTGTACAGTGATGTAGTAGTTTAATTGTTTAGGTAATATTTAAAAAATCTCAATTATATACTACTTACCAGAACAAAATATTTTATGTTGAATTTAATAAAGTTGTACAATGTGTAGTTTTACGCTCCAGCGATCATTTTAATTGTACCTTAAAAAATGTTCTGTGGAATATTCTTTCACATACAATTTTGAATGCTCATCTGTTTTTTAATACATACATTTTAATTAAATGTTTACAAAAGAACCAAGAGATGCTTACCAGAGATATTAACCAATTAATTTAAATATTATCTTTGTGATATTTTCTCGCTACAAACATTGCGAAAATAACTGATAAGATCAGTCTGGCGAGTTCGATCTTATTCAAAGAAACTCCGAGATTTTTTTCATTATACATTGTAACATACTTAAATATTTTTTTATAATAGTTATACATAAATATAAAGTATTGATTATTTTACTGTCTGGTTCTTCTAATATAATACATGACGAAACAAGCTTTCATATTATTTTTAAATTAATCGTTAACAATTCTGCATTTTTATAGTTCTAATAAAACTTGAAACCTCTTCAGCTTCGTAAACCTCAAAGTTTTGCTGCTGTAAAAGGAGAAACATTATAGTGCAATGCGTATCGTATCGTATAACATAATATATGTACAGTCCGTCCAAGATATGAACACTCATCGTCACAGTATTGGTGAGGAAATATAATAGGGTGACCATGTGAAATTACATGTGCAATTAATTTTTATTTTTTTTATTTAATTTGTTGAGGAAAGTGTAAAATATCACTTTCTTACTTATTTTGTTTATTTATATACATATTTAACTCAAAAACATGAGAGCAGTTTTGGTATCAATCTCCAGATTAAAAATCTGTTCAATATAATATTTTTAAAAATATCAATAAAATATTACTGGAATTGTTTTATTGATTACTAAATACCACAACATGACAATAATTTATAATAAAAATATAACACATTATAATTTTTAATTCAATTTCCAACGTATGATCACCCTACCATTAACAGCCCTGATTTAGTATTGGTAACGTTCTTCTATCGGTGTAAACAAATTCGCGGAAAACTGTGTATGTATGCATTAGAGTCTCCAATTACTCGAACCATCAACTACTCGAGTATCGAATATTAAAATTGTAAAATACTCGAGTACTCGAGTACTTTCGAGTATTTACCAAATGTACCGAAATAGCTATTATTCAAATTCGTGCACATATAAATAAATTAATAAAATACTTGGTATGTTCATTTTTACAATTATTTTAACTTCACGAACATACTTTTTAAAAACAATAATGCAAAAAGTGTCTCGAATTTAATATTACTGCTAACCTTTGGTTTTATTATTCCCGTTATGGAAAAATCCCTTTCCGTTGCTGTTGATGTTGGTCTTATTGTCATTAACGCGTTGAATAAGGCTTCTAATTTATAACTGTTCGCTTTTTATAGATATAAAATTTTTTGAACTCTCTTTTTATGTTCTCTTCTTTCATTCCCTTCTCTGCTTTTCTCTTATTTCCTTCGACTATTGACAAAATAGCATTTTGTAATTCTTCTTGAATAGATTTTTTTTCTTAACAATATACAATATTCTACTCCTTCTGATTAGTGCGAAGAATTTAAATCTATATCCTTCGAAGATGTATTTGGGTGAATCCCTTTCACTCTAGAGCTAAACGGTTCGCAAAGAACTGACTTTACTTTAAATGCCTTTAAAACACACAATTGTTTTGATTTATATTTTAAGCTGAGGGATCAGTATAAACAATTTACAACACTTTACGCTACAACTGCATAGTCATAAAACCTAAAATTTGTTTTTAGATATTTCGAACAGAAAACACAAAAGAAATTTCTCCGTCGTACCTACTAACATAGCCGACGACCGGAACTATGCAACTATGGAACTATCAAAAAATTATACCTGATAGTAACCGCTCTAACTCGGGACTTCGGGCATAAACGCCAAATAAAAGCAAGACGTTAACCTTTACCGGACCGAGTTAAAATTATTTTTGTTTCTGAAATATTTCAAATTTTTTTAATTTCGAGTATTAATCGAGTAATTTTCAAAATACTCGATTATCAAGTACTTGAAAAATAGACAAGTATACTCGAGTATCGAGTACTCGATTACTCGAATTGGAGACTCTAGTATGCATGCATGTGTACACGCACCCTTATTTCCAGCACAACGATGATGAGCGTTAACATCATGGATGGATACATATAATACATATACATATACAATACAATCGTCGGTTTGAAAAAGACAGTCTAAATTTAAAAATGATAATTTTTAAAGATTTTTTTATGTTTGGTTGTTTTATATGAAGTGGCATTTTTAGTGAGATACAAAACTACAATTTTATTTATTAAAATAGGCTACATTTACAGAAATGTTTTTTGCCAAAAATATTTATTTTAAAAGGTCGCGAGGCTTTTAAAATATTAATCTCATTATTGAATTTCGTATTATGAATATATAAATCTAAATGTTTAAAAATGTTATTATATGTAGGAGAAAGGTCATGGAAATATGGAAAGGATGAGTCAAAATTTCAGATTATAATTTGTTTAATTTTGCAATAGTTATTACTGTACTTTTTTCAATTAATATTTTACTCATTCTGGAATACCGCAGGGATTATATCTGAGTTCTTTGCTCTTTTTGTTCTTTATTTACGATACCCCCTGCTCATTAATAACTTATATGCCTGATGACCTGAAAATGTTTTAGAGTATTCGCACAAATTTGGATTCACTTTCTTTACAAAAAATATAGAGTCGCCGTGGAGGTAGTTCATCGACAATCTACTACCTTTTAGCAAGTGTCACGTTCTCCCTTTTTGCAGATGCCTGGGAAATATTTCTTACAGATGTTATAAGTATAATTTTTTTTGTCGATGATTTGGGAATTCTATACACATCGCCAAAACTTAAGAATGCTCGGCTTCACTATGCGGAGCGCGTGTCACTTTATTATTTTTTTGACATTTTGCATTCTGTACAATACGCTAGTTTGTAGCGTCCTTGAATGTGACTCCATTTTTTGGAATCCCACTGAAGCGAAATACTCTCTGTTATTATCTAGTATTCGTATTTATGTTGAGCGTTGGAATACAATTACGTGTATTATCGGCGTAGCGTCTATTCAATAAAGTACTTATAAAAATAGCTAATGGGCGGTGTCGTTAACCCGTTAATGCTCGGCAACTTTAGAGTGCCCTAGAGAATCGCGATCGCCTCCCTTTTTCCTGCACGTTGTGGGCAAGATCTAAGCGCTTGGAAACGTTCATCTTGCATGAGCTATTCAGCTTGCCAAACACAAGGATTTTTTTGCGATTAAAAGCTGTAAAAAAATAGGTAGGATGGTGCTCATTTATTTTAGATGTAGAGTACGCTCGGGATTCCGTTTTGCTTGCATTAATTATATGTTACTATCAAGCTATTGATGTTTTATTATTATTCAATTTTTTTAAATGCTTTTCTAAAACTTATTTGAGATAATATTTTTTCAAGCTAACGAAATGTAACTATCTTTTTTATTGTATTTCTTTCCTGTTTTATGTACATATGTAGTACGTGTGTTGTTTGAAACAACATCATAAATGCGAAAGGTCGCACATTTCGCCTTTGAGAGATTTCGCACAATAATTACAATACAATACAGTAGATTTCCTTTATAATTTCAATTTTTGGAAGGTCGTGTGTATGTATGTGTTTTTATTAAATATACATACGCACACACACACGCGCGCGCGCCCGCACATCTTTCACTGAAAATCCCCCCGTAAACTTTGCATACCCGTAAATCTGTGCAAATATATAATTTAACTTTGTTATTTTGACGCGGATTTTATATATTAGGGGGCGCTGGCAGACAGCAGCGTCGTTAAGTTTTGCGTATTAAATTTTAATGAGCACATTTTGTCTCGTGCTAATACAAATTACGGTTAAAAACAGGGTTTGATTAATTTCATCGAGCTTTGAGTGTTTTGCTTTAGCTGAGTAATTGTTAAAGCGCGGGGTGAACCTACTATATTTTGAGGCAAATTGTATTGTTTTTGAACCCTTGCATTATTTATGTTGTTTAAACTGAATTAATGTTTAGCGCAAGCTATTATGTTACCGGATAAGTTTGCTCGGGCCGTTTCTCTTCATTGTATGTACTAATGCTATTATGAAATTAAAAATGAGCGATATCTATGTACGCTGACGACGCAGCCGTATTTATAAGTTTTAAACTAATCGCGAGTAGATTACAAAAAACTTTTTATTATTTAAACAAACATTTCAATTGGATTTAAATAAGCTTTGCTATCGCCTCTCCAAAATTAACAAAGTAGTAGCATGAAATGGAAATCGCGCGTTAAAAACCTGACAAAAAACATTTAGAAATTTTGCTCACTTCGTGGTTCTTATGTTTATTTAAGAGTAACGGTCCGATAAAACTTCCTTGTGGAACTCTAGTAGGAACAGTGTTTCCTGAACCTATTTACTTTAATTTATTCTTTGAAATTTTTATTATGTTATTACTGTAAATACATAACAGTGGCTTGGCAAGGAGTGTAAGAGTGTATTCCAATTATTTTGAATGATGATTTTAATCTTCTATTGCAACCGCTTACAGACAATAAGTTTCAATTTTATAAAGAATACATCTACGACTGACACAATAAAAAACAATATGAAATTAAAATTTTACTTATATTATGTGGACTTTCCGCTTTCTAGTTGATTTATGTTTTCTGACGAAAAAAGCACTGCTAGGGAAATGCTCATTTTTTGCTTAATTTCGCCGGTTGGTTTGGATGATGGCTCCGCTGTTGTTACTATGTACACATTTATAAAAATGATAAAATCTCATTTTGAAGTTTGACAGTGTTAGCTAACATAATATTATGTAATGTGTATGTCACAGATAATACGCAAGTTATTAAAAAAATGATAAATCGAGTAAAGGCTGTTGTAACTGTCGCGAAAGAGATGAATTATATCCGGGCACTCCATACAGTGCTAAATGGAAAAAATTCGCGGTCGATTATCTGATGATTTGCATATTGTATGGTATTATAAAAGACCGATATTTTTTTAGTGTCTGCTTCAACTCCAGTAATAACTCATCAATCAAAATATTGTGGTTGTATGGATGAAATCGCAGCTGATGATTTAATGATTGTTTTATTGTTGCATAAATACATGGGTCACTCAATATATGCACACACTTTTACTTATTTCCTTATACTGTTATATTATTCAGCGGTTAAGGCTCACAGTTGTTCTTCGTATCACGGTTTGCCAAATATGTATCCTCGTGTTGAGGGCAAACCTGTGACGCGAGAGGATATTGAACAAATACCGAACAAACGATATGCAAAGGATACGGGAACGAAATGGGGAAAAATCGCAAATATATATTTCCTCCGTTGTATATTTGTGCTCTTACACGAGCCGTCGCATCTTCGGTGTATCTTAGATCCGAACAAATATTAAACCCTTTGTTTGCCCGGCGAAAAGTCTGGTTATTCGATACACATCCGCGTTATCTTTTTATAACGTTGGCTGTCATACTAAATTATGTTTTGATATGCATATTTTTTATACATTTAAGATAATATAGTTAAATGAGATACTATGTAATAATTTAATTTAATATAAGGCAACAGCTGAAGCATGTGCTCTTTGTTTGTTTTTTAGCTTCTTGATTAATCCTTTCTTTTATTCTCGTGCTATCTTTACTGCACAGTTGTTTACTCGCGCTTCTGAGATAACTGGCTGTGGAAAAAGAAAAGGGTATAAAATTGTTGTTATATTTATTTTTGTTACGTAATTATAGTATACTTTCCCCCAAAGCTGTAGGAAGTTTAAAAATTGTATATTTTAATTCATCCATATATAAGTGCTTTGGTTTGCAACATAAACATAACCACGAATTCTTGTTACATTTACTTTCCTCATGACTTATTTATTGACATGGTAAAGGCAGCGTGTATTGGAAATTGAAGTTGCTTAAAGCGACAAAGGAATTCTAGGAATAAATGCATTTTCTTCTCATCACACATACGTGTTCTATGTCTGCAAAACCGCGTTTCATTACACAGCTTTAGCGATCCAAATACCTCAGCAGCAAAATAGTTTGTGTTAATCCACGTGGACTTAAAACTTAACTGTACGTATTATATATATTTATAGCTTCTTCTTCAATAAAAGTATTAATGAAAATTTTTTTTGTAAAGAACTGAATCGGAAAAAGCTTTCGCCAAAAGCTTGGCGAGATTTAAAAAAAAAACTAATATAAATGCTAGCATTTATTGCAAATTTCTCAAAATACGCGTCTATAGTAAAAATCTTTACTTATAAAAATAATATAATTGATTTTTTGAGAAAACATCTCATCATACTAAGGTTCGAAGTTTGACACATACTATCGTAAAAATTTATGGCGAATCATCTATTGATTCTAAACCAAAATTGTGATTTTATGTACTTTTAATGTCTTTTCACATTTGTGCTGCTAGTTTATTTTCTTGGAATTAATCACTTACAATTTAAATTAAAATGAAAGTTTTTCAATTGTACAGTCAAATTGATTTTAAAAATCTTAGAAAATGTAATGCTGAAATTTTTTGTAGAATAGAAATTTAACTTATCTTAAAAAAACAGCTACCTTATTTTAAAAATATACAAAGCAGCTTTAAATCAATGTTGACTAAACGCAGTGTTTCATGTATGAGCACTGTTTTTTTGTATTGTAGTTTTCAATTAAATTTTGTCAAAAATTCCATGATATTTGCAGCAAAAGCTAATATCAAAAGCCATTCAATATTCGATAATAGTAACTAAAGTCAGGTTTTTCGTTAATAAAAATCTCAACTATATGGAGTTTTGTATTTTTAATTTTCAATAAAAGTTTACCGCGACTGAGCTATCGAACTGTTGTATGGTAGATCAAGTCAGAATATTAGGTAAAAAGTCACGGAACTGACGACGGTTAAGTTCACCGCTGATAAAACTGGTTCAATAACACATGATATATTGAGATATTTCCCACAAAGCACCTGCAGGTGAATAATACAATAAATAATCAGAGGCTTTAAACACCTTACATTTTCACAAGCATCATATGTTATCAACTAAGTCTTAACTTGTTCTTTACATACTTTTTACTACCATCGTATGTGATACATTTACACATTGATGACGTTATCTCAACTTCATTAAAAATATTTTCCTCTGTATTTGTACCATGTGAACTATTCATAGAAGCTAATTCCTAAGCCACTTTACAGGAGCGCCTCTATTAAAAAAATCCATTAGCTAATAATTTAACGTGTTAAAAAATATTTACTCACTTAGTAACTGTTAGCATAAGCCACAAAAAATGGTTACGTACTGTTACTATTTTTACCTAACCTTTTAATTATACAAATAATTAGTTATTTCGCAAAGTGTACTTGTTATGCCTTATAAAATCCTAGAATTAACAAGCCACTGAACCACTAGGCGAAGTCAAAAAATATTTTTTGAGATCATTTGCTTTGCTATTAAATTGCCTATTGATGTTACTTACAATGGCCTCAACACTTTTAGCGACTTTTATTACCGAAAGTCTAATTGAAATAAGGGTGGAACATACATACTTTATTAATTTAAAAGATAAATGAATTTATTTTATTGGTTTTTAAATGAGCTTTTTTTAATATTATTCTGGTGTTTTGAAAGTTGTGAATATCGTGTCAAGTCATAGTATGGTAATGATGTTGTATATTGTATTATTTTAGTACAGACATAATATCGTCGCACAACATAATTTACAATTCACTATGATTTAAAAGTACGACTTTCGAAGTAAAATAGTCTCTTCAATCAATGCGAAGAAAATATCGCAAAAACGTTATACGGGGGCACTGAAGACGCTATCGAATTATAACTGTGTACCGTCACAGTGGTATGCAAAGCAATAGGAGCACCACATACGGTCATATCTCGCAAATCCTTAACTCGACAGTTGACTGTACCATTATAGCGCATACTTTGAAATGTTTTGAGTTTTAAATTGTAAAATCTATTTTTAGCTCGCGGGATTAAAATAAGCAGTGGGTCAGATGTAGCGTGCGGGTTGTTGTTTGTCGACTTCTGAATTAAGTAAAAGTTTATTGGTTAACCTATACTATATTGTAATCTTAATAATTATTGTAGTATTTACACAATATTCTAAAGAGTTTAATTTGCTAGTTTTTTTGTGAGACAAATTAAATGTATATGATCAATTTAGAAATTCAGCAGTCCTAGCGTAAAATTTATTTTTTATATATTATGTGATATAGTTCTTGAAAAATATATGTACATATGTAGTGTGTATATTATGGTTGTTGTATTGTGACGTATTAAAGAGAATCTGTCCGCGCTTTTAACCAATCTCCAAGTAGGCGACGCCATTTAAAAAAATAAAAAAAAACATTACGTCGCAATCTCAAGTCTATCCAGTGAAACAGCCCGCTTTCACTGCCGCGAAAAACCTGAAATAATATTTTCCTTTTGCGCCTGCCTGTGTTTTCACGTAATACAAACGTGAAAGGTGTTTATCAGCAAAACAATTTTTCGCGCGAGCCACGTCGAGTTCCTTTGTCTGCTCGGTGCTCTAATGCAAAACACATTGCCCAGAAAAAGTCAATTTCTCATCCCTCAGCGCCGCAAGAGTTATCCGAGTTATCCGCTGCAGGACAATAACTAGCCATAAATCAGCCCCGGGGCCGCCGCTGCGTGTCCCAAAAAGGGAAAATCGCTTAAGACCCCTCGTACGACCGCCACCCCGCCGACCACCCACTTCACAAAATCTGTGGCGACAGTGTTGCATACAACAATAATGAATTCCATACGTGCCGCGCATTGGGACTTAGATAACAAAATAGGCGACAAAAATGATTAACGTGTCAAAAAAGAGAAACTATCATCCCTTATATTGTACACTGGATGTTTGAGAAATATTTTTATTTTTCAATATTTTTTGTAGAAAAGATAAATTAGGAAATTCATAATATATTTTTTTCTTGTGAGGTTTATATGTATTAATAAAACATTTTCATAAATAACGTTTTTACATATGTTAATAATTACTAATATCATATTTAGACGAACTTAACAATTCGTCTGCTCACAATACCAATGTAAAACCCATTTGAAAATTCGCTCTCATCAGCTTAGGAAGGAAATGTTTTATATGGTATATGTATATAGCTTTTTGGTGTGCATTCACTTCACGATTAATGAAAGAAAAACTTTGAATAATATGTTTAACGATGTTCATAGTATCAGTAATTTGTCATATAATCAACATTTAACTTTTTTTTTAGTGTCAATTTTTCCTGAATTATGTACTTTAAATATTAATGATTTTTGAACGACATTGATGTCGTTCTCTGTTTTTCTCATGATTTAATAAGAGTTGACATATACTTGTGATAGGTAGTTTATATTACGGCAATAAAATTTCGCCGAAAACCACTCTTGGTCTTTCATTGCTAGTGCTATTCACGCTTTTAAACACCGCTAGAAAGCAATCTCTTCTCCATTGCCAGACCGCTCTTACAATTCAAGATGGCAAAGCTTATTTGTTGGGTACGTTAAAGTCGCGATACTTACCCACAAATGCGTGTGTAAATATTATTTGTAATTGAACCACGAAAATAATAAAATACAGCTTATTCGATACAATCTCGCCAGAGCTGAGAGCTCTGCAAGCAATTTCAAAAGCTCCCTTGTGTCCAGAATCGATACTGTGGCAGCGCCCGTGGGAGCTTTTAAAATATTGACAAGTCATTGTATCTGGATGGTTCATTGTTGCAGTACATACCCGTTTTTCGCCATTTTGTCGTCGCGCAGTTGGTGTAGACTAGACAGACAGTCCGAGCACTACTGAGCTATCATGAATAAAAGAAGAACCAAAAGTGGACCGAGCTGAAAGTGGCTGAAAATGGACTGCGAGCGAAATTGCAACTGAAGTACTAAGAGACTTTTAGCCACGGGGTCCGTCGGAAAATTGTAAGCGGCCAGGGAAATTTTCATCAAAGAAAAACACACGACGCGACGGTAACGGCTGTACTTATGTGGTTTATTGAAAGGGAAAAATAAATCTCCTGTGGCCAATATATACGAGGGATTTTGAGATTGACTTATATTTTTAATATACAGGCGGGCTTAGATTATTTTTTTATTAAACATTAGATGGCATTTCAGTATTTTTTCATGATATACATTACTATTTATAACATTATTGCTTTTTACAGCCATTAAAAACACACCATCTTTATTATACTATATATTCACCTTCCGAATATCTCTCATTATATATGTACATACATATATTTTAGTATTAAATTTCCAATCATCTTAATATAAACTTGCTATTTAATTATATAATGCAATTATCAAAGGTTATATGATATCACCCTAAAACCCACGTCTCTCTGAGCCCTAATTATTGAATTTAAAATTCACCCTCATCACAGAGCTTTCATAATGTCTGTGTATTAGAAAGAGCTTTACTCAATTTGAGCAAAGATGATTTTTTTCGCTTCTTTTATAATATCGATAGCTACTAATAAGCGCTTATTAGCTAATGGCTTTAGCAGGCGGATACGTCGTAAACGATTTCTGCTTCGTCTAATTATTATTACAGCCACAACGGAGCAGGGCTTAAAGGAAAATTCTCTGATCCGCCATTTTCGCGTCGTTGGTCGTATTAATTTAATTATATACTTTTTGGCCTATAGCTTCAATTTCGATAAAAAAAAATATATGGTTATTCTGACTGAGCGTATTGTGTAGATGTAATTTATTATACTCATTCATACGGACTTAAATTGCACAGCATTCGTTTCGTGTACCTACGCACAATCTATGGATATAGAAATCCACTCGAGTACAAACGCAAACGCAGTTTCCTTGTATTCTTTTTCGCCGGCTGCTGGCAAATCTTCTCAATGTTCAGCGAAAACTATCATTTAGCCGAAGCGGTCCAACGTTGATATGTGAAGTCGATAAATTCGAGCTTTCTTTTGTATCGCATATGCCAATAAGTTTGCACATATTTGAACAATTTTAAAACTACTGTTTTACAAACAATTCGATCCGTGTGTAACGCATTTCTTTTCTATACAATAACAAAGGTTTTGGTGAAAAAAAAGACTTAACAAAACCATCCGACGCAATATACATTTTTGCGACCAAAATTTTTTTAAAATCTGGTAATTAAACCCATGTGATTGTTCATAAATAAAAATAGAGAGACTGTGTTGTACGTTCTTTTCTCATTCACACAATTAGTGTTTCTTATCGAGAAATATTTTTTGAGAATTTCTCGAGAAAAATTGAGTTTTCATAGATTGTTACAAATTAAATTTGTACTAATATTTTCAATGTTTTAAAATGGGTGAGTCCGTTCCAAATATTTGAAAATATGCATGCTCTCTTGAAAGTATTTGAATAGCAAAATATTGTTAACGATTTACTCAACTATTCTATTTGGCCAAATCTTTGATTTTGTAATATAATAATTATATTATAAAATATAGTAAAAGAAATAGGCCTTCGCAAAAATCGGCAGATTGAAAAAATGTATGGGGGCATTCCACATAGTTTTCAAATAATAAAAATAACAAAGATATACGATTCCACTTAGATTGCGTATGTTGTTTTAAGTTATTTAAAGAATAATGTGTGATAATGTTCTTGCTAATATCTTTTATTTTTGGATATTAATGTTAAAGCATTCTTTAAGTTATTTTTAATTTTTACTACTATAAATGATCAAATTTACATGCTTTAATATTGCCATAAAAATATTGCAAAAATACAAACAGTAAAGATATTTTTTTTATACATTAAGATCTACAATAAAATATTATATTATATATAATTGTATTCATAAAAATATATAACATATTTTTTTTTATAAAATCCCTAGAAAATCGAGAAGCCATTTATCGAGAAATATTTTTTTTTGAAAAACACACTATTAAACATTTTCTTGCTTTCGATTTCAAACTATGCTTCAAGACTTCTTTAGTCCACAATCATTGTAGTCTTATAAATTGCTACTGATTATTAAGTCCGATCTCAAAGTTTCGATAGACGCTCGGCCTTTTCACTTCAATTGTCAAGTTTTTGATTATCCCAGCTGTCATCTTTGAGCCATCAATAGTTAGCCCGAGTCTTTAGTGTATACTATGGCGCAAAGCTACGACACAAACGATATAGACCATGCAAAATATTGAACAAAAACATATAATAATAAAATTACTGATTTATAATATGCGCAATAATAATATTTACTGATTTTAATTTTCACTTTAACGATTAGAATAATACTTTTTAAATTTAATTATGTATAGTATATAGGTACTAATTTAACATTTATTCGTTTTTATTGTTTTATTTTAATTGGGTACTCTCTATTTTTATTTAATTAATGTCTGATATTTAAAAATATTCGTACGTGAGTTACTTAGTTAAATGTTGGTATTCTTAAACAATAAAAAAATGTGTCAATTAGTGATGTATGATCGTAGAATAATAAATGGGAAGTCCGGCGGTCCCCTACTCCTTAGACAGGCTCCGTGAAACTTTTGGCTCTGTACCAAACTCAAGGTGCTATCAAAAGGTCGAGATTTCAGGACACAAGAAAACGAAACCAATGCGACGAAGCGCCTGATAGAGGTGCCAAAAAATATTTTCCTTTTTTTATAATGCGACACATTCAGGAAGAAGCATTATATAGTAACATTAAAACTGTCTCGAAAATTACTTTTAGGTATTGATTTTAACTGCAAATTTTCCAAAAAAATATTCTAATAAACCTGATTGCGGGAAAATGATTTCAGTTTTTGTGATTATAGTGCTCCTTTGTAATTGTTAAATATATAACCAATAAGGATAAGAGAGATATCGCTGATGTTCAACATTTTTGTGCTACTCTTTTTAATTGACTTTGTATCATATTATTGATAGTAAAGAATCTAAGTAATATATTTTTAAATTTGCGTCTTATAACAGCAAACTGCCTATTATTAATTCGTCTATAAAATAATAATAAAAATTATAGATGGTTAAATAGAAACACATGACAAATGTAATAGCAAGGTTTGTACGAAACGTTGCAAAATTAAATGACTAGAGTTTCGTCTCAAATAACTTTCCTTCTTTTCCATCAGTTTCGGCTCTTATCTTTATTTTTCACTGTCTTCTCTTTTGACATCATGATAGACGTATACTATCTAGTTTTTGACACGTTGTAGAATGTGGTCAAGAACGTGCAACTATATTCACAAATTACATTTTCTTTATTGTTTTTAAAAACACGTTTAGTTTGATGTAAAATATGATATACTAATATATTTGTAACAAAATTAAAAAATACACTTATAGGTTTACTCGATATGAAAGTGATTGACGGATTTCAATTCATTTGCGAACTGTTCCAACCACACATAGAGGCTCGGTAAAATGCACAGACAGTGGAAAATGAGTGGCGTAGCTTTTCCGAACTTTCAATATACGAAATGAAATTTGGAACGATTTCCCACGATCGGGCGGTAAAGAGAGAGGGATAGAGATTTTTCCACCATGAGAGATGCATCCAGCTCTGCCATTGTTCGCTGAGATGTATTTTGTGTCTTGGCCGCTTTGACTCCACGATATTTATGATTATTGGAATGCGGGCAAAGTTGTTCCGTTTCGAGGGGTAGCGGTTAAATCGAATCTTGCGCAATCGATTCATATTATACCACGGCGATGTAAACCTATCGCTATGGTATAAATTTGATTTTAATTCAATAAATATACAGAAAGCGCGAGCTGCCGCATTTGCTATTGTAATACGGTGAAATTTATTAATTTACACAAGTTATTATTTGCTCCAAATCGAAATGAAACACAATTAGCGTTTATTTATTAGTTGTATATTTTATAAAATTTATTTCTCAAGCTTTAAACATAGTTTATACATACATATATGTGTATAATAAATGTGTTGTAAAAGTTACAGGTCATCGATTTTTTTTGCTGAACTCTACAGTATTAGAGCAGAACGGACGACGTTATTAAATAAGTTGAAAAACTCCATCTAGAACTTATTTTGTACGTCTCTTGCAGCTCTGCATTCTCTTTGATTTATTGCCTAAATAAATATGCCGCAACGAACTATTATCGTAAATTAGCGCTTCGCTATAATTCAGATAATACATATTCTAAAAAGTTTTTTATGAAAGCTTTGCTAGCGAGCTTTTGTACTAAATTAATAGCATGATATGAATGTTAATAAAGCAGTATAGATAATGTATACTTAATGTTTATACAAATATTACTACAATAAAAGTTTGAGAATTAATCGTTGAAATAAAATAACTACTTAGACATGTCATTTAATTAAAAAAAACTAGTTAAAGCATCTTATTAATTTAAGTAAATATTTAATAATGGTATACTTTTTTTAATATTTTGTTGGCCTTTTTTCCATTTTTCTCTACAACATTTACAATATTTTCTAAAGCTATGGAATTTATTTAAAATATACAAAAGTTTTGTCATATTCAGTTGTAATGTCTGCATAGTCTATATTTAAAGATAAGCACAAGTACTGTTAAAATTTAAATTTAACAATAATTATTAATTAAAACAATAATGTTTGTAATACTAATTTAAGTTCAAATTACAATATTATAAATTATTATTATTATACGTTACAACGGTTTTGATATTTTGGTCGTACATTCTGTACAATAAATTATATTAATTGATCTATCGCATGGTTCTGCATTATTGAATCTCGAGGACGTTCTCGTAGCTCAATATGGGTTGGACCAAAATCTGACGATTGAAGTGGGAAGGCTACTTAGTTGTTTATATGTGTACATTCGTACACTTACATCTGGGAATGAGTTAATTTTACGTATTTTTCCATACTTATTTCTGTTGGTATTTATTTATTATTATTTTATATTGCATTTATAATATATTATCAAAAATTTTATTGCTTTGATTTATATTACTACTTTTTTATATAAGTATGTATAATTTCTTTCAACAGTTTTCTATTTTACATATTTTTTTTTATACATTATTCGGATTTTGTGGATTTTTGTATATCGATTGAGAAGCTCTTTTTTAATAAAATTAATAAAAAATAATTTTTGTAATGTATATTTATTCCATACTCTTTAATTTATTGATATTATTTTCTATGGAAATCATTTATAATACAATTTCAAATTTAAAACAGTGCTTTTTATTTATTATTTCTTTAGTTAAATATGTAAATATTCAACTATATGAGTTTAACAAAACAGTGAAAGATCGACCGCCGTACATGTACGGCGATACCGCTCAAAGGGTTAATGTGATTACAATTTTAAATTAAAGATGAAAATCTCAAGTCAAAAGTGATGCGAACGATCGCTTTTTTGCGACTGAATAATAATATTGCAATCATTTTTATTTTATTCACTTAATAAATATACCAAACAATTTACTGTATATATTTTATTTTTAGTACAGAGTGAACCATATTAGACAAGAAACATCTCCCTCAAATCAATAAATAATGTTTTTTTTTTAATTCATTACATTATTAACTTTTCTCTTTTAAAAGCTGTTAGATAAAAATAGCATAATGCATAGGACAATTTTAGTTGTGGTTCGTCGACGGCGATACTGATTATCAGCCCGTGGTTCTCATAGTACTGCTACGTTCGATTTACTGCAAATGAATTCGAAAATCGAAGCACTCGGAAACGCCAGTCTGTCTGCTATGGCCCATATTAAATTAGTATAACTGCGTTATTCCAAATAACGATCTATTTTACTAGTGTTATTACCACAGGGGTAGTTTCGCTTTGATTGGTTACAATGAACGAATTCCGACTCGTTAAACAGATTAACGTTCAGCGCTGGTTTCGTAGCTTGCGTAGTTTCATACTCGATTAGTCGAAATTGTTTTTTTCACTGCCTGTTCTTGCGAATCAATTGCAGACTGAGATTAGCGAATGAGGCGTTTGTTGTTTCCAAATGTATTAGTGGTTCGAGTCATTTGGATAACTTATTTTATAGAATAGTTGTCAAGAATTGTTTCGAATTTACTAGGAATCGTTGCTTTTTTGGCGTATTAATGTGTTGAAGCACCTGAATCAAAACCGTTGGACCTTACTTTAACAAATTATACTTTGGTCGATAAAGGCTGTTAAAAGTATTGGTAATGCCTAGTGCTCAATTTTTTACTTTATAAATCGTATCGCGTTGTATGAACGGTGTATATCATAATACACGTAAACAAAGGAAATATATTCAATTATAATAATATATTTAATGAATTATAAAAATTGATTTCCCATTCTGTTGTTTCGACCAATCAAAAATAAGCATTCAAATATAAAACAAAATATTCCACAGTAACCTGACAACAGTTTTAAATAATTTTGCTAAGCAACAATAATTTTCATTATTTTTTCTTGTGCGTTGTTCGATTTGACTGAATATAAACATTAAAATTGCAAATTAAATATATAAATAATGTGTGTAAAAATTATAAAAATACATTGATTAATTTATATAAACAATCATAGAACAAGCTTCGTGTTGAAATCTTCAAATTTTGAGTTCCGAGGCCGAAATGTGAGTTTTTCCTTTTATAATACATACACATTATCATTGCTTCCGATTTAATATACATATTCGTTAGATTTGACTGAATTGCAAATATATACCTAGTTAATATATATTTATCCTGTATTTTGTACATGATTTAATAAAACAAGACCCGATGCGCTGAATGTGTTGCGCTGAAGTTTTATCTAAAAGTACATACCTAACATAAAGTCTTGCGATATTGCGACAGTACAGATGTGTGGACGTTCGGCTCATTTCGCCGTTACTTTGACCAACTCGGAGCCGAGAAGCTGTTCGTCTATGAGAGCAAATTTCATAATTCACCCTCCAGTTGTTTCTTAAACTTTGCAAAAATTTCCCTCGTCAAAAAAGCGAAACTCCAGCAATACCCGCCAACAACGAAACAAATGTCGTTTGCGCTGAAAGTTTTCTTCAAAGAAAACGGCGTGGGTCGTTATATTTGCAAAAGTTTATTGCTAGGTTTGTCGATCGCTTCTGTCTCTCCTTCCTACGATCTAATTTCGGAATCGATCAATCTCTAGATGACCGTGCTTTTACTGGACCTTTCTGGGGCAAGTAGTTCTCTTTTAAATTCGTTTCGTTATTATCGCCGTCTTTGACGTAACAATCTTTTGAAGCTTTGACGCAACAATTTTTTCACGTGCCTTTTGCCTTCGGGCGACTAGCAGTTGCTTTCATATATTTAACGCGACTCGAGAGTTGCCATGCGACAAGGAGAGACTTGTATTAAATATTTCACTCTGTAATAAGTGTTTTACTTCAATTAAGTTGCGAGTGTTTTATGATTTCTTCGCTCCTACTTTTCGTATTTGGTAAGTTGTAATATGGTAACTTTACTTTCATAATATGGTGAAGTGACTTTTATAAATATGGTATGGTAACTATCAATAACACTATATGGAGTGGAATCCTAATCCATGAAAGCAAAAACAAGAAACATGCATCAAATGTTGCTGAACTCGCTAGATCCAGTGGCATCTCGAGCCATCAAAAAAGCATATATGACAAAAAATATTTGCATATTCTAGACATATAAAAAAGCTTCGAGAAGCTGTCTGATAGTATCGATGTGTCATTAAAAATTAATTCTTTAAAAAAGTTTTTGCTTACTCAGAAATCATATATATCACTAACAGAGTTTTGCTACACATTGTCTTGCTTTATTATTGATATTTGGGCATCCACCCCTTAATGGATCGGGTGCTGTAAAATACGTATGAACCATAAGCCAGTTTTTAAATCTGGCTTATTTTTACTATGATACATTCGATCACGCCTTCTCGTCTATAAACCTTGTTAGTTATCGTCCACAACCAACACAACAGTCACAGTTTGAAATGTGTCGGCACATTATTTTCCGGTATCGCATGTGCTAGGAAATGTGGCGTATGATGTATGCGTCGCTCAAATGCGGATTCGCATTATGCATCGAGTGCATCGACGTGACTTATGCATTTCCAGGATGCTATTCGTGAGATATGCGCTTCGCACGCGACCCGACATATTGCTGCACAACGAATGCGCTCGGCCCTTGTGCTGTGTGTACTATATGATGTATACACACACTACACAACAGTTATGTGACAGCAAGCATAGTATACAAATAGCAAGCATAGTCCTAGCATAAATCATTGCCATACGGATTTCCCGGCGCGGAAAGTCAACGCCTAGCTAGTCCTATTGCGATGTGATTCGCCAAAGTTTTATGGTATGGATCATGCTCTATTTATGAATTTATTCACAATATTAATTTTTGGCTGAAAAAACACACAAATATTTAATTTTATAATAAGCATGAAAAATAGTTGGGACATTATAAATATTTGAAGCACTGAACGAAAAAAGTCGCGTGACTGCTTATAATATACTGTATTTTTTAATTAACTGAGAACTGCCTGAGATTTTTATATCTATGTAATCTTTATTTCGTTTTTTTGTCTTATATGTGAACTTAAAAGCTTAGAAAATAGACACTAATAAAAAACATTAAAATTCCGTTCGATATTCTATGCTTATTTTGTGTTAGAAAAGTTTTAGTAAGTTCAATTTTATAAGGAATTATTAAAATCAATTATTTGGTTGCTTGTATTTATGCGAGATTTTGTTGTCCGTTCCTTTTTAATAAGACGACCAATTAAATAAGGGTGGTTTATTTTTAAATAAATTGCCGTTGACTAGGAACAGCCGTTTCTATGGCAAACCCGAATGCACAATTTATCTTTTCTTAACGCGGCGGATATTTCAATCCTTTCTAATTAATGACGTGTGTTTATTTTAAACGGTTAAAACACTTAAGGCGCACTGTTTTTTTCTTATGATTAATAGTATGAGTTGATCCTTTCAATTGTGAAAAGAAGAGTGGTTCAATTGATTAATCCGATAATTTGTTTCATACTTTTATGTTACGACTTTAAATATCACGTACATATATATGTAATAATATACACTAATATTAAATAATTCATGAAATATGCGAAAGTGTTATTTTAATTGTATTTCTTTTTTATTACAGATCATGAAAGTCATACATTTTTATTAACCACAGCCTCGCGTGCATCTAATGTAAGTGTAAACTATTTATTTAGTATTGTACAATATATTTTCATTCCCTTTTAAGTGCTATTTATTGTAATAAATTAAATGTTTATTACTAAATATATAAGATAAAAGTATCCATTTTTTTATAAGCAGTAGTTATAAATAAAGTATTTATCTTACATATTATATTAACACTTAACTGATGAATTAGATAGTTCCTACCCATATGGTTTGCTGATGGTAACCCACGGGACGGGTAGTATCAACTTTTTTTGGCTTCAGTTGTTTTAAGACGGGTTTTGTGGTATCTGCCCGCCAAAATCTAAAGCTTTATGTGCTGTCATATATGGAACGAATAGTTGTATAATATAAGCAGTTTTTAGAAAATCGGCAACGCGGTCCTTGTCCGCGTTGTTTATACAGTGACGAAATATATTGATACTAAAATCGCGACCGACATCGTCTACTCCTACTTTCAAGCATTTAATAAATTTTGGCATAAATTTATTCTTTGATTTCTTATCGGTATTTTTCAAGTTACTCGGACATCCACTGTTAATGTCTTATGGTGCTTATCTGTCAATTTCAGACCGCTGCTCTTCCTTACCTTAATTATTGATCTACATCTCAGAAAGTATTCACAAAAATACGGTTATGTTGTGAAGGCAACCGTTCGACAATATTGTTCTATTTTCAATATCTCATATTTGCTAGAATTCACCTATAGGTTAGGTTAGGTTAGGTTAGTTATCAGTCGACAAAATGGATTGATTTTGAGTGGGGGTAAGAATTTATCAAACTTAAGGCAATTTTTTCTTTAGGATCAGATTTTATCCCATACTATATTCTGAAAGGATGCAAGTCTGGTCTTTTGAATTCTTCGGTTTATATTTAATTTAATTTTGAGATCATCCTGTTATTTTAGATTAGTGAAAATGCTCTAAGGTCACCTTGATTCAAAAAGACTGTCAAGTCGCGCATTAATAACAAAAATATATTTTTAAATGGTGTCCGCCATGGTATCTGCCGATCCCCATCCACTCAAAAATCAAATGTTTTTTTTCTTTGTGTCGAAATAATTGGACTCTAGTGTACAACTGGACGTTATTAAAAAGAATTTACTTTTAAACAAATTATCCAATTAAATTTTGTTTGAAGGTCTTAAAATTATTCACATATTATTTGAATGATATATATCAGTTCGTCAAGTATTGAAGTTTCATGGTGGTGGTGTCTACAATCCGTCGATGCTCGACTGCTTTCAGATTTGTGCTGTAGTGTAATACAGATTTGTGATTTTGATTATCCTTTCTGTCGTTTATACTTATCCATACCGGTATATCGCTCAAGGCAAACTAACAATAACAGGGCAGAAATTAAATAACACAAGATGATTGTTGAAAATAGATAGATATACTATAGCTATCGATTACTGTTACGACATAAAGCGAGATATAATACATTTATTTCGACACATTTTCATATATAGGAACATTTTTTTTTTGCACAAAGCAAACGCGGAAGCGCACTGCAAACATACAAATTTAATCCCTCACTACTCCGACCGCGTTTCCAGGAATTTACACATGGCCATATCAACAAGTTGCGCCCCTGAATAACTAAAAGCAACCCCATTCGCAAAGCGTTCGCTAATACAACACGATACAGAATATCAAAATGTACACTGGCGCAGTGTGCCTATTCGTTATAGTCGAGTTTTTTTCATTTCCGGCCGCATATCCACCGCAGTTCGATAATAATAATTCGGAACACCCGTCGTCCGCTTGCGGTCCATTTTAATATCCGCACACGTGGATCGTCCAATTGCGGAGTGTCGTTAAACGAGCGGGTTAATAGGGCAGTTTTTCTGTTCGGATTACGAAATCGCAGTGGCAGTGCGGAAACCGCCATTGTGTGGGGTGTGGTAATGCTTTTTCGGATGCGTTTCGGAAGGTGGTCATATAACATAAACGCCGGGAGCGAAAGAAAAGCCTGGCCGGATCTATTGGAGGCAGGTACTCGCTTTTCTAGTTGACTTTCAATTTAAAACTCTCGTCATTTGATTTTAATTTGCTATCTTTCAATAATGCTTAAAAGAGATTTTATTACATTAATCAAAAAAAAAAAAAATACTTTTACTGAAGAGTAAAGTGTAAGTGCTTACATATAAGTTTCTCGAAGTAGAGAAAGTATAGAAGAGCTAAAGTGGTTACAAACGGATACAATAGGTCCAAAAAATTTACTGTGATGAATGTCTACCCAAAAAGGCTCATAGTATAAACTGACTGAGCCGAGTTTATTAGAAAATATTACATAAATATTTAAAATATTTTATAAAATTAGCCGGTTGAGTGATAGGCTATTTTTATTTTATCGATTATTATATTTTAAAACGACTTAATTTTAATTAGGTCTATACTGCGTATATATAAATACTATAATGATTGACAAAAACCACTACAGTTATTAAATCGATCGGCTACAGTATATTCTAAGAATTGCTGATAAACGTATTCGTTAAATGAAATTTGCCCACCGATAAACAGATAAAACGAAAGTAGTTTCCAGAATTACGGTTTATGAAGATCGATGATATAAAGGGACGGTAAAATTCGAGTTGATGTTACCAAAATGGGAATATTTTCACCAGCGTTCCTCCAATTGTAGGTACAAATAAAATTATTTTTTTGTCTTTACAAGTTTATTAGTCATATTATTAAAATAAAAAATGTATTGTTAAAAGTTTGTGATACTATAGCTTTAAAAACAGTTTAAATCACAGATGTACAATTTTATGTAAGAAATATATTAGGATATATAAATATGTGTCGTTGATGCCGAGTTGTATCAATGACTGTGTTAGCTCCTTGCAATTTAAGGCGACCACTTGGTTGAATTAAGTCTAAAGATGAAAATGTAAGTGACTGTTTTTCATTGGACTTCATTCATGCTTTTTTCTCTTTCATCGTTAGTGATTAGAAGCGCAACTGAAATCTCGTTTTTTATCTTATAATATATTATAAGATTAGCAGTTAAAAGGTAATTCTTAGATAAATAGTTTCGCATTGGCCTCCCTTTTGTCTGTTTGGATTAATATTTATTTGTTATTTGTGCCGTTGACAAGTTTTAACCGTTTGACTGGTTCATTGTTCAGTATTCCTTATAGCCAGATCGCTAAAACACGGGTTTTTCACGTGCATACGAAAAATCGTTTATTATTTTTTTTATTTTTTGTGTACAAATTAAGTAATTCGCTTGTACAAATTTGTGTTTTGGGTAGATGCTACAAATTAATCTTCTGGGTTTTGAAACCAGTACTGTTGTGACTTTGCAGCCAAAATATACATTAGAAAAACTGATAACAGTTTGTTTTGTAAGCATAAATTTATAACCACATTTATATATATATATGAAAATATAGCTGCGCTGCTTGGTAGTGGAGTAAAAATGGCAGGCTTTGCAATTCCGAGAGTCTTCGCTGTTTTTGGACGATTCGCTGATGTGTCTCGTGCTGCACTTCTTGGCGTTTCTCCTTGTGCATCTCTGATCGCGTCTTACCCTGTGACTAAGAGTAAAATATTTAATATTGAAGGTTAGAAACAGCAATGGAAATTGTCATTTTTCTGTTTCGAACATAAATAGTGATGTTGGGATTTATCAACTCTAATCGTGACTGGCAACCCGGCCGAGATTATATGTATATATTATTATTATAAAATAAGTGTGTTCTTAGAGAGTTAAAAAATTATAACACACCTCAATTTTAATTGACGATAGTTTGACAAATAGCGAGGGCGTCTCTACAGGTTTTTAGTCATTCACTCGATTTTTTGCAGCGTGTTTTGCGTGTGTGCCGTTCCGTATTATCATGGTACAACACGCCATCGGTGGAGGAATTTTAAATTTCTCTTTCCCCTCTACACTATAACAAATAAAAACATTGTTTTAAAAAATATTTTTTTTCCAGCTATTTTATTCTAATATATACTATGATTCTCAAAGTATATCTGTTTATAAAATTAGGATAAAACTCAAGCAATACGATTTTTTAAAGATGGTTGTGCTGCGAATCTCTATATCATCGCAATGTCTTTAAATAATAATAATAAAATAATTGTATGTATGTGCATGTACTGAGTCATCCCTTATCTCGCCGGGCCTGTGATGGTGTTTTTTTCTGTGTTTTCACATGTGGCCACCACAAAGCTGTAACTGATGTTATTAACCTTGATCCGCCCGTGCACTATGCGCACTGGGAGTAGTTCATTGCCCAAGCATTTTTTTTTGGATTATCGATGTCAAAAATTGGCCAGTCATACAATAACTATATCCCAAAAAGCAGTAAAGATATTTAAGTAAATGAAAAGCATTATAAAAAAAGATTGTTCCTAATTTTTAACAATTACTTTTTTGCAAACAAAAAAATTGTATATTTACATATTTTTGCGGGTGTAGCAATTCTGGTATTTTGACATTTCCTATATTCTTCGTATAATCTTGAATAATTTCTGGACGAATCACAGAAATTTCTTTCTACTGGTGGAGGATGAATATTTGTTAATGCATGCACTTCTCTTTTGTCCTTCCAACATATAAAACCGTCATTTCACTTTTTGTCTATGATCTTCCCTTTTTAATTTTAAAGTTAGTTTGTCAAAATGTCTAGGTAGTTCTACCGTGCTACAGCAATACTTTTTGGAAGCCATGAAATAAGGCAGGAGAAGAAATTTTTTTATCCATATATAATTTATGGAATTCTATTATTCTTCTATACATATTTTTAACTGTCGCGTTCGTTGCACACATATTGTGTAAATATAAAAAATAAAATAAAATTGAAAACCCGAGAACAGCAATGTGAGAAGATTACGAAACACTAACATAAAATATTTCGAACCTACGCATCCCATGACAAATTCATATAAAGTTACATATGTAGAGCTGTATTGTTCATAGACCGGATAGAAGGAGTACAACCCTCGGTACCCAAAAAGCTCATCCCTTTTGGCAAGTGTGTTTTACCATGCCCAAAAATAATTCACAGATCACGTCAGCCTGCACGTTTTCTAATTCTCATAACTAAGCCGTGAAAGCAAAAATCATATCAATCAAAGCTACATTGACAAAAAAAAAGTCATTCCGAGGACTCTAGTAATAAAGAATAACACCACGAAATAGAAACACAACGTAAATATACTCATTTTAAATGAGTTAGTCATAAATATTTATTGAAATTAAAAATAAAATTATGATTCGTTATGTTTAAGTTATTATTTATGTAATCTAATATCTATATTTTATTTACTGTTATTGTAAATCAATGTAATCTGGTCGCAATAATTACCACACTCGCTGGTCCTTCGGGGGACCATCGGACAGCAAATGAATTCTATTCTAATAAAAAAAGCAGTATTACTTTTGTCGTAATACAACGACGAGGGCTTGCACATTTAGTTGTATTATAAACATAACCCGTATTCAATGAATATCGCGCGAAGCGCGAGATAATGAGGGCATAGCGTGAGATAATAGGCGTATAGCGTAAAAAGCAACAAGTGGGTATAGATCCATGCATGTGTAAATATGACGCGACAACTAATTTATTTGATATAAATAAGTTTAGAAAAAACTTATAGAGTTCAAAATAGTATCATTAAATCATCTCTGCTGTTGTATAGAGTGTGCAATATTCACTTGACGAGTTAATATATTTTTTAGCAGTTAAAAATACTTACAATAATATCGTTTATTCATTTTTAAACTAATAAATTTAAATCATTTCATATTTTCCCCTTGAGTAATGAGTATATATTATTAAAAATATTCAATAAGGTTTCATATTTCTTAATAGAAATTTCTACAATTTTTAATGGCGAGTAGTGAAATATCCCATTTTTTTATAAACATATCAACACTAGTTCTTCACGCCTTAAAAGTGAAACGGTCAAATGGCCGTTTCGGCGATCGTTAATAAAGAGGTAAAATAACAATCGTCTTTTGCACGCATTTTTTGTCTATTGCGCATTCTGTGTTACTGGTACTTGAGTAAATACTAACTGATCTTGGATCATATAATTTTATTTTCTTAAATAAAATATGTACATATTTAATAATATCCCTTAGCGAGACTATCCAATCTACCGTTTCAATATTCATACATTTTTGCATAGCAAACGCTATAATGATGTATACGAGGCGAATACACACGTACGGACACTTAACGGGCGCCACTCGTCGTAAAAGGCGCATAAAAGTCCGAAAACGCGCTTTTTTAAACGCCGCTATCAGTCTTCATTCGCTTTTCATTCATGATTCAGGGGCGTTCGTGTTTTGGCACGTTTCAACGCGGTCATATCCCTCTTTATCCGTGGGGGTCTTTACTCCAAAACAAAAATGACCCAACCGGGCAACATTAGCGGCGCTGCGGCGGCTTCGCTTATCGTGCTTAAAGTCAATTAGGGTGGATGCGCAATATAGCCGACGTGGTGTATTAGTGTGTGTTTTCCGCTCTAAATAATTTAGAAACTTCGTTACGTGTCAAAATATGAGACAGAGCAATCGGGATGCGAGGAAAACCTGATTTTAATAATCGACTGTTAACATGAATTACTGGCGGATGAATGGATAAGAATTTCCAAGTTTGAATATTACTGTGAGACAGACTGTTTCAATTGCAGTTTTAGAAATCTTAATGTATTTCTAATGACATTAAATCCCGTAGTCTAATATATTAATTGTTCAATACGAGAGCGAGTCTTATAATGTAATAAAAATCTTCACTAATGACTACGGCGCAGATGAACCAAATGCCTTAATAGCGCTGGCGACAAACTACTAAACGAATGTTTTTTTTGCGCAGTTAATGGGTAAAACTTATTAAAATGCATCGAATAATATAAGCTATAATTAAAATTATTAATACTCTGATTTAACATTTACGAATGAAATAATGGTTTTAAGCATAGCTCAATTTATTAAAACATCAGGGTTTTGGAAAACACAACAATATTCTAGCAGCTCATAAATGTATAACATGAGATTAATACTTTTTATTTTTTTACATTAGATGAATAAATAATTATTTATATCGCTTAAAAATATTTTTTGTCAACTAAATATAATTAAGAATTTTTATTTCCATCTATCTGAGAGTTTTCCTAATTTTTTTTGCAATTATTTTTAGATTTTTGTACAGGTAAAAAATAATTGGAATTTTACCAATGTAAAATAGTATTTAATAACATAAAGTAAGGTCTGTTATGAACAATTAGAAACTATTTAATTTTGTGATACCTACAGATGCACGCGTTTATTTGTATTAATTATTTTTAAATGACGATAGTTATTGAATTTTAGTATATATACGTATGTATATATACATAGATATTTTAAGTCATCTCGAGAATCAGGTTAAACTCTGGATTTAGGGGACAGTTTTTTTGAGAATTTAAGGTTAATCTCGGTCGATTTAGCGTAGATCCACTAGGTGCAAGTACGTTTAAAATTTTATTTGTTCCAACTAAGAAGCGAAGTGATAATTCTATATGCACTTTTCTGTAAGGCATATTTACCCTTGAGAATTGTCGGATAATTTGCAGTCTTAACAGTCAAGAATCGTATGGCTAATGCGATGATTCGGAGCGGAACTATACTATTTGTTAGTGTCTACTAAAGATAATGCTAGACTGTACTTGCGTAAAGATTATTTTAAAGTCAGTGATATCGGCAACGTTGTAATTCTATAGAATGTGAAATCAAGCAGTTTTTTAAGCCCTTCAAGGCCATTTTATAATTAGAATAAACACATTTAAACTAAAGAATTACATTATACTATATATGTAAGCTTTGGTTGACAACGATCCACTGTGTCAGAAGTCTGATATATATTACTGGCGCTCGGCGGAAGGAAGGGGTTCTCAGAAATCTTTTTGGAAACGCATAACTTCGATTTATATATTTCCTATAAAGTATGTAGTTCTAAAATTTGGTTTCAAGAATCATTGAAAAGTTGTTAGGAATTAGCTTCCGAGAAACGACGTTATCTCACTTGGCGATAGGATGTCCGCTTATAATTTGTTTAGTGATCAAAAAAATCGTTTCTTAAAAGGATCATTATAAGGAATATAAGTAGTTTTTAGCAAATCCTCCTTGCAACTCATTTCAGTAACAGTGTTTTTAATGATATTTATTTATCCTTATACCACGTAATTGCGCAATGACAGCTTTATTTGTTTTAAATTTTAAAGGTTTTATATTGTTTTTATAAAACCAACAATTTGAACCGAATGTTCCATTACTACATATTATGTTTTATATTTTTTCGTCTTTATGCAATGATTCGCCATTTTAATTGTAATCGAAAATATTTTCGTCCTAATTAATTTTTTTCATGCTTAATTTTTTCAACATTCTACTTTTTTATTTTTTTAACATATTCTGGTACTATTCTCATTATTGCTTGTGCTGTCAGATTTAATTATTGTTATGTAATTACGGTTTAGGTTTGATTAATTCCTGCAATTCCTGAACCGACAACCAAAATACATCTTCCCTCAGGATTGTATTTATAGTAAGTACTATGTCTACTCAATTTTTTTATTTTTACCAACGAGGTGTTTTTGTTGTTTTTTGACGTTAACAAGCTTTCAAAAACAATACTAAGTGATACTTTAATTTTTAGGCATATTTTTTTCAATTTTTGACAAATTTAAAACATACATATATTTGTTTTAAATTACGTTTAGATTTTTTTTAATAATGTGGAATAATATAAAGATGTTTTAAAACTAAGAAAAATAATATCTTTTGGAGAATATCTTGAGATAAAAATATAATTGGTGAATAAGTTTAATTAAGTTAAAAACCATTAATGAAATATTATATGTATGAAATACATATTATTTCAATCGCAATTAACTTCTTGCGCTCTAAGCTAATGTTTAGCAATACATTATTAATTCTTTATTAGGTATGATGTAAGATGTTATTTTAATTCATGATTTTTTTATTGCCTGAGTGTAGTTAGCTCAAACTCAATATTGTATAGTGTGGTTTTTATTATTAAAGCATTGATTTTGCCTCTTAAAATATATATTATTGATCTTAAGATAAATAATATCTACTTTAATTAAATACTCGAGGGTGTATAGAAAAGTTTCGACAATCGATTTGACTTTAATTTTTATTATTAAGCGACCATATTATAAGTCATCGATTTTATTATGATCGATTGTATAATATAATAATATAGTAAAACATATTTTTCACTCTATAAAACGAAATACGACTGTACATTTATTCGTGTGCATGTTCGTTTGCAATTTATATTTTGGAATATCTGTACGGAAACTATCTCATTTGTGTCGGTCATGTTTTGCGAAAGGCATTTACAGCATTATATACCGCGGGTATATAAGAATATACGCCGTACATACTATGTTGCCCGTCGTTATTTCCCTGTGGGAATACAGACAAGCTGCGCGAAAGTATATTATAATAATATAAGAATTCCTAAATAAGATATGTACGTTATTAGAACGCAATAATTATACCTAGAACTTTATTATTTCGCGTATGCTTTTGTTATAGTCTTGCGGAAAATGTAAAGAGCACGTAAGTGGGTTACTGGAGCAGACTTCATTTCTTCTGTATTTTCTTCAATTATTTTCTATGTGCACAGTACGAATTATATATAGTAAAGTAAAATATTAAACCTCCGCATCTAATTGGCTCGGATGTAATTATTGTTCTATTTTCGTTCCTGATTAACGGCAGTGTTCCGACTTGTCCCATAGTCAGCATTTCAATTGCCTTTAATTGAGTTCATCCTCTGAATTTTAAAGTAAGTGCACGGTTCAGACGTCGTAGATTAAAAAAAATATTTTTTGCTTTACAAAATTTTCGCGAGCGATTCTGATATTTATTATAAACACATATTGCTTATTTGCATTCATATAAAACGAAACATGAGTACGCGAAACTTGTGTAAATACATTTGATCGATATTTGATAGATACGTGAGGGTTTCAATCACTTGCATAAGTTGTTATTATTTAGTCATGCTAATGACTATTTTGAACAAATGAAAAGGTAAATAAAATGTCTTGTAAGTTATGCCATACACAGTATTTCACACAACAATGGTAGAGAGATCTCGTGACCAAACAATTGCACATCTTTCCAAGACGTTTTGAGGCCAAAGGGGTGTGTCTCTGTAACTAAAATAGAAGCCAGAAAAAGTTGATGTTATGTTGTACAATTTAAAATAGTATCGAGCTGTAAATATTTTGTAGACTAAGCGCTGGTGGAGAAGTGATGTCATCTGGATGATCCGCTGAGGTATTTTGTGTTTCTTGTTGTTTGTTCTCGGTCTCGGTCTGGTTGTCTACCGTTTCAAATCCTGTGATCTTCTTATTTTTCTGACCGGCTCGTCTCGAATTGCTTGAACTTCTTGCAAAGTGGTAGATTTTTATATCCTTGATTCGAGTCGTCTCTGTCGAATCACAGGTGCAGAAATTGATTGGTCAATTGCGTCGTTTACATATTCGAATTGAATAAGTGAAATTATAAAATGAATAATCTCAGAAGTCGTTGTTTGCATTTTTTACGCTCAAAAATATGTTTCTGTAGTGCATAATAGACGAATGGCCAACATAATGGTAGGTCTTTTTTTCAAAACGCTTTTTCATTCTCTTTTTATAATAATTAAATGGTCGTTTGTATGACCTAAGCGTTACCTGATTAGCTGGGTTTACCTCCCACAAGTTAATCGCCAATATTAATTAGCGATTGCTGAAAAAAGTACTTTTTTTGGAAAGGATGATAGATAGACAACACATTTTAATCTGAGCATAATACTATTGTTCTTTTACCCTTTGATTATCGATTGCCGGAGTGGCCATCTGGGCCGTTTCTCTTTTAAGGCGTGAACACATTTTGTAAGTGTGTCCAAGAAGCGGTGCATTTGGTTCGAAAACATTTTCTTCTGTGATTCGCCAGAGCTGTCTTGGATCAGAATTATAAAATATGTGTATAGATAGTAGTATTTTTGGAGACTTGATGGAATTCTCAAATATGTGAGGACGCGGTATGGTATTTTGTATCGTAGATTTGGTCAAAAAAAAGTTTTAATAAAACATTAGCTGATAATGTTACTAATAAACTTGCATAAGCTTTTTATTATAGCTGAGTATAGTAAGCTCGTTATATAATATAAACGCTGTGCTTTTCTTTGTTAATACACTTAAGTAATCGTAACATGATTCATGTAACTCATAATTATGTCATATGTTTCTGAAAATAATAATAAATTATTCAGTTATGTATTTTTTCATTAAGCAATTTTACCCAATCTTTTGCCTAAAACAAATCTATCTTTGGATTATTTTCAGTGTGTTTGCTTTGTGATTGATTAAAGGAATTTGAATTTGGATAAGGTCTCGTGTGATTTTGACCGTTTCGGCCTAAGCGTCGACACGAAATCGAGAGTTAATAAAAAACACGTTATCGCTCATGCATGGAGTTTTTATTTGCCCTCCCCTTCGTACGGTATGTTATTTTTGTTGCCAATAATAATAATAAGATGGCATAAATTTTCTCCAAACATAAAAATGCGATCGTTTTTCTCACGAAGTTTACGAATTAAGCTCGTATTTTTCGAGATACCGTCGCGAGGATCTTGAATATTAATAACTCTCGGAGAACGATAGACTGCCGGAGCTTTCAAAAGCTTCGAACGCGAAAAAATAAGCTCGACGAATTATGACCGATTGTTTTGTATTTGTTCCTTTCGGCAAAGAAAGGTACTTAATGAATATTTTATTAAGAATATCATTTGTAAAAGTTATGTAGCCTTTCGTATTTTTTGATTTATTATTGTGATACTCGTAAATATATTAAACTTCATCAGTTGTATGTGTTTTTGTAGATACTTTGTTTTATCTGTCAGTTTTATTGCCAATAACGAGCAACTTATAACAAAACGTCTGCAGAGGACGCAGTTTTTGTAATAAATTGCCAAAGATACCATGATTATTTCAAAATGATTCTTTAGTTCGTTGTTGTTTTTCAAAAGGAAAATATGGGAAAAATACGTGTTATGGTCTTAAAATATAGAAATAAGTGTTTTGATAGTGACCATCCTCTTCCCTCACTTAGTAGTGATTTGAGGTTGAACTGTTTTATCTGAAATACCCTTATAAAATATTTAATTTCTTAAATCAAACTTATTTTATATTAAAAATTAAAGGGATAAACTTATAGTATCAATCATAAAAGGCCAGTTCGTCTTGTAATAAAGCGAAAAATGTTTTTTTCGTCAAAAATGAAACACCGTGGGAGTCCTTTTAAGGTACTTGCTATAAACTAGAGGGGATTACACATCCGATGCACTGAGAAGAGATATGCATTTTGGGTTTTCTAACCCTAAGGGATGTGACTTTGCAGCCTTAAAGACGCCGTTGAAAACTTGTAATAATTTACTATATAATATTACATATATTGCGACAAACTATGGTGGGCGAGTATCGTTATTCTCCGAGCAGTGGTGAAGCTGGCGGAGGTATGATGTTCTCACAGGTCTTATAGTTGTGGCAGCAATTGTGTAGTGGAGGTTCATTCCTGTTTGCCGCGGCGATTGTATGGTGGAGTCCCTCTCTGATCTTGACCGTCTATGACCGATTTTGTCGTCCAGTAATATATTGTTCTCAGACATATCTAAGGACTTGCTCTCAGAGATTTTTTCTAACACTACTGGCATCCATACTTGAACATCTACATTGGAGTTTAAGGCATCAGATCTTTAAGAGTGTTCTAACTTAGACTACAACCAAGAGAAATATGATTTAGCTTTAGACCAGTAAAAATGGCAGAAGCTGCCGCTTCTCTCTTCGCGTCCACTGGTTCAACTCGACGTCCGAAATCCCACTAGCGAACTTACATTGGAGACGCCTATAGCCTATCTTTGTCTTGACCGAGTAAATTCACATGACAAAGTTAATTGTGTCGTTTGCGATAGTTTCTGTTTTAGCGTTAATTCCTCTCGTAATATAAATACATCGCTGGTCTAATGTCCAATATTCCTTTTAGTCAATCTACTAAAATGCCTTTATTACGCTCGTTTACAGACCAAAAAAATATTAGATTGTATAATTTTTTAACATATATTGCTAAATTTAATTTGAATTGTAACGAATAATAAGTTCAATGATTTAAAGACTATAAAGTTTTTTTTTAAATATACTTTTTATTAATTTTTGCTAGGTATATCAATTTTTGATTAAACATCGTCGATTAAATCATACCGTATTTGCAATCATACTTAATTTTTTAACATGAATTGAAAAATTAAACAGTGCGATTTCAGTAATGTGTTCTTAGAACAACCAGTGTACTCACACATATAAAATGATAGATAAATCGTTTAGAGCTATAAATTGGATAATTTTTATTGCCAGGTTTAGTTAGTATAAACATTTTAACTCTTTGGATATGCGTGTTGATAATTTTATGTCCAACCAACGTTGCATAGGGATGGGTAATCGATCATAAAGCTTCCATTCCTGAATTTTACAACTGAAAAGAAAACATTGACAACAACGTTATAAAAAAGTAATGGCATACTTCGACATTGTATGAAATATTTTCATTTATGATTCTGATGTTTGTTAGCATATATTTTGTTAAACATATAAATATTAATTGGTTTAAATAAATATATACATGTAAATCAAATGTTGTATTTAATTTACAATTTCGGCAAATACCACGCGAATAATAATGTTCTCTAAAACTCCATGGGGTTGTGACATCACATCACTCAGACGCGTTAGGGTCTATTCAGCAAATCCCAAGACCGCATTTCAAATCGTAACTAATCCAATAATCCGCGGCGTTATTAGTTCGCGATAATTCGCAGTGCGACATCCAAATTTGCGAATCCGTTTTTGCCTTAGAACGGGTGAATGTTTACGCCCCCTATCATTGTTTTCCGCCTGTCCACACACTGGGGCACGCAAATGTTCATGTAGTATCTTGGTACTCGTCAGATTGACGTTACGGAAACTAACGAACGCCGAGTAAATCCGAGCAGTAAAGTCTGGTGGGGTGAAAGGCGCACCATATTGGATTCGTGACCGAACTACCAGACAGGAACACCGTTTGCGGATCAAGTTGACTCCTGTTGAATTTAGAAGGATTCATGCTGCTTCTTCGCGGATAACGTGCGTGTATCGTTAATCATTAATCACATACCCTGGAGGGCTAATTGGTTAATTGGTAGCCTTCCATTAACTCGGTCGTTGCTTTGAATTTGTTATTCAATAAGAAATTAAGTTTAGTAAATATTTTATGTTAGACAATTTCTTTAAATTGTTTGTTATACAGATTGGCTAGAAAACGCCTATATATATATATATATATATATATATTATACAATAAAAGTAGCATGTATATAAAATGTGATGTGCACTAAAATATTTAAAACTTTTACTTGTCATTGCTGATACGATGAAACGTTGCTTAATATAATAAAAATAATGTAAAAGCTAAACAATAATATATTCTCATTGATTAAGTATGCTTACACGCTCCTATATTTACGATTCGATAACATAAACAATTTCCTTGCATATACAATATGTGATGGTTATCGTCATATTTTGGTTAAGGGAATATTTTATGGGGTCATTGTATTTCAGTTTATATCCCAAACGTTTGAACTTCATTGTATCTTCGGGATAATGAGTTGAATATCCTATCCCTATATATTACAATAAGGGCTTTCAAGGAAAATATTCTTTTGTCGAAAAATGCCTATATCGCTTGACATATTTGCAAAATATCTGCGATTTTATTCGGCGCCCTTTAAACCGCAACATATATCACATGGATTTGTGGACACTCGTTGAATTCGCAATTATGTGAATGTGGTTTTATTTATCGCATACAATGTATGATATTAGAGCTTGTTTGTTTTTGTTTGAAGTTATTACTTTAAGTTATTTATTTTAATTTAATGTAATATTAAATTTTTATGTTGTTTCTGCGTTTTGTATTTTGTTGTATTAACCTTTTTAGCTTTTTTATAATTTAAATATGTATTTTTAATACTAATACGTAAAAGTCTATAGTTTTATAATCTGGATACTTGTAATGCTTTTCGTCATTCTAAAGAATTGATTATTTTATATTGGAATATAATCATTAGTTGTTTCTTAGTTGAAGTTGTTTCTTTATTATTTTAGATAACATTAATTTTTATTTTTGTATTATTTTATTAATTGATTGACTTATTCGATTATTATATAATACAACATACTAAATATAAAAAAATCATGCATATAAAATATAACATAAATTTATTAATGAAAAAATATATGATAAGATGATTTAGGTGTTTCTGTATTTCAATAATAAAATCCTCTAGGAATATTTTAATACAAATTCTTTTCAACTTATTTTCTTATACCTACCCTTAAATTAATAAAATTTATGATATTAAATATATATATACATTTTTATTATTTATAAAAATATTCCAGTAACATATTCTAATGTAATATACAAATACAAAAAAAATATTTTTTAAATTTTTTCGAACATCTTACCATTGTTATCGTTCAATTATATTAAATTTATTTTTATTTAAAACTACTTTCATTGCATCCTCTGTAACTATTTTTCTGTCTTTCACCAAAATGGTGAGATCTTAACACTTTGAGCGGTATCGCCGTACATGTACGGTGGTCGATCTTTCATTGTTTGTAAGCACCCCAGATAGTTATGTATTTACATATATAACTGAAAAAATTATAAATAAAAAACATTTTATTATATTTATATGCATATTTTTAAAATTTGATTTCATGTTAATGATTTTTATAGAAAATAATAACAATAAATTATAGAGTATGAATTAAATGAACATAACAAAAAATAATTTATATTAGTTTTATAAAAAATATTGAGAGCCTCTAAATTGATTTAAAATTTTTTTTCAAAAAAGTCAAATTATATATAAAAAGCATGTAAGATAAAATACCAAATTTTTTAATAAAAAAATATTAAAATTATTAATTAAAACATAATACAAAAAAGTAAAGGCAATAAAATTTTGTGAATGACTTCTTTTTTTTTTGTTAATTTTACTATAAATGCAACATAAAATATAAAATGTCAAATACGTAAAATTAACTCACTACTCAAAGGGTTAATCCGAGAATTCAGGTAGACGTCGTATATACAGATTTTGAAAAGGCCTTCGACAAGGTTGGTCACTAGTTATTAATTAAAAAATATCGAACTTTTTTTTCTCAGATGATTTAGCTCGGTTATTTTCAAGTTATGTGAGCGATCGTAGAGACTTTTCGTAACCTATGGCGTCCGATTGTCAAAAAAATATTTCACCCCTTTGGGAGTTCCTTAAGGGCCCAATTTTGTCTCCCGTTCGCCATCAGAATACTAGATAAACTTCCACTAAAGATCTAGGAATTACTTTTAAGAGCAAGTGAAGGTTCTCTACACGAGATTTTCGGCTTCATTATGAGAAGCATGTTTCACTTTGACGAAGATAACCGTCAGTTATTAAATTTGGAATCCCTGAATAACCAAATGCTTCCTCTTAATCGAACATTTTCAGGTTACTTGCGATACTTTTATAAGAGAATATTTGTTTATTAGCTGTTCTTGTATCATAGTGCCTTTCTTAAGAGCGTTGGGATACGATTCGCTGAGTTCTTGTTGAAAGTTGTACGTCGCTAAAGATTTTCTCAAACTACTGAAGGATGATATTTTACTATTCTCGATGAATTCCAGTTTTGGGTTTCGGGACCTCTCCTAAAATCACGATCGCATCTTATTCTGATGTCTGTTCGAGTCAAAAGTCTGCACTTGCTGACTTGTCTATGGCTGTTGCTATCCGGCTCCTTAATACCCTGACAATGCATATTAATCTGCTTCATGTTAGTCACGAGGAGCTGGTCTGGTTTGTATAATTAATTGCAATATTATTAATACATTGCTGCAAAATGTTATTGTATCTAATAATAATAATGCAAATAAAATGATATCAGCAGCTTTAAATTATTATATAAATATATAATAAACATACAAGCTATGTAATATTTTCTTGTACTATTCTTATGTAAAGAAGATACAGATTTTTTGAAAGGTGCCGCTTTTAATTACTGAGTTGTGTACTTATGAGTGTCTGAGTGTTTCTTTCGTTCTTCTTTGATGTGGGTTTTAATTTTTAAAAATATTTTTGCGCAAATGTCAAAAACTCAAACATAGTCTTTATTTTTTCTGTTTGTAAAATACTCATTAAAGCGGATGGTATTTTGATTAATCGCCGTATTTTTAGAACCAAATTACACACTTGAAATACTCTGGTTATACGCTTTGTATTATCTAAAAGTCTTCGCAGAATATTTCAGAATAATATTGACAAATGTTTCATATAATATTCACACTTTTAACTAGTAATTTTCAAGTAGTGGTTGCTACTTTATATTACTAGATTTACTTAAAATTACTAAAATTACTGTGTATAACTCTTCACACATATGTATATGTTACTATGTTGTAAATCCTAAAATATGTATTTGAGAAAAAAAATATATATTCAAATAAAAGAAAATATTATTATAGCTTATGTGATATGTATATGTATCTACGAAACTTACCGCCTTATTAATGCGATTTAATTAAGAAAACGAAAGAAGTCCGTTTGGTTTCGGTAATTTCCACTTTATCGCTGGGGCCATCTATAAAATTTTCACCTGTTATCAGTCTTCCCGCTCTGGGTACCTGTGTTATCCGCCAATTTCTATTCAGCTCGCGTTTTTATCATCCCTTACGTTTTGGACGAGCTCTGAAACGGTGGTCGGTTTGAAATTAACCCCTCGACGTTCATTAAAAGCATCCATTGCCAAGTTGAAAGGAAACCTCAAACCGTGTCTTGTGGCTCTTACCATTGTCGAGTTCTGTGTGATAACGTATATGTAATTATTTAATTAAATAATGAGTTTATATAATACATTTATAGCATAAACAGCATCGTAATTAAGCGCAGACAAATATATATTTTGCTTACAATTTCCTTTAGAACATTTTAATAAGTTCTTCAGTGGCAATTTATAGCTATCAACTCATTGCTATTAATATAAACGAGTTAGTAATTATTTTCAACACCAATTTCTCTTTGCATAGTTGCAGAAGTTTTACATCTGCTTTCTTTGACCGTTTCATAGATAATCATTTTAGATGCTTTTCAACTTTGTCCATAAAGTTAATCTTATATAAGCAAAACGATTTTTTAATTAGTGATGAAAGGTGGCTTTCAATAATTTAAATTTCGTTTACGTAATATTTATGTATTTATATAAGTCAAACAAATACAAAAGTGTATGTTAACTTAAAAAATTATTTTACATAGTCCCCTCGCTTTTCAACGCATACGTTATATCGTTGTACAAGCTTTTTATACCCTCTGAAAAACGTTTCCAATTGAGTCGCGAGCCACGCATTCACCACTTACATGGTAAATCGGCTTAAAGCATCTTCGAGTAGACCTAAAAGGTGATTTTCTGAAGGGGAGAAAAAAGGACTATAAGAAGGATTAGCCACTCAACACTCAAACTCACGTTTCTGGATTTTAACAGTGTAGGTAACAAACATTGTTGCTTTAGGACACGTATTTTACAAACTTTATGGAAGCTGAGTCAATTGTAAATAATGTTGAACAATGATCAATTTTACATAATATTGTTATGTGTGTCTAGCTTTGTGATAAAGCGTTTAATCGTCTAAGAAAAAGTGGGTTTCTTAATTAAAAATAGTACACAACAATGGGGATTTTTTTAACAGCTTTAGTCACAAGGTACGCGTTATAGATTAAAAATAATTTAAATATCTGTCTCAAAACGACCTTTCGGGATTTATTATTTGTATTAAACACTAATCGATATAATAAAAAATTGCCACTGTAACGAGCGATGGCGTTGGCTTATTAATTTTCTGCGTTGGAAAACTTGATAAAGAACTGGTTCGTTACTCCGCAAGAGGAGTGAAACTTCGCTGTTTTGTTATCGCCATTACTCGATAACGAATCGAGTAATGACTGTATCTTGTACTTCTGTGTGAATTCGCGTAGTTTCAAGAAAACGCCGAAGGAAGTCGCGAATGAAGCCAATGAACATTAAGAGGAAATCGCCTCGTTGCGTCGCGTTTAATGTCCCCTCGGTCTTGCCATTTTTTGCCATTCCTCATTCTTCTCCTATTCACATTCACACTAGATGTTATGGCGTTTTAAAAATTATTATTTTGATATGCGAGCGTCGTTTATGGGACTTTTATGGGGCGTAGTCACGATATGGTCCTATCGAAAGTACCCCGAAAACGATATAAACGTAAGCGTATATAAAAATGATGAAACATTGCGTGGTGGGTGAACTAAAAACTTTTGATGGCTTCAAATAACAAATCGTTGTTTTGCACAGATTTTACAGTAATTAAACCATTTTTTTAAGATGCCATTATAATAATAAAAAATAAGTCTGACGAACATGGATTGGTTTCATAGTTATCGCATAACTGCTCAGGTTTTGATGACTTAGATTTATATATTTCACATATATTTGGTTTTTATGACAAATGTAATAAAATAAATAGTTATGTATGTTCATATAATATGATAATATTGTTAATATTGGCGTAATAATAAATTATATCGCCTGATTATCAATGTTTGAATGTGCTACTAAACAATAAACTGAATTTTCATCATTTACTTAATCAAAAGGTTATTTTTATATTTTTGATTTAATAATATAATCAGCACGGAGAATCCCGTGAATGTTCTATATATAATACATAAAGCAGTGTTTGCATTTGAAGTCTCGCCACGTTCTTCTTGGCGCTGTATTAAAACTCTTATCTTTTGCGTGCAAATTTTTACAAGACTCGCTCCGAGCATTATAAATTTTGTTTGTAATTTAATATGAATATCTCAGTAGGTGTTTCAAATTAGTGTCTTATTACCTTCAATTGAAAACTATAAAGGAATATGACAGTGATATTATTGTCAAATTAAGTTTATACAAGGCCTAATGCGTTATGAAAAAAATATTTTAATTGAAATTTATATAATATATAAAACACAAATATAATATTAATAACATACGCCACTAGTGACGCAGTGAAAAACACATTATTCGGGGGCGCAGACCCTCAGTGACGCGCCATTTGCATTCTGATATCGTCGTTCTCAGAAAGATAAAGTACATATTTATGGCAGATCATTAATTTAGGGGTTAACTGGTCTAATTTTCTCGGTGGAGAGGGCCGTTGGGGACATTCTTTGGAGAGTATTCAATGGGGGTGGCCGGCCAAGGACGAGCGCTTAACAAATAGCGGACTGCTGTGATGCAATGGCGGCTTGACAAGCTTAGGGCTTATACAAATCCTGAGCTGTGAGCTTTGTACCGGTTGATGATCCAAGGTCCGGCGTGGCTCACAGCTACTGCTATAACTGACGCCTGCAATAAATGTGTTACTACTTTTCTTGAAAACGTATTATGATGTGTTCTTATATTTATTGAAAAGCAGTTTTAAAGTATTTAGTTCCAAGAAAGATTAAAAAGCCTTGTTTTGCGAATAGTAACTACTATAGTATCTGGGTATTTTTTCTGCACGTGCATTTCTCAGTGTAACTTATTAATAAGTATTATAAATTATTACTCATATCTATAGTTTATGAAATATACATTTTTAATGTACAAATTCAATGGAATTTATTAATAAAATTTAGGTATGTTGAGTTTAATAACGTTGCTTAGATACATGTGCGTATATAAAAAAATGTTTTAGCTTTTATGTTATCCTCATCGAGCTTTGCATATTTTATTTTTAAGCTTATTTGTGAATTTTCGTCGATTTTTATCTTAATATTTTGATTAAATAATGCAATGTTTGATTTGTGTATATTTAACGTTTTCTTACTTAACTCTGACAAAATTTTTTTTTTCTAAATACGATTAAATATATTTCTAAACGCATTGCGGTTTATAACATTACGTTTTTAAAATACTAACCGCAGATTACATAGCAACTGGTGTTTGAGATAAGAACGCGTTTATTCACTTACGTTTTAAATATTCACTCTAAAATCTTATCACAATAAAAAAATCAAGATAATAATACCACATTTGTTTAAAAATCAATAGGATATTATTATATATAATAAAACATTATTTAGCCATAATTAAATATAAAAAAATTAAACTGTTAAATATATAGTATGTCTTACAATAAAAAACATTAAAAATGGATAAGTCTGATTTTGATTGATTTGTATATGGAAAAGAACAGTCAAAATACGTTTTTGAAATAAACATTTTAAAATACGTTCATATATAAATAAAATATTTACATTTTGATCAAGATATATAACATGAACCAACAACTTTGTGAGGATTTAAATGTATTTTATATTAATGACTTAATTTTGGCCTGTATTTATTGGGTCAGTAATCTTGTTTGATTTTGCTTAGTAATTAAATTAAACAGAGTTGTTTTAATAAATGATTAAATGATATTTTGATTAAATGTTAGTGTTTTATTATATAACGATAATGTGCTATGCTAAATATGATGCATTGTAAAATACCTTTTTTTATATGTAGTACAACCTTTATTTTAATTATTTATTTATAAATCTTGTGAGGACCACACAGGCTCTTGTTTGTGGGGGATTTCTCGTAATTACTGTGACCAAAAGTGATTATTAAACAATAGTACGATTACACAAAGGTTCGCGTTACGGCCTGAACTAAAGAGTTCTCTCATAAATAACACGCAAGGATTCTCCGGTGCATTGAATAAATATTTATTTGTTATGAAACGGTCATGGATAACAATATATCACCGGAAGACAAATAGTACCGTAAGGTCATAATATTCTGTTACACAATTCTTCGACCTTGGAGATATCCATCAAGCAAATGCCACTTTCTAAAGGCTTATATTGTTATTCTAAGAAGCAAGAGCAGCGATTGGCTGGATTATCGTTGCATGATTGTGATTGGTGAGTAAGCTTTGCAGCCCTGCATATATAAGGGCAGTCACTTAGCAGACTCCGGCAGACACTCGAAGAGAATATACGGTCATGGAGGCTCACATCCTGAGAGGGACTTCACCATACGAGTACCGCAACAGAGAGGAATCAACCTTCGCTATACTGTCGCTCAAGACCTCTGAGGATCTTCCACCGACATCATACTTGCGCCAGCTTCTTCACCACTGTTCGAAAAAAACATCTCGCCATTCATAGTCTGTCGCAATATGTAATATAATCTAAAAAAAATCTCACTAGTTTCCACCTGGGTCTTACTGGCTGCGAAATCACACACCTTGCTTGACCGATTTACTTTTGGCCAATTTTAGAAATAATATCAACCTAAAAATGTTCACGTTTTGTCTGCATTAGAATTTTGATTTTTTATATCGAAGTAGTGATGTGACATGTCTTGGATGTGAGCTGTTTTCTCTTTGTTCATCGACATTGTATTTTAGTACAACATTCAAAATATCATTTAAATAAGAAAATCGTGACCCAAACGCCCCTTTATTACACATGCAATATACACGTACGTGTCGATGGAATATTCACATCGACAAAACTTGTTACACCTTTCTCTCTCACTCCCCCTTGAAACGCGTTTTATTTTGTATATTCCCTTAGTGGTGGCATCCATTTGCCTTCATGCCTCGATCCCCCTTGGGTTTCTCGTGCCTGTTCGAATTACGAATGGTGCCGGTCCGTCAATAAAATTGTCCCATATCGATCAAGTCCCTTCATAATTCTCCACGAAATGACAATTATTGACGGGAGCGCGAGCGTAACACGTGTAATTAGGCACAAAACGGCCCATACATAAACATTCACCCTTATAAATCACACGCCCGCTTAGAAACGGCCCTGTGTGAATATTACTTAATTTTCATATTACTTATTTTTTCATCGACTATTTAGATTGTTATTGTGCGATGAAGTTGTTAAAAAACGATCATACCAAAAAAGCTTATTCATTTTTAATTTACGTTATCGTTCAATACTTTATTTCTGTAAGTGGTATCATTTTCGTATATGGACTGATATTCGACATATTTAAAACAATAATGAAAAATTTTGAAAAAAATGTGGAATAACGCTAAACTTCGTTGCCAGTAAGCAGGTGGAATCTAGCTAGAGTTTTATAAAATTATATTTACATATGTTGCGACAGACGATAAATGGCGAGATGTTTTCTCCAAACAGTGGCGGAGAATCTGGCGGAGGGATGATGTCCGTGGAAGATCCTCAAGAGGTTTTGTAGGTCGCAGCTACAGTATAGCGGAGGATGATCTCTCTGCTACGGTGGTGCTCATATGGAGGAGTTTCTCTCGAGATCTGAGCGTCCATGACAGTATGTTGTCCGCGGTCGGCGGGCGTCTGCTAGTTTCTTTGAGTATCTGCCGGAGTCTGCTAAATAACTGCCTTTATGTATTCAGCTACAAAGCTTGCTGACCAATCACAATCATTGATCAATGCATTTGCTTCTTAGAACGGCGAAATATATTTACGCCTTTAGAAAGCGACATTTGCTTGATGGGCATTATCCGAGGTCGTATACTGCAACGGAAATCCTGTGGATCCGGTGATTTATTGTTTCCGTGACCGTTTCGCAACAAATAAATACTCATTCAATGCACCGGAGAATCCTTGCGTGTTATTTATGAGGGAACCTTTTAGTTCAGGTCGTAACGAGACCTATTGTGTAATCGCACTATTGTTAAAAAATCACTTTTGGTTACATTAATTACGGTTCTTTATAAACGTGGTATGCCTGCAAACGATAGTTACTAAATACAACAATCTCACTATAGAATATAAATATAGATAATTCAGGTAGGCAAGTTAATTAATATACGATACATATTATTTTATAATAACGCAATAATAAATATTTTAATAAAATACAAGTATTTTATCAACCACTTTTTTATTAGTTAGATCAATAAATTACTTTTAAAGGCTTAACTCAATGTAGCTTTCTTAATTAACAAGAGATTGATCGTAAAAATTGGCAGCAATAAGGTCTGTAATATACTGTTGAATCATATGTATTTTATATTTCAGGCAGATATTAGTGAATTTAGTTTTAGTTATAAAACTGGATTAGATTTCATTTTTAATAATAAAACTCTGTAAAATCTAAAGTAATCTCGTTTTTACGGTGAATGTGACAAGGGTCGTGGCGGCACTTTTTAATGAAAATATCAACTTTGACATTTATGTTTATTAGAATATATAAAACACATACTATATCTAAGAGTTAAAGATAACACTTTTTGCTTATCATATTAATTAAAACGTGCATATATGTATTAGATTTTAAAATCAGTTCTACTTTTAAACAAGCTTCATTTAGATTTAACAGATCGATACCGTTCTATGTATAACTGATGCCCCTGATCAAAGTTAAATGTAAAGTTTGATTATCGAGTCTTCAATCGGAGTTTTATTCGTGCTATCAAATACGAGACCACTTTTAAATCCAATAGATTAAAATTTAATTACTGCTTGGCGTGTAACTCGCTCGCTTCACAATCGTGTTACAATGTGTAAAATAAATAAATCTTTGTAGTTCTTTTATATATTAAATAATATTAAGGAAATTACGGAAATAGCGCATCTCAAACACGCGGCTCGCTAGAGGTCTCCATGCGGTAAATTATATTAAATGTGGTCTATGAGAGGAACTATTATTGTTTGCTATAGAAATTGAGGGCCGCGGTGAAGATTGTTTACGGCCTGAGAGAAAATTGAAGTTGTTTGCTTTCCAATTTTCATCACAGAACCTTTTTTGCTCCAAAGTAGGAGTGTATATCAAATTTTTTTAGATCCCGAGTAGACCGATCAGCATATTTTTTTACCTGCGGCTCAATATGAATAGGTTGCGAGGGTAAAACTATTACATCTAGAAATAAGATTATTAAGTTTTATATAAAATAAAATATACTATAGATTTATTAATCTGTATATTTAATCAAAAAATATTTTGGTATAATTTCTGTTGAACAATATATACTGTCGTTTTAGGATAATCGAAAAATTCTTCGCCCCACATCAAAAGCATAATAAATCCGTTCAATTAAGAACTTCCCTTCGTCTACATCTCTGTCTTAATTTTTCCCCTCGAACCGCCTACAAGCCGCAACTTAGTACATACTTATCTAATATACTACGTAAACTAAAATCGTTTGCTCTTCGGTGGAGCTTGGGCAATAATTTTATCGCAGATTAGGATCGCTTCGGCCCTTTTTCGGATTTGTGCCCCGGGCTGGAGCTTTTTTACGCGGCACTTGTATAATTTTATGGCGGGGTCGTCTGCGGATTATAAAATCTCAGCCTCAGTAAAATTGGTCCTCCGTTGCATAGGAAGAAAGCACTGTGGACTAGGAGTGCCGCTGTCTTGGGGGGTCGAAGTGGTTAAATTTGAAATTAAAATTGTTATCGCGCTGCCTCTCCCTCCGAGAAATTTATTCTCGCGGTCGTAAATTTAATAGCGTTATCTCTTATCTTGGTAATGAGGAGATTTCACCCCCGGGGCGATTGCAACTTCACATTTTTCCGTAGACTCTATTTTAAAACGCGACATTTGGTAAAGTACATATTTTACTTGCTCTGGTTTTTAATATAAATTTTCGCTGAATATACTTAATTTAAGGTAGATGAGACTTTTTTGTGTTATTTATATTGTCATTTTAAATACTGTTTCTTGATTTTAAGCGCTCTTCTTTTGCTCTGACAGACAGATAAATATGTACTGCTGCAAATTATATGGTTTTCCGACAACATGTGCCCCTCCAAAGATGATTTTTCCTTTAACATGTTTATGGTATTTTTATGTTTCGTTTTACGATTTCTTTGATGAAAGCGGCAGTCAATCGTAGACCACGACCATGATGAAAATATACCTGCCAATACGTTGGTTAAAATGTTGACAACATATACTATGATTAAGATACGTGCTATTTCGTTTGTTGCCGTTACGCCGCATCTTAAGATCTTCAAGTTGTCTCTAGGGTCAAGTTGTATGCTTTGCTTGACCAAATCGGACGATCAAATGGAAAGCGGCTGCTTTTCTTTGAACTTCTGTGACGTCTGAACTAATGTGTATATCATTGAAAGTTTTTTACGACAGCATAATGTCTTATATACAATTGGTAAAAGTAAGGAAGATAAATACTCCTGTCTTTTTAGTCTTTCTGAACAATCTGGATGATTCAGGGTGGAACTGAAATATTTTTTTTAGAAAATTTTTTAACAGTGGTGAGTTTCAAATGCGGCAATAATGAAAGTGTAGTTTCATTACCTATAGAATAACGGTTGCTAGTGTTGGTTCAGTTAAAGTGTCTTAGTTTTATTGTTTTAACCCTTTGAAAGCGTTAATCAAAAATAATATTTTATTGTTTTTTTTTTAAAATCCAAATTTTACCTTGATACTGTGTTTACATGTTCTGATTTTTTAATTTTTATTCATTTAAAATGATATTTTATGTTTATTCACAAAAAAAAGTTTTTTCTTGAAAAGCATTTTTTTACTGATTTTTGCGTAAAGAGATAAAAATATTAATTGGGCGACTTTAGTCAAAGGGTTAACATAAATAAACACAAATTAATTTAGACATATTATTATCACTATTGGTGTGGCATTTGCAACGTCTCTTCTAATCACTTAAGCGAATCTAAGGTTTTCTGAATGTAAATCTCAAGGGAAGGATTGGAGCGTTTCCACTAGTTTAAATGCGTATTTTGTCATTAAAGTAATTCTGTTTTTGTCCTTTATTTATTCAAAATAGTTGCAAAATCTAAAATTCTCAATTATCTTGGCGTTTGTCCCATTTCGAAATCAGGGGCTTCATAAATGTATTTATTCTGAAAGAGGGATGGAGAAAAAAGACGCAAGCGTTCCTGACAAAAAATGTGTTTTCTATTTAATTCAAATCTTGCGTTAATTTTGGCTCATCTTTATAACCTGTTTTGTTATGAGACTAATTGAACTAACTGAAAAATCTCAACTTAATACAATCAACTCCATATTGAATATTTATAGGAATAAAGTAGTGGTTAATTATTTTAAATTACAACGTTTATAATAATTATTTTATTTTCACACACATGTGTGTAAAAATAAAAAAAACGAATGAGTGTCATCAGTGATTGTTTAATTAAAAGAAATGAGATTTTCAATTTTATACTCGTATTATTTTATATTATATTATATTTTAGGAATAGCCTATGAGTAAATAATGACCGTTTAAGCGATATAAGGATAGTGTTCGACGACGATAACTATCAAAATCCTTTGTGACAACCCGAGGGCTTTGCAGGCTCCCTCGAGACGGGTCAGATTTTGAATATGCGTATATAAGACGGTATCAACTATTGTTATCGCCTTTGTACACAAACACACATACACACAATACATATATAGTGCAAGGCAAGCAAACGCCCATATACAATGGTTCGAATCTTCCGCTCGGTTAAATCGTCAAGTGGTATCAAATTATTCAAAGGGTTGCCACGATTTTATTGTTGTACTCGCAGAGGCGTCTTCAAATTGACCCAATTTTATGAGCGTTTCTCTCACATCCGCGGCTGCTTCCCTATACATTATTATTATTATGAATGTTCGTAGGTATATATCAGACGCCCTTTATCTTGCCTTTTTACGAGCGCCATTAAGCAAATTCGCCTATTTCAATTTCAATTTTGTGCAAAATTGCGACTCGGCATTGTTTACAGCTACTCGTCGCAGCTACGCGCTTTTCTTCCTCCCATATTATGCATTATTATATTATTGTGATATAAATCTGTTCCTATTTTACATTGTCAAAATTCAGAGCTTATTGTGTGAATAATGGATTTAATTATATTTTTTTCAGGTGGTGGTTTATCATTCAAAATTTGGATTAACTGGATGGAAAAATATCTATGGGTGAGTTGAATATTTTAATTATCTTACTTATGAAATCTAAAATACATATTTACACCTAATGTAAATCTTTATACATGTTAAATTTTAACTACCTAATAACTTTTTAAAATTGCAAGCAAAATTTCACATTACCATTTAGTAGTATAATTATATTTGAGTGAAATATTGAATTTTATGTTTGAATGCTTGTACATCGATTCAGAAGGTTTTTACTTTTAGATCAATAAAATTTATTCTCATTTTGAATCGCTGAGTATTAAGATTCGCGATATTTGATAGCAGATACTTATGTAGAGAAATATTGACTTACTTTATTGGATTTTTTATGTATGCATACATATTTTCTTGCGTTATAGTTTTCTTTATCTTATCAAGCATACCGTATAGTGATTATTTCTGCAAATCAATATTTATTAATTGTGAATCTTTACTTACAAAAATACAGGTTTTAGCACAATGCGTTACTACGGAGTAAAAATAATCAACAACTACTAAGTTAGTAGTGAGGCAGCAGACTGAAATCAGTCTGTAATTTGATTAATTATAAACTAATATTACAGCCTGTAATAATTGTATGTCATTATTTATTATTTTTAATTTAAATTATTAATCCGCGAGTTTTAAAAAATATGGTAAAATCTAATCTGTAATAATCTATTGCAATTATAATTTTATCATAATTATTAATTCCGATCTCCCGGACACGATAGAATTTGAAAAACACTGAGGTTCATATTAGTTTCGTATTAGGGTTTTTCGAGTATTAGCTACTAGTAGGCATTCTGATTACTCTATGATTTTCATTTCTCGAGAAATTTTTATCAATGAAAAATATATGACATGCCATCTAAAATATAAACTAGCATCCTCGCTCTTATTTTTAAAAAAAAAAATTGGTTCGTGAAAAAAATCCTCTCGTTTTGTGTTGCTGTTGGTTTAAACGACAACAAGGCTTCAACTAGCCACTATAAATTATTTGTTCTCTAATATTTTTAATTCTTTCTCCATTAATCCGTAAGATGTTTATTTTCTTACACTACTCTCTGTAAGGCTGAAAGAAATTTATTTGTATACGCGTTCTTAGAAATCGTCGAGCCATTAAATAATCTGCGAATAATTTTTTTCACCATTTTACATAATTCTGCTTTTGAAGAATAACTAAAAAATCTTTCTTTTCTTAACTAGTGAAATATTCTGGATTTTGTACATATTCAATTAATGACATCAATGTCTGGTTTCTTCGATTATATAATTTCTAAAATTGCTGATTTTTTGTGAATTTTTATATTGCTTTTTTCTGTTTAAAATTTTATTTTTACAAATATATTTTTGATATTTCACAACCGCTGCATAAAATAGGTGGGCCCGTGCCAGATGCTTAGAAATATGCATGCCTTTTTGGATGCTTTTAATAGAGGTCGGAAGTAATCGTATGTCATTTTTTTCACTCTTCTATTGGCCTTATCATTTTCATTACCTTTGGTAATCCAAAAATTAGATTAAATATTAGAATAATAAAAAAAACCGCTCCACAAAAATCTATAAGGGCTTTCCACAATAAAATAAAATTTGCATGTCGGTGAACTTATATCTTGTTTTTTTTTTTATAAATCCAAAGTGGCTTTGTACCATATTTCAAGTTTTTTATATTTAAATGACTATGAATAATATAATTAACATACCTAAATATTATTATAAAGTAAAAATAAGAATCTTTACCTCTCAATAAATGAAAAACATCGAAATACCAGAATGTCTACTTGTACCACTGCTTTTTCGTGCTGGATATATGTATATTTTATAATATTGTTTTTTTTCTAGGTTTCCTATACTTATACTACAATTATATGTGAAAATCAATTTAAATAAAATTAGATTTTTTATTTATGTAATATTTAAAACATTCGCTTAAAATATTTTTACAATTGAAATTTCCTAAATCATTTCAGACACATTCTTGAATTTTAAAGTGTGTGGTAAAACGAACGTCATTTATTTTCAGTTAATCTGATACTCCATTATGGCTTGCCGCATTTTTTTTTGTATAAAATCACGATTACCAAAATTTGTATTGTGCATGCGAGTACAAAGTATTTACTTATAAATTACTTTTAAATCACAACAGGTAAAATTTCTGCAATAATCAATATACATATTATATATACGTGTTTTGTTCTTGCCGTAGTACTGCGTCAAACCATGAGAAAATTTTCAATATATGAGGTAATTACTAAAATAACGAAAAACATAGATACTGCCACAATACCAATCATTTATCTAAAATAAAATTAATATTTATGTTTTTAAAATCATATTTCGTGAAGGTAAATACTTTTTAATAATTGTAATAGTTGTAGTTAATTTTATTTTTTCTGTAGGTTTTAAATTATTTTTTGTATATTTGTATTTTATGTAACATACTTTATATGTATAACTTAAAAAATAGGAAGACATATTTGTTTTTTTTTGTTAAATTCAAAAACTGTTTTTAGAGATTGAGTATAAAAATTATTTTGTTAATTAATATAAAACTATATTCCATATTACAAAAGTATTATTAATTAAGCAAAAGTTTAGATGTAATAACCATAAAAAATATAATTCACTTTGTATTTTTATAGATTTACTACAGATATAAAATTTAATTATTGAAATATTTGTACATATAATAGTATGTTGCTATTCTTGGCATTCCTTATTGTAATTTTATGCTAGAAACAGTTTGTTATCGTTGAATAAAAAGTACCAGCGTGTATTATGTTATCTATTCACTAGTTATTTATATACTTAAAATAGTATATACTTACTATTATTCATCTTTCTAGACTTATTTAATTAATATTTTAAAAGTTACATGGGTATATTCTGTTTGTTATATATTTAAACTGTTTTCTTTGCTTCTCAAACTCACGATTTTTGTATTCAATATTTATTTTTTATGTTTTACTTTAACTGCTACTTGAAAAAGGTGGTTTCTCGGTCTGGGGGCGGATAAGTCTTCCCACTACCACCACCAGCACCTTTCCATATCGACGACGAACAGCCTTATGAATAACAAGACCCATACATTATCTCGGGTGGCAGGCAAATGTTTATTCTGCCATTTTTGCTTTGCAAGAGAGGAAGCTCCTTTTCGCACGCATCGGCTACGTGTTTTATGTATCCCGTAGCTTCCGGTCATAAATTCATGAAATGGTATGATGCATCTCGGAATGGCGAGACGCGTCGCATGATGCATGGGAAGCATCGATCTCAATATACAACAAGTGACAGACCTCGTATAGATGTACGAAAAACTGATCTGAAGCCAGATAGATGGGAAAATTTTCAATTTTCGCCGCACCCGCACACGTGATGGGAAAACTGTCGATCAGGCGCACTCGGGAAAACAGCGACCCAACATTCTCAATAATTGGAATCTTGTATATGTCTAAATATATATTGGTCAGTCCATAAATTGACACTATAATGTATTCAATACAAATGTTTCATCACGTATGTTCGTAGCCAATTAAAATATATAAATAATAAATTAGTTATTTTATATTCATTCGAACATAGAAATAGAATATTTTAAATTAATATGAAATTGCAGGTATTATTATTATACAATTTAATATATGACTTATGCTTTTAGTAAAATGGTTCTTTATCTTTTGGGCTCACTTTCCCATGGGACTGTAATGTAGATTCTATGGGTTGTGAGTTTTCCTTCAACTATGAATTGTTATAATTATATTTATGTATGTAAGACAACAAAATGTCTAAGAGGAAGTTCAGTAAGGATTACTTTGAATTCTGGTTTACATGTTTGCTCGAAAAAGATGGAATCAAAACACCTTAGTGTTTTTTTATGTGAAAAATTTCTCTGAACTTGAGGTTTACAAAAACATTTAGAATAAAGATTAATTCTACTTTTCATGCACATACATATACTAAATTGAGTTTTAGAATTACCATAAATATATACTGGAAAAATAGTAAAAGTCTCACATAATCGGTTAAACTATTAGACTCATTTTTGTTGTTATTTTTGTAGACTACATATAAAATATTCTCTATGAGCTGAAGTTACTAATTTTTAAAACATTTTCATTACCAAGCTCGATTTTAATATTTATCTGTGAAATCAGGAACATCTGTAATGATCGATCAAAATTATAATAATATCATTTATTTTAACCTTTTAACACGAAACAAATTTTACAAAAAAAAAACAGTAAAATGTTGGATTCGAACCCTAGTTTTTCAGGCCAATAATCAGATACTTATACTACTCGTCTATCTTAAATGGGCAAAGTTTTTATTGAGCTCTAACAGAAAAACATTAATTGATGAAATACTTATATTAGGGATATGTCAATTAATTGTTATTGGGCTTCATATGCATTTTTTATGCTGAGTAGAATACTTGTCTCATAGACATACAAGTGAATATGTTACGCTGTTTTCAACATCGTTGATCAGTGACTCTGCGTAATAAGTACGGATTTTTAATTTGTGTAATATAATTTAAAACTTTGATTGATTCATTAAAATTATTGATATTTTTTAAAAGAGGAAAATAAATAAGAACCACTGTACTAGTCCCTAGAATTTAGATCGTTTGTTACATGATTGCAAGTTATAAAAATCGAGTCTCGGTGATATATAAGGAGTTATTCTACTACATATGTATGTAGTTTTATTGCCTGTACTTTATATCCGCATAACGTATGTTATCTTTTATTGAAGATTTGAAAATGCAGTCAAAATAATGTATAGGATCCCGCGAATAAAACGAATGGCCGTCAGTTCGGGATAGCCTTCGGTTCGTTTTCGAAGACGAGAAACAAGGAAAAGCTATAAAAGATAAGGAAGCTAGACTAGGAATAAAAAAAAGAATGACCAACGTTCGTGAATGTACTACCCCTTGGTAGATGTAGTATCGTATTTATTATGCAATAACATTTAGGACCCCTCGTTACAATTTCGTATTATGGTATACAATGACGATTAGTGAAATTGCCTAATAGCATAAATGATTAGTAATACATTAGTTAATTTGTTATTTGATAAGCTTATCATTTTATTATCTTGAAATTGTAGTGGTTAAATTAAGATTCAACTTGAATTAATCAATGTATGATAATTGATTACTTATCTTATTTTGGAAGTGATTTTAAATGTAAAGATATAACAAGCTCCTTTCATATAAATATTTATCTTAAATAGTATTTAATTGTAGCTTTACTGGTATGTATTTAGATATGATATTATATAAACAAATTGGTTGGAAAATGAATTCTTTTCTAAGACTGAATAATATAATCATTCTTAGCTCACTGATCCTTTTATTTTTAATTTTTTGTTGACTATCAAATGTTAGAGGAAGTCGAAACCAAATGTTCGCCAATAATGACCTTATATGAAAAAGTGCCAATCTGTGCTTGGGTTAAGGAAAAAATCGTAAAAACACGAAGGAAAAAATATCACCATTTTAACGCGAATGCTCGTTACCGAACGTTCCCACTGTGACGGCAACGGCACGATTTAATTGCTTTTGACGTGGATTTTTGACTTCTGAGAAAGGATAATTGTTATTTGCGCTCTTCTATTGGGCAAACTTCGGTTTCTATGTTTCTCATTTAATTCGTAATATTATTATAAAATAAATTAAATAATAATTTCTGTATATCTTCTTGCTTTATTCTCAAATTTAAAATGGTTAAAATAAATAATTATTTTTTTTCTCATATTTTGTGTATATATAAATAATTTCGTATAAAATGTTTTATATTCCTCATTTTGTTAAATGCGAGTTTGTCACAAAATTGACAAGAACATATAATGTGGGTTTATATGTATGTATAATTCTTGAAACTGTCGATCCTTAGCAACTTTTTTTTACACGGGAGGATTGAGCACCTCGTATTACAGAAACGCCGCAAAAACACAAGAGCATCTGTACATACGCAAAACAGATATGTTACATAAACAATTTTTTTTTCTGAAATATTAAGGGGATACTAATTTATGACATTACCCAAAAAATGTGCAATGTTTTTAGTACAATCTGATCAGATGCATTTTAAATTTGAAAAATACATCAGTAACAGATCGTCATTTTAATGTTTTTTAAACACCTTAAATTTTATAATAAAAAAAATTCTCGTTTAATTTAATTTATAAGACAAAAATGCATTTTAAATAAATATAAGCGAAAGTTAATTAGAAAAGCAAGGGTGCAAAAGTGTTGTCGTATTAATCTTGTGGGTATAAATATTTCCGTCATTTTCTTTTTTGCGTTTTATCTATTCAAAACTATATTGAAACACCAATAAGTATATAAAAATAAATACTGTACAATATTACCGTTTTGGCTTAAAGCTGCCAAGTTTTGATCTTAATTTGAATTTCAAATACACGTACACTGTTTCTATTGATCTGAAAACAATCGATGCAGGTATCCAAACAAGACTTTATTACCATTTTTACTAGAGTTGCTCTTCGCATAAGTCATGATTCAGTCGGATGTATTTCAGCTCTGCAGCACATGGGTACTACATATTGTACGTTTGATTGCGTTACATGTTGGCAGAGCACTCCAGCCCCTCGGATGTATCAAGGAAAACATTTTCTTTTCTTTGCTCTCTCTCTCTCTCTCTCCCTCCACACACGCAAAGAACAAACAGAACCCACCGCCTTATTGTTTGGGCATAACGAATCGCGCACGTTACTCGGTGGCGCACAATTAAAACCGAGGGATTTAATACTGCTTGGGGTAGGTTGGGGTGGTCTAGGCAGGGAGAATTATTAGACCGGGCCTAGTCTAGACAGCGCTGGCTCGGCTGCTAATGACAATATCCTCGGCACGCGAGCCACGAATCTCTTAAATTATTTGCCGTAAAAATGAATAATGATGATACCATAGGAACCGCACGTAGTATATCACCGGTGATTTTGAGTGCGATCATTATTTTGTGCATGCGCCAAGGAGCGCCCTCAATACGAGAGATTCTGCGAGCTACACAGATTTATCTGTGGTGTGGAAAAATTAAACGGACCTTGACCTGCTTTTGGCATTGATGTGAATAAATAATATACAGACAAAAGCTTACTTAGGTATATGTAGGAAGACTTGTATTTTTAGGACTTAAAGCTTAGTTCAAACTCGACAAACTGCCTTTATTTTATGAAAGGTATTTTAGGAAATGTATTAAATCATAGTTTTTTTATTGTATATTTATGCTGTAATTTATTGTTACTTGATTATAGAGATATTTTAAAATATTGGTATGACATATTTGGGTGATTCGTTATTTTGGGAATTGATGCCAAGTGGTGTGATCTAAAAATTTGATAACACTTCATTGTACAATATATATGATTTACCGACAAATTCACAGAAATGCAAGTCTATCAAGTGGTACTCGGTTCGATTAGTGAATTGTGATGTTCGTCCGTAAAACTTGCCCGAGAGTAGGTACTGTGGTCGTCATTGATCGTCATGTGCTTGCCAGTGATTAATTGTGTGAACCAGTGTCACATCTTTATATTGATCATTCAAAGAAGCTTAGATGACTATGATATTAGTACAATTAAGAGCTAGTTACATTAGGGTCCGATCCTATTTAGTTAAAACTAATTAATGGTAGCCATTTGTTTGTGTGACCGTACGATACTTACAAAAGATACGTACAATATGATATTTGATGCAAGGTGTCTAAATATTTGCAAATGTTGAGTAATTATGCTATGGTTATCAATGATTGTGGAAACTTTTTTAAAGTTTGAGTGATTATCATGCAAGTCTGTGTATTCTACTGATTTACAATGTTTATTATTGCATCAAACCATTATAATTTTGCATGATTTCTAAATGCCTTTGTTGAAACTCCCGTATTAATAAATATGTCACAGAATTATGTTCCTATGATTCGTCTTTAATTAAATTTTATTAAGATAATTAAATTTTAATTTTTATTAAATTTTAGATAATTAAATTTTAATTATGTTCTTAGAGAATCACAATTAAAGCTTTAAGCGTATGTTTTATGATGCTGTTACTTTTAACTGATAAATTCCTAGAGGGCCATTTTGTGACCTTTAGAGAAATCTGTGGAATAATAATGATCTTAAATAAAGTAGAGGTGTTAGGAGGGACTGAAAATTCGTTTTGAAAAAGGTTATTCGGATTTTTTTGTATTTTCTCGTCCTGGTTTTTGAAGCCTGAATCCCGAAAGTCGGAATTATAAAAACTAGAAAATTTCTATTGATAATAATAATTAAAAATTATCATTGCGAAGAACCTGCTATTAGTAAGTTATAAGAATATTCTTAGAACACATTCCTACTTTAAAGTCACTTTTTAAAACTGTTGCTGCCAAATATATTCGCTTCTTATTGTGTAAAATAGCTGCAAACAACCTTATTGATTACCTGTATCGCCCATTAATCAGTAGCCATTAGTAACTTTAATTCAAATATTCGAATACCGAATGTATTCGCCTGTTTTTTTTATCTAGTCGTTAATAAAATAATCGTTTATATTTATTTAAAACAAAAGAACGACTAATTTTATAAATTCGTTTTTTTATTTATTAATAAAATATATTAATAAATAAAAGACAATAGACAACAAAATTTATTATTAAGTGTTTGTGTTGCTTAAAAATGACTACCTGCGTTGTACAACAACGCAGGTAGTCATTTTTGATTTCAGTGTAGCACTTCATTATATACAGCCAAATTGTGCTTTTTTATATTTATTTTACATATTTTTTTGTTATGTACAACTAATAGTTAAAAAATAAAATAACGAATAAAAACACTTTGTTGTTGCCCAAATTTCAGAAATTACTTATATTTTTAAGATAATATTGTGCTACTGTGGACTTTTTCAATGGTTGTTATTATATCTGTTTTAAATTAGTAACATTTTTTTGAGCATATCAAATTGTAGTATTTTCGGCATCTATAATTAAAATTTAATTTCGTACTGATTTCAAAATTAAAGTTGCTTGTTTGATAACAAATTTAGTCAAAATTAAGGCTGTAATTTTGTATGCGTTTGTGAGGAAATTATTTTTCTAAAAATGCTTGTTGAACATAAATAATTTTATCTGTCTCCGCATAGTTCCTTAATGAAAATAATGTGATAATAGAGTCCTGTTTTATTGACATTTCGAAGCACTTGATCAATTTTAATTTAACGATCGAGTCTTACATCTATTATGAAAAAGAATCAGAATTGCAATTACAATGAAAATCAATTGTAGTATTGATAAACGAAAAGGAATAATTCATATTTAAAAATGGATTCTGGTAGCTAAGGCGTTAAACTCATATTTCATCTTGGCTATGGGCTGTAGCAAAATTTTAATATTGCAACGTTGATATATTGCAATCACAAATATTTTAACTTAAATATGAACTTACGAATATTTAGGGTTGCTGTTGACACAAATATAGACTAATGGATAGCATAACATCACACGCATTTTTCATGATAAATATTATTTATAATTATACTGATTTGATTTATATTAACTACTAATACAAGTGAGCAATCTTTATATAGGTCAAATTTAATTTCAGTTAATAATATGTAATAAAATGTTCTGATATATTTATATGTTTTTTGTCTTACATATTTTTTGTGTAAAATTCAATTAAAATATTGTGTTTGATATTATACACAGTTTTAAGGTGTCTTATTTAAAAAACAGCTTTTTAAAATAAAAAAAAAAACACAAAACTACATAAATATTTTGCAAATTTAAAAATACATGAGCTTTCTTTTACAATTTATTATATGTTAAAATGTACTGTTTTATTGCTCAAAGATACAATAAAAAAATATTTATTTAAGTTTAAGGTTGCTTGCTATTATATTTGTTGTCAAAATCAATATAACCTGAAGGGTTTTTACAGAGATAGAAATAGTGACATTTATTTATAGATATAGCACAGAAAAAAATTCATTCAATACAAGACGAGACATCGAGTTATCAATTGACAATTTTACACTTTACTTATTGTCATGTTATGTACACTAGAAAAATGCGCTCTCCTAATAATTGAATAGAATACTAATACATCATAATAATAATAGAACTACATAATCATAAATTGAATTGTATTGGTGCATATTTAATATGCTTTGCAGCCAAAGAAACGTTAAACGAACTTGCGTCGAAACTTTTACCCCACAAAGCTAATAATATTATAGTATAGTGCATCAATATTGCTTTGAAAATATTTTTACAATAATATTCGCTTCAGTTCGCTTTCAAAACTTATTATTTAGAATATAAGAACAACTTTTTTTGCTCATTATTAATTTGTGCTTTTACTTCACCGCTTTTCCGCCTGCGAACGTTTCCCTATTATTGCGAATGTTTAATTGCGCTTTTCAATTAAACCCGCGAAGCTACCGTGCGTGTAAAATTACATACCTACCCCTGCCAAAATTACGATCGAATTAATTGGCATAGACTTCGTTCCTTATTAATTTCGAAGGCTTTTGCCGAATTGAAAGGAAGGGACGCTTCGCCGCAGTGGTATCACACGTTAATTAGTGCGCCCTCGCAAAGTTCAGCTGTGGCGTGGAATTCTTTTATTTTATTTCTTTTTTTTTAATCCGGTGAATTCCCGTTTTGTCATAACTCTGGCGGGATTGCGGTGCGAGGAATTCCTCCGTTTTTTGTGTCCCGTAGGAAGTATTTTTATTTCTTCCGTTCAAATGGCGGAGAACACACACCGTTTTCAACGTTTTGCTGTGCGCACCACTAACACTAGATACCTAAACCGAAGGAACATTATTTTTGGTCAGTATATCTGCGACTATTTCGAGAAAGGCTAATTTGATTTATACCTAACTTTACCATGTTATTAAATATTTTTTAAGGAAGGTTTTGGGCTATATTTTTATCACAACATAAAGGCACTGGATTAATTATGAAAAAAATAATAGATTTCAAAACAAATTTTAACAGTGCTATATATATTAAAAAACGAGCAGATGTGCCTTAAATTTAGGAATATCTTAACCCTTACTGGTAAAATTATCACAATGAAGCCAAGACAAGACATTCCCAATTGAATATATTTTTTTTCGTCAACCTGTATTTTTTTTTTATAATGTAAATTTTAACGAATTAATTTATATACTTATAACGTTTGAAATGAGTCATTTTATTTTTAATAAATTAAATTTATAATAGATTATGAAATTTCATATATGTGTCTTGCAATTAAATATTTGTAATCACTAGAGAAGGCTGAATATGAGCTTAATGATTAGACAATATTTCCGAAACATTAAAAACCCATTCAATACTTCTGAATTAGTATGCCCGCACTACACTCTCTAGAAGTTGTCTGAACCAAAGTTACAACTGAAGTCGGCCGAGACCTACGACTTCGAGTAAGCGACCACAGTGTCGCAAATTTTATATGCCGTCCAGACGGCGGCTTCTGTCACGTACAGTCGGATCGAAAAATGTGCCAAATAATCGCAATTTTTAAATTGTCATATTATTAAAATTACGCTACTGATAATTATAAAAGCTTGTGTGTGTACTCACCAATACAATATAAGCGAAAACTTTTCGGTCGTAAATATTAAATTTACGCAAAATCTTTGTTGGCTTTTGCAAAATGCCATAAGGCATACAAATTAAAGTTATGGTGTGACATTTATATAAACCGATCTATGAAAATACACAAAGATATTCGAAACGATTTTTTTTAACAAAATTAGGTACCACTAATTATTTTTCAATTATTTAATTTTATATGAAAAAAAAATATAATAACGATATCTGTTAGAAGAATATACTATTAAAAATATAATTAATCCCTTTTGGTGCCCTAAAATATTCAAAGATGTCAGTTAGAGTCTGTTGAAGTCCCCCGATAAGCATGTGGTATTATAACTTTACCACGTGACCACGATGCAGCGCACGACATGCGTGTTAACCATAGGACGCCTACGCGCATACTGAAATTGAATCGAGTTACTCGTTCTATCTTAGTTTGCGAAACAACATATGATTATCTCTCAATCTCGTCACTTAACACGCGAGAGAGCGAAAGGGGAAGTATTTCACCACTCGCGCTCAAAAGAGCAGCTCCGATTTCGGTCCCTTTGACTCCGTTCCTTTTGCCGACAATGTTTGTAAGCGCTCGAAGCTGGCCAAGTCGACTTAATTACGCCCACTTTACCTCCCGTCTGGGTAATCTCGGACAACTTCCGAGAGATTTTAGAGCGGGCAGAACCGAACTCGACCGAAGTAACCCACTATATTCTCCGTCCTTAGCCAACCTTGGCTAACTTCCAGAGAGTGTAGTGCAGGCAGTACACGATTATGCCGTTGACCAATACGAGCTAACATTTTTTTAGTTGGGTGATTGATACACTAATAATGATAATTAACTGTGATTTTTAAAATTATATAAAATCACTTCATTTTTTGAAATTTCAAGATCATTTTTTAATATATTTATTTGTACTAAGGGGGTATATTCTGCTCCATAAATATGTAAATATATTAAATACAATTTGTGCTTATTTAAAAATTATATTTATATAAAAATTAATAATGATTATTATAATATTTAAATGGTTTTTAAAATATCTTTATCCACGCGACTACTTTGTTAGGACGCAGATTAGTAAGACTTTTAGAATTGTATACGTAGATTTAAACTGCCAATCCGCCATCATTTGGCTACGTTATTCTGACTAGGCCATAGGGCAGTGAAGGTGAATCTTTTAAGCTTGGTGTGTCAAAATTCTGAAAAAATCTATCCGAACTCGGGTTAATAATCGTAACTTTGTAATATACAAATTCGCGCAGATCCATCTTTTTAATGGATTTTATAACAACCTGTTTTTTTACGTAACTTTGATGTAGACAGCATTTCAGATAATTACCTATTTTACTATATTACAGTAAAAAACGCTTGTGAAAAACTAGTATGCTATTATATGTATTATATTTATACCTACATATACATATATGTTTAATATTTAATTTGTAAAAAATCTATATGTATTAATGTATGAAATCGAACAAAATTAAAACATTTTAGTTCATTGTATAATACCTTTTTGTATTCTAAAATACATAATGAAAAATTAATTTAAGCTAAATTCACATTACATTTACATATCCATTAAAAATACATTAATTTATAAAAGCATAATTAGTTTGATTATTTTGATAAATTGTCTGCTCCGATTTAATACATTACAGGGCAGCAATCGATCAAAATGACGCACACATACTATGCGACATAAAACACATTAAAATAATGTGAACACATTAAAATAATATACATTATAAATGAAGCTAGTTCAATGTGCGTACATACACACAAAAGCGTGTATAGTGCGTGAGTAAGAGTGCCACCAACACCACCTAGATAGAAGGCCGGACAGCAGCGCGCGTGACGTCATTGGGTGTAGGGATACTCGGCGCGGCAAACGTACTAGAGAATCTACGCGCTTTTACGATTTCGGTATTTTTAATAGCCTTTTTAGAATAAAAATAATTCTTAAATTTAATAAAATCAAGGTTTCATTTATGATTTTTATTACTAGTTTTGAAAATTATCAGAACATTTTTTAAAAATAGGTCAATAAAAAAAATATAATTAAAACAAAGTACATTTAAGGAATGTCCGAAAATTCTAGTTTATTTGTATGTTAATGAAAAAACTTTTTCACTGTTTATTTGATAAGAGTTTACATATTCAATTACATAAAACATATAACAAATTTTAGTACATGGTCTTAACATAAATTTCATTCTTATAGTTCAAGATAATTTGTTTATAAATATAACTTTTCTCCATTTCACTTATAAAACTTGAATTTTATTTGACATATAACAGCTTTCTCTCGAATCGCTACTTCAATCTATTGTTGTTTTGATCTGGAAAAGTGAATACATTAAGTCAATCATTGCCATATTTATACATACAAATTAATATTTGAATACATATCTTTTTTGCAGCTCAGCTGATCTCTTTTAAAGTAAGTTGACATATGTCTAATTAAAATTAATTGGTATGATACAAAACAAAACCCAACATATTTACAAAATAAAAAAATCTTAAAACTAACTACCCGAGGTGAGTGTTTCTAATTTTCTCCTTTTCTTTCCATCAGAATTAATCGATATTATGTTATTTTTCTTTTTCATATAATTGTTTAAAAATATATTTGTAGATGTTTTTATTAATAGCCTTAAAATATTAAAATCGGTATGCTTCAATGATGGACAATAAAATTCCGATAGAAAGAAATCATGTTCTTCGACTGTATTTAACGTTAAACATATTACTAATTCCCTCTGAGCTTTACATTTTAAAAACTTATTTTCATGATTAGTGCTAATTAATTTGTTTATTGTAATGTAATTTAGCATAATTACATTTACTAAATCAGAGTGCGGATACAATAAACCGCCTCTATCAACATTTTTAATAAAATTGAAATTTTCTTCTAAATTAGCAAAATTTAAATGTTTGTCTAAAACTAAAAACTTTTTACAAATATCACACTTAACTCTTTTTAGTACTACTCTTGCACAATAGCCTGCTAAATATGTAAATATAGGTAACTGTGGTTGAATCATATTAAAATCCTCTTCAGTATAAATTAAATCGAAGTCTGTTGTTTCTGACATAAAATTAGTTGATTCTACGTTAGGTTCATTATCAATTTCTATACTATTTTCTAAATTAATATTTCCAAATTTTTCAGACGTTAACGTTAATGGCAATAAATTTTGGATTCTAATTTTGGATTCAACTTCAAACACTTGTCTTATTGTAATTAAATATTGAGAACCTGCCATCGTCCTATATTTACCAAAACGGGCTTCAAGATTGTCTGTCTGAATTTTGCCTGGAAGCAAATACTTGAAATTTAATTCTGCCTTGCAATATTCACTTAATTGTAAAAGCCCGTGTGTCGTGTGGGAAATTGCATCGTGCGTTTCTCTGGTTAGTTTATTACATTTTACATTTAATCCTTTCCAAAAATCTAACCATATTAGAAATTTTTCTAAAAATTTTGAATTTTCTTCGGCAGGTACGAGAGGATTTTGAAGAGGATTTCTAAATCTGTCACCTTTGTGCAGTGTTTTTACATTTACTATTTCCCACCAAGTTTTTATTAATCTAATAAATTCAGCAGTAGATCGGTGGTTAGATAAATTATGCTGCTGACCTATTTCTAACAGTCCCTGTATAACATTGTCGTTAAATATATTTAATACTAATTTTACATTTTGTTTTTCAAAGCAACTAGGTGAGAGAGATTTTAAATTTAATGTGTGAGCATATTTGACAAGTTGATTATTTTCCATTTGATACAATTTTTTCACATTTAAAAAGGAAGCTACAGATAAAGTATCATCGTTTACATTTTCAAAAGATGGAAACTTAATCGACTGATCGGTATCTTTCTGATTAATCCAATTATTTCGTATACATTTCAATACGTGAACAGAATCTAAAATATAAAACAAAGGTGCATTATCTTTGCAAGGATGTTTGTAAACTATACTGACTTGAGGAGGTGAAGCAAAATAAGACATCGCTTTACGATTTATAGAATTATTGTCACTTACGACACAGACTACATTAAATCCTATATTCTGTAGACCGACTACAATTCTCTTAATGAAGTTAAATAATTCCATTGCTTTCATCGTTTTTACAGGTAAAATATGCACAACTTCTTTAAACGAAGAAAGCAAACTTTGTAACATAAATACATGAGCAGATTTAGCTGCTTCTTCAGTGTTATAAGCCATACCTACAATATTTCCCCCTTTATAATCAAAATATGGCTTAATATAAATTTCGTCAATCATTAAACTAACAACTTTATCACTATCTTTTAAAAAATGAAACTTTTGTTTAATATAAGTTAAAAAATTTGCCTCATTTTGTTCAATCTGAGGATCGGTATTATATTTTAAACAAATTTTATGAACTGTAGTCGGATGAGGTAAAATCATATAATCAAAGCTTCTGATGTATCTATATGCGTGGGGAGATATTGAGAACAAAATGCTACAAAATATTACAAAATCAGGTGAATATCTATAACGATTTTTTTTACAATTGAAAAGTTTTACTTGCTCACTTAAAAAATCGATATATTTCCTCTTATCTTCATCTATTAATGTACGAGTCGATGCTAACGTATCGAGGATCAATTGAATATTGTCATCGACGGAACTCTCGTTTACATTTTGGTGAGAAGATTTAAAAGTATTTAATGTTTCAATTACATCATTAATATTTTGAAACGCTAATGGGATTTGTTTATTATTTAAGCGAGTTAGTTGGGTTTTGTTTTTATATAATGTTAATTTTAAGTCTTGGCTAAATACGGCAGAGAGCGTAATGACGGGGGCTGGAACGTCTTCTATTAAAATAAATTTTACCAGGCCGTTTTTCTTGACTATGGTCCACTCCTCGTCGACATTATGGCTATCTAGACAAACAATAAATTGATTAAAATTGGAAAATACTCTATTACTATCATATTTAGCTTTGGAACGATAGCTGTTGGCAATTGCAGCTTCTATATTGGAATTGTCGATACGCGTGCGTCTCTCTTCTGCACTCTCTCTGGTCGAAGTAGAAGCCGAAGCAGATAGATAATCTGGACAATTGGGTAGCTTCGTCGGAACTGCTGATTCTTTCAATGCTTTTTTGTCCAAGGGAACGCTCAGATGACGTCCGGTTCTTTCGTCATAATATTCACTATTTCGTCTGAAATCCGTTTCGGTAAAGTGGCGCTCGCATACCTATGTTATGTTATGATCCATTATATTGTAGGTTAGGTGTGTGTATCGATCAACATGCAAAATATAAACAAGCACTTATATGTGTAAAAACAATACGTACCCTAGAATGTCGAGTAGGAGCAAAATGTGCTCGATGAATCGCCCGGATCCATTTGTTTTTAGTCGCTTCATCTCGAGGAAATTTGTAGACGCTGACTTTGGGGCCGTTCTTGTAGTTTCCGTTGCAATTTGGGACACAACACGTATAAACCATGGTTGCAAATACACCAAATAACACTGAATAACACACGACGACACGGATAAATGGTTAACTGCGATATTTAACCGATTTTTGGTAAATAAACACGCGCACGTGAATCTGACGCGTCGCGCGCCAACGGACGGTTTAGTTCTGGCCGCCGCCGACCGTCGCGCTCTATACCGTTGGACCGTGACGTCACGGCTATGGGAAAATCCTACGCGACGGCCTTATAATACAGAATGGTGTTGGTGCCACACACACGGGACATTAAACAAATCGCGAGGGCGTTCTTTTACACAGATTCCCCCTTCTGTTTCAGCACTAACGTGTTATTATCGCCTAAAAGCTTCCTCGTACTAATGGCTAGCCTGATAACGAGCTGATTAATTCGCTGACATTTATCGCATATTTCGTGCAGGCCAAAGAACAGCTCAATCCACGCCACATCGGACATTGTCCTTAAGAAAGGGGGTGAAAATGAAGTGTTTATAACACTAGTAACCTTGATATCTATATACGTCACGTTAACTTTCTATAAGGGATGCCAGAGGTAAACCTCAAAATGGATTCGTAAAATAAAGAATGTTTTTTTATGTTTTAAGAAAGGAACGAGTTTCTTTATTCTGATCTATTGCTCTTATTTTCAGCATATAACGGATGCAAATTCATATAACCTATTTTAAATTATACAGTAATTCTGTCTAACCCTTTCACCGCGGACGGCTTCAATAAAATCGCCAGTACTCATGGGGATCTAAAGGTGTCATGAACATTTGAGCCTAATAATTTGGTTATTAAGTCTAATTTAATGCTGTAAATCACTTGAATTTATTGAACCATAATATTTTTTTAAATATGTAATGAATAGGTGCCTCCCATATATTAATAAAATTATATTTAATATTATTCACACCACAATATGTGATAAAGAGTGCATAAAACGCTGATTCTATCCTAGCACTGTGTTGCTAATATATTAAAATTTTAGTATTTCTTTACAGCATCCCACTGAGAAACCGTAGATAAGTATATGGATAAGAATTACTTATTTTAATTAAATATTCATAATTATGTACCGAAATATTACACTCCATTACTCTGATTCGTACGCATTGATATCTATCGAGAGACTGAGCTTATAAACAAGTCCTTTGAGCTCCTTTCCTTTGAAATTTGTTACTTATTTTGTGCAAGACGTAGATAGACAAAAGACGCAAAACTAATTGTTGAGATTATCCTTGGGTGACTTGATTGCACTCTGTATGTTTTCCCCTTTAGGTAGAAAGTTCTAGCAGTGATAAAAGAAACCCGAAATTATTCAGTTGAAATCGCTGTATTCGCAAAATTGAATTTGACAGAATAAAAGCTAATATTTGGTTGAGTTAAAATAAAATAACCTAAATGGTATTAACAATTTAATAAAAATTTAATAACGAGACTCAATGGTTTTAGAAAGCTCTTAAGAAACGTCTGAGATAATGTGTTCGTCTTTTAACGGCTTTCCCAACTTATCTAAAACATATAATGCGTGCTTATCATTTGCGTGTTTCCCCACTATCTGGAAAACTTCCCCATTTTTTCAATGTCTATTAAGATTAATTTTTGTGACATTAGTTTATTATCTTCGCTTAGTAAAATATTTGCATCTAAAATAATAAGTATTTATCGACCCATAAACTTTCAGACTAAATGAACACATTTCCGCTAATTTCAACTTGAAAAAAGTACAGGAATAATAATACTAGATACTGAAAAAGCATCTTTGATGTTTCACTAATTAATAAACTTGTTACCGCGTAAAAATTTGCAGGATAGTTTACTCAAACCGTTCCTATTTAAAAAAATACTGACTTTTTTTAATACTGACTTTTTTTAATTAAAACCATCGTGACCAGACAGGTAAATCTAATGCGTCACGATAAAAAGCATAAAAAAGTTATTAAAATAACCATTAGGTTAATGACAGTGAATCAAAATTAGCGAAGAATTTAATAGTAGATTTCTAATATTTAATATTGCTATAATCATACCATAGAATACTATAAAAATATTACGCGAGATCGTATTAATTTTCAGAAACAATTCAGAACCAGTGGCGTAGTTATAAAGAGGCGGGCCGCCCCGGGCGGCACTTGCTTGGGGGCGGCATATTCGCGATGGGATCGTCTAGTGTGGTTCTTAACCCTGAATGCACTAAAACATATATAAATCCACGAATAACAAAAATAAAATTTAAAAAATGCTGATTTTATGATCCTGCAAAAAATGTATAGGGGGCGGCAATTTTAAGGATCGCTCTGGGCGGCACATACCCTAGCTACGCCACTGTTCAGAACACCAAAAATTAATTTAAGTACAGCAATTCGAGTTTTCTATGTTGGCAGCACTGTACATCAGAATGCTGTTAATAATCACGCGTGTTCAAATCTTAGTTTGCAATAACACGTTTACGAAATGGATCGCTTAGCTACTGTTTAATGCGTTAAAATTGTTCAACCGTTCTACAGAAATAACAATTCTGTACGAATTGTGAATCGAAATTTACGGGAAGGTGAAGTTCAATTTTATCGTCCTACTGAGCGAAAAATTTATATCATAGTAAAAAAATTAAAGATACTAGAAGCGGTAAAGATAGGTTAAGGCCTGAGCATCATTGTGGCATTCAGCCGAGAATATTGCTACTGTAAGTGAAAGTGTGGGCGATGACTCAGAATTGTCGATTCGTCTGCGTTCGCAGCTTTTGGGCTTTTATTATGGTTCTCTTTGACGCATTTTACATCTGGACCCGTATAAAATTCAGATAACACAAGAACTGTAGCCCAGAGACCATGTACAGCGATTGTGTGTTAGAGCAGCAGTTGATGCTGAATTTTTCAAAGAAAATCTTCTTCTCTGATGAGGCACATTTCCACCTCTCTTGATAAATTAATATGCAAAATTGCCGCATTTGGAGTAAAGAAAATCTTCATGTGATTCACGAGAGATCATTACATGGTTAAAAAGTGACTGTTTGGTGCGCATTGTGGTCAGGTGGCGTCATTGTGTCTTTTTTTTTTAAATGAAGGTCTGACTTTAATAGCCAATGGTGAGCGCTATAAGTGTATGACAACCGATTATTTTTGCCACAAAATCATGCGATTTATCGCCGTTGGATTTTTGGATTAGTGTAAAAAGGTGTATTATATTGTGAATGACTTATAATTTAGAAAAAAAATAGTATTACTGGTGTTACTCCACACCGGAAAGGCATGTGTTAAAACCCTACCGACTTCAAATAACATTGAACCATTGTAGGTGGTTCACCGCTTATTCGACCATATACGAGTAAATGGTCATTTGTGATTTGGAAAACTATCTGTACTCAACTGAATTATTACACCGAAAGCTCGCCTCTCTATATACAAATCAGCAAAGCCAACACTAGTCGATGATTGCAATGGCATTCTCGTGATATTTAAACGCGGCTGTACGTCACGTACGGCCGATCAATGTCATCGTATATGGAAATTCAAACCTGCCAAATTGTCACACGCGTTCATGAATACGTATGAGAGCCGCTCATTATTTCGACAACTATTAATTCGCGCTTTATTACCCTTAGGGGAAACCGTGCCTCGGAATCAGTCCCGACTCCTACAAGCGTTACGTGGATGGGAAGCAAATAATAGTTTGGCTCTGTTTTAGGGGTGGCGTTTTGTTGATACACCGACTGCCGCTTGTCGCGCTCATTTTAAATGTTTTCATGTACGGTGCTCTCAATAATTAAATTTCATTCGAGCTAGATTAAGTAGTTTGATATGTGAAATCTGATGTGCTAACATGAATTTCACGGACGAAACACATAAGTTAAGTGGTTTAATTAGTTTATATTGGCCATAATGATGATTTAAATGGGGGTTTCACATATCTTTTAAGATGTTGACAGATGACAAGTTACAAGTTGTTAATGTATTGTCATAATATAATCAATTGTTTCGATATTTAAAATAAATAAAATATATAATGTGATTTATTTCTTTCGTCTCCATGTTTTTGTAAACAACATATATCATGCTCTTCTATACACGTATACGAATACCATGTTTGCAGATTTTTTGACACGTATCCACGACATACCTATGTGACACAATGTGCTGCACAGAGAGAGAGAGACAGGCATCTGTGGTGCCACACACAATAAAGCGCTTTTAAATAAATATAAATTGTATTTGAATCTGCGATTTGTGTACAAGCAGCTTTTAAATTTAGGCCTTTGTTCGCTTTAGTCGTTTTGGACGTGTTCAAATTTCGTTATTTTTTCGTTACGTTGTTTATATTACGTTTTACGAAAAGCGTATTTTCTCCCTCTACGTTCGCAAATCATTTATCAGCGAGAAAGTGGCACAAAGGAATTCGTGTATTTTATTTTTATTTCTATTAGAAAACATATTATGCTTATGTGAACTTAATCAAGTTTTAATTGGATTTTTTTTTATTTTTATATATAAAAGCCAGTAGGGCTTTAATAATGCTTTTGGTATGGCACGAAATGTATTAGATTTGTGGTTCAATTGATTTATAATAATAATTTAATTTTTAGATTGCCTGATCGTATATTATATGTTATTTAAATAAGAAAAAAAATCTGTATATCTTTACTACCCCATCCCACGTTATTCTATGAGAAAATATGATATGCAGAAAGGGAATTGGCAACGAAAACCACTTTGGCTAAATTTATTTCTTCAGAAAACTCATATTACTAGACATTCGAGACAATGCAGAAGTTATAAGGAAGGGATTAAGTAGTAGTTTAATATTCAAATACACTTGATGGTCAAATGTAGGATGATAGGTGAGTAATCGAAAATTGTCTTAGGTGTTTACTTTGGTACCAGGTGTGCTTTTCCGTCTATTACTACCATTCTGGGGGTTTGTTGACACAATTTACCATTAACTTTAATCGTACACCGGTTAGAACCAACATATTTCGATATAACCGTTGTATAATGATATTGAATCGTCTAATGGAGTTTGAAATTGCTTTGAAATTAATGATGTAATTTCAGGCGATTGATATTACATATAACTTTGGTATGTGTTATAAAGAAATACGATATATTTACATGAAAAATTAAATAGGTAAAATAAAAAAAATGTTAATTTTGTAGCTTATTTGCTATTATTTTTCTAATAATATTGTAAACGGCTGTTCATTATAAATTCACAATGGCGCATTTGGGTAACCAGCTAAGTCATAGCGGCTTTAATTAAAAATTATTAAATAAATACATACATGTTTTTTAATTGTTATGAGCTTTCTGTTATAGACAAATTTAGTTGATGTAATGTAGAAAATTATAAATATAATTTGCAATATTTTTTACATAACAATCTTTTTAAACTTTCGCAATTAACATATTTTCTGCTTAAACATTAAATGAATTAAAATAAGCTTTGATGCCGCCATTTATATTTTAAAGGTCTTCGCGAATTCGTCACTCTGCAATATATTAATAACATCAATAAGCGAATTTTCAATTAATTTATTATTAATCTGAGGTGTATACTATCATGTTTTTCTTATTATTTATTTTACTTAATTGTCTATGTGTTATTAGTTACTAGATTGTTACACGGTAAATGGATATAATGTTGCTTCGAGGCCGACCGGTGAGGCGCTGATCGGCGGAAGACGTCCTTCCGTCGCGTTGCTAATTTACTAAATCATCCACTACCGCTGCACTTTGGTGTTGCTAGCGTATTTTTGAAATTACCAACGTGTCGGCTCCCTCGTAATATTCCGAGAATCTGCAGATATGTGATGTGTATTTTGCTCATTAGTTCTCGACATCTTTAAAATAACAGCACACCAGAGCAAAAATATTCTTAGAACAATAAATAAATAGGTGGTTGGAATATACATTTTGTATGGCTGTAAGGCTTAAGCGGGAAGTTTTTACGTATATATGGTATTAATTATTCATCTGCTTATTTCTCTTTGAGTAAAATTTACTAAATAGTGCTGCTTTTTATTATTATTTTTTTATGCTCCTGAAACTTCACGTGTTAAAAATAACAAATACTCACAAAAAACAATATCACTGAAAGCAATAATGCAATTAGTTTAAAATATTAAATAAAAATTTGCAAAGCTGCTGCCAAAGTCTAAATCTGCATCGTTAAAGTATGCTCTTAAGCAGAGATTTTTATTCCTGAAATAATAATGTTTTTCTCTAACCGATTGGAGCCGATTGGGCGTAAATGTAATTTGCAACGAAATTCCATTTATAAAAAAAGTGTTTACCATTGGCCAAAAGAAATATACCTGTCGGAATTTATCCAAATAGTTATTTGTGAAGAGAATTTGAGTATTGTGGTATTTTCTTATTTATTAAAAAAGTATTTTTTTATCAAAAATACTAGGTACAACTAAGCAATTTATTAAAGCTGCGTTTTTATACTTGCACTTAATATGTATGCCTACCGCATTTGTATTAATTTGTAATCGATTGTTCGCCCGACCCTTATAAAACGAGATCGGACAGGTATTGTGCTTGTTCGCTGAACCTCTCCACGTGGAGTAGTAGTTGGCATTGTGTACACGTGTGGGTCTGTTCATCTGCCGAATGACGTGGAAATATACGCTAAACTTCCACTTTCTCAGTTAGATAACCGCACGTGTGTGTGATCACACGAAGAATTTAGATGAGATGCGCGCTTGGTTAGTGTGGGTATACCAAAGTAGGGTTTTATTGCACAAGAATAATTATTATTTATAACTGTGAAATTTGTTAGATTTATGTATACTTGTGCGTGAATGTTTTTCACCTGGCACCGAATGACACGAAGAATTTCTCAGTATTGGATGTGGGCGCGATAAAAAATAACTTTACAACTTGAATTTTGTGAAATTGTTTACGTTAACTTTTAAAGCGATTTATAATAGGCATTTTGAACGATTATAGTTTGTTTATCGCGTCAAATGAAATAGGTTTCAGGTGTACCAGTGCTATCTTATAGTGTTTTTCATTTTACTGCTTATTTGTTATTCATGCAGGTATTGCTTAGCAATCAAAACACAGATACTATAAGATAGTTAGTCCAATGACATGTTTTTTTTAATTTTCATCGTGTAATTCAATGAAAAATGACTTTATAATTCACTGTGTTTAATTGGTTGGCTAATATTATTTTTATTTGTGTATCGATTTATATGGTAATACCACGTATAATACTTAAACGTGGTTATGATAGATGAGTGTCAGCTGAGTGAGCAAAGTTGTCTATTTGAAAGAGACCAGATAAGCTGATTATCGAGGTCGGTCGACGAGAAGTTGCTTCTGTTTTAGGTGAACGATTTTACAATGTATGGTAAAATCTTTCGTGACTTATTAAAAATAGGATTTTCTTTTGATGTTTAGTTCTCTTCAAAAAATTTAATTATACCTACTAATTTTCACTGTTACTTTGTTTTTCATGACTTAATAGGCCACCTTTGGGGCAATTTATTATAGACGAATTTATTTAAAGAATACTATATTATGGTATTTGAAAACAATAGTTGTTAATAATTGCTCCACACATTTACCTTAATTACTTGAAAATTTCAATACTCTTTATTGTAGGTTTAACAATATGCATGTTTGTTAATTAATACATATATATTTTAATATTATTAATAGTAGTACAAGTTAATTTTTATAATAAAAGTACTTATTATTTAAATTATGTCTTTTCAATGGTATTATAGCTCAAGATTATTGATGGGTGCATAACACTATCAGTTCGGTTTTTAATTTTTTTTAGTAAAATTTAACAGTACCACAATGTTTAATTAGTAGTTTGGTGCTGTAGCACCAAAGTTGCGTACTTTTAGGACAAAAGCAACATGCGAGTTTTATTTGATGATCATACGATAACCTTTACATTAGGTTTGTGAAACTCGATTGATTTATATGCAAAATATCATAGAAAGACCTTTCAAATAATATTACTAAATTTTACAGAAATATTACAGTCATTAAGAGTGCGTGTTTGATGATTCCCTGTCATCACAAATATTAAAAAAATTGCCAAAAGCAAATTTATAATGGTCCAAAAACGTTCAAGAAATTCATTAATACTAAGCACGCTGCTCTATCGCCTCCGAATGTGATGAAGATGAAAAAAATTTGGATGGTTCTCAAAATATTGCTGATAGTTTTGCATAATATTTTCGTTCTGTTGTGAGAGAAATCTCACAAAGACCGTTTGCTGTTAACTAATACATTAAAATTCGTACTGCAATAGTGCATCAACATTTTTTTTGTGAATGCGAGAGAATAAGAATATTTATTGTTTTGCTTGTCCTTGTTGAAGCGACAATGCTGTGTCACATCCGGCTATAAAATACATATTTTAGCCCATTTTGCACAAAATAAATAAAAAAAGAATATATATCTAATATCACAGTAACTGATGGTCAACTTCTAACGTATGGTTATGTTAATTCCAGCGTCCGTGTGTTTTTGATAAAAAGTGGAAGGTGTGACGCTCACTGATTTAATTTAAATAAATAAATTAAAAATGGGTTGTACTGCACGAGACATAAAATCAGACTCTTTCTCTTTTGTTTAAAATTAAAACTGCTCTTAAAGTTGTGCGATTTAATAAAAATTAAAAGCAGCAAACTTGTATCAAATCAAACATAATTCCTGTCATTTAAATTAAGATTTTTTTGCTGAAAAATTATATATATATATAATGATAAATTATGGCAATAATTATTATGAGATAAATTTGTGATGTATATAAATAAAATATCTAAATTAAACCATGTTTATAATTTCCCCAGCTTAATGTGTAACCAATTTTATGAAATATAATATACTATAATAAACCGCCATTAATATTAATTAAGTATTTACAATGTAATCTACAGAAGCTAATGAACGTCAAAATATATAATAAGATATTCAAATAAATCTGAAGAGTAAGCTTTCTATTATATAATACGGCAATTTATGCGATTGAAAAAAATACAATGTGTTCTATTGATTAACATGCCTTTTAGATTTCATATTGCAATATTTTTTTTCAATATATAAATATATATAAAAAAATACGATTTATACCATGTTAAATAGATTTTGTCGATTGATCATAAATTTTCCAAAACTCATTTCGATTTTTTCCCCCAATAAATAACAGCATCCCACAAATTGAGATGTGTCTGAATTTAACGGTCGGATCACTTAGGCGAGATGTAAATATAGCATGTAGGTCCTACCCGTCCAATCCAGTAATGGAATGCAAATTGGCATGGTGTCGGCTCTTATGGAATGTTGGCGCCGGCGCATATTTATTTATAATCTCACTATTATTATAAACCTGTACCGGATTGGATGCCGTTTGCGAATGGAATTAATGTCACCGATAGATCTCGTAGGAGTTCGCCGATTTCGTCATCGTTCATAAAGCGTTCCTCGGTTGTAACTTGAAAACATAGTAATGCGTTTTTGATTATACTTTTGCACAGCGTTGGAATAGTCACATTTGTAACAAACAACTGCGATATTATTATTTTTCTTGTTTTAGTTTTGTTTCCGACGAAAATAACCCAACTTTTCCCGGTAGACATCCGCGAGCCGAATTAGATATGCATCTTTGGGTCAATCCAAGGAAAGTTTATGCTCGTATTTCTAGCCATAATTTCCACTCCCCTTATAAATTTTCATTATTGCCGGATACTTAAATTAGCGGCGTAATAAAGTGAAAAGTATACAAGTGCCGGAATTATTTTTGTGCGTGGAAATATAATCGTTTTTTTACAAGGTGGGTCAATATAAATAATTATAGCATAAAATTTATGGAAAATACGATCAATTTTTATTTTATTTTATAATTTAATAAAATTCTTAAGATAGTCCAACGTATAAAGGGATTAGATCATACATGTTTGTAAGAAGTAATAGCAGAATATTGAATGATTGGCATTTGAAGAGAAGTTTGTTAGTAAATTGCAAAAATCCTTAGGAGGTATCAACCTTTTTAATTAAGCACATACTTAAAAATTGCGCTCAGCCTCATTATTTGCTTCAGAGTGTAGTTCTAAGAACCTCAGAATACCAAATGAACGCGGAACTAATAGACTCTTATTATTACTTGTTATTCATGCTCCAGCTCCATCATCATAGCAGACGGATGGAAGCGACCCACCGTGGCGTTGTAGGACTCTTCTCTTCTAAAATTGCCTTTACCCTCGAACACGCCCTTCGAGTAGAACTCCAAGCATTGTTTCTCACAGAAAACTTTTCCCTTTTGAATACCAACGCATCTGTACCAGACGCACGATCGCGCTCTTTAATATAAATTACGTCCCGAATTTTCAACGTTTGCCTCGAACTTTGCGCAAGGATAATTGTTCTTTTATACGTATTTATGGCCAATTATGAATTTCGTTCGAAAAACTTTCCCACGGACAGTGTTTAGTTCTTCAGAAAATCGATACGACACGAACGACGAATAATTCCGCGAACCCTCATTCGAAGGGTAAAGGTTAAATCTCGCAATGTAAGCATATGTAATAAGATTTTCTCGTACTTTCAATCGGATAAGCCTTCTTCGTCGCCCCCTCGAAGTCGCACCAACAAAAGCACCTATTTTTCATATTTTCTCAGCGTACGTATGAGAGGATTTTCTTTCTGAAAGAAAAAATACGAATCAATGTAAAACACACATTGGCTTACCATAACATCGCGAATATTTGAATTATCATATTATGCGTAAAGTAACCGACAGTTATTTTTATTATGTAATTTATTGAATTACCACTTTAAAAAAATTACTCTAACAAAAATTCTTTAGAAAGTTTGAACTTTTTCAATATGTTCTAAGTGGCTTTGCTCGAACCTCGTACACAAGCGTATTTCTCGTCGTCCTTTTTGTGTTTATTTTTCTCTTTGCCTCTCCGCGGGATCAAAACGAGACATCTTCGAGAAAGTTTTACATAGGACCGAGTGTTTACTAATATTTACTAATCAGAGCCTTCTCCGAGTACTTTTTTGTCGTCCAATTTAATTTAATCCTTTCCCCCTGAATTTATATTTAGTCATCGTAAAGTATAGATCAACGAAACGTTAATGCATAAAGTTGTACAAGGAACACTTATGAAAGTTTTGTGCTTCGTACGTACTACGCTATCGGATCTTCCTCCCCTTCTGCGTTTGTGCTGCTCCAGAACAACCATAGGCAACCGAGAAACACACACATACACCTGCCTTTGATCTCTTCAAAGTTAGAATCGGCGAGAGATGAAATGTGCGCATTAGTAAAAGTAGCAATATATTATTTAGGTATTAAATATAGTCGCCAAATTAGCTAATTGCACACTGTTGGCGCATGGTTTCAGTATAAATATTTAATTTATTAAATTATAATTTTGATTAAGGTTACCAAGCTTCCAAATACGTCACAAATATGTTATAGAAAATTAGATTAGTATTTGCCAAACTTTATAAACATGAAAGCTAAATTCAAAAGAATTATTTGTGATATAAAAAATTGATTCCAAATCAATTCATACTACAATATTTGTTTCATGTCAATGACATGTTCGTTTCGTTAGACTTAAAGTTAGAAAAATTTGATCTTATGAGATTTAAATGCCCCTTTTTATGTTTAAATTGCAAGAGTAAATCCCTCTAATTGTGTACATGCACAAGAGCTCTGTAATGGAGGAGGAAGAGGTAGACTAACCTTTCTCCAGATATAATGTTATGGCTCTTATTTACCTTGTGATGTCTTTAAACTGTCTTTATGTATCACGGGGTAGCCCGTTTTAAAAGTGCGTTTTGTGACATTTTTTTATTACACTAAAACTAGTTTTGTTTATAACATACAATTTATTTTGCTCACTAATGTTTAATGATCTATGTTTTAAACACTATGTTCACCCATTGGCGTTCAAAAGTTTCTTGTTCTACATTACACAAACACTAATAGTAAATGAGTTATATTATAGTAATGATACTTAGACCAGGTCGAAGGGCTTAAAAAAGGCTCTTCAGCCGTCTTTTCAAGTTGTCGACATTAAGGAATTTGTTGCCTCGATGTTGACGTGATGTTGGAGCTTCGTATCTTGTTTAGCAGCAAAATGTCGTAGACCCAAACTGGTTTCAGGATTTGATTTTATTATATATTGATAGTTTGGAGTTTCTTCCCATAAGTCAATATAGCTTTTTATATTTTTTATGCGTTCTTTCCACCGCCATGCTAGATATTTAGCTGTATTTCCAAATGGAATAGTGTCGCCGTTTATGAAAATTTGCAATAAATTAGTTATATTTTTATTGGTGAAGTTGCTATTCAACTATATTTTCCATTTTTTGCATCAAATGGTGATCCTATCAGCGGCTTGTTGAAGTTTTTTAAGTAGTATTCTCTATTTCTTTACCCACTGACAGGATTGCTGTATCATATGCGAATATTGCAATTGTGAGATCTTCTATTTGTGACAAATCATACGTGTACAACAAATAGAGAATCGGCCCAAGGACACTTTTTTTTAATTCTTTTCAATAGTTTTTCGAATACTTACTTGATATGGTAGCAATGATGTTACTTCGTTAAATGGTTTTCCTGGCTTGAGAATCGTTATTACTTCTGCTATTTTCTTGGTATTGGGCACATGATTTAATCTAAACACTGACTCTTTTGGAAGCTTCTTCATCATTTTGCCAGTTAATAAATCAAATCCGGGTGCTTTATTTGGATTAATATTAGTTATTTTTCTATAGCTATTTTTGTTGATGTTGCGTATTTTATTTTCTTGCTTTTCTATTTCCCTTCGTGTGAATTTCATTGGATTTGAAGACTTCCTCAAGATGGTTAGCAAAAGCGTTGACTTTTTGTTTGTTATGTCTCTTTGTGACATTTGAGGGATTAAATGATAGGTTCGTGAACTGATCTTTCCGCCCACGCACTGGCGACGTACGTCGAAAATCGAGATGAAAATGGCTTTGTAAATATATTACTCCATTCCCTAAAATCGAAACTACAAGAACAATTTAAATACAGCTCAATACAATGACTTGTAATTTTGTAGAACATTTATGTAAAAAATCGGACAATTATTAAAACAGTGACGTCAAATTCAACCCAATTGGTATATTAAAAAAACGACATTGTCTAATGTAAGACTTGAAGTTGTTTGTTTTTTACTCTATTCTGAAAAAAATAATAATTAATTTGTGTTTATCATATGAAAATGAGTCAACGAAGTAACGCTTGATTGTGTTCTGTTAAACAAACTTTTGGCAAACTTATACATACAATAGTTTGCGGGTACAGTAGTCCAAAGCCGCTTCGAACTCTCGGCTTTATTTGTATGCTTTTATCATAATTAAAATCTCAATTTTCTTCGAGGTCTTTCTCTTTCTCAGTCTGTACTAAAAAAATCCGAAGGTATTTGTGTATCCAGCGGGTGAATTTACATTTTAAACGCGGACCAAGTGCACGTTCTTTTCGAAACTTTGTTTGCGGTTATTGCTTAGACAAGGTTAACGGGCGAAAGTTGCTGAAAAGTCTCGTTCGAACGTGGGTTCGTGCAGACGCAATTTCGTTACTTGTTTGTATTTATTTTTTTGCATTTGTTGTCGTTGCTTTTACTCTGTATTTGCTCATATTATTTCGCCCTCTCGTTTTCTCGAAAATAATTAAAATTAATAACAAACAAAGACGTGACTCAAGATATATAAAAAATGTGAATTAAGTTGTACTTGTTGTTCTTGTTTGCTGTTTTTTTATACTTTTAATAAAGCTTCAGTAGTAGTAGCTCTTATTTGACAATGAAATGACACGATTTCCGTGCATTGAGTGTTGTATATGTATAAGACAAAACACGAAGGGTGGCAATTTGATTTCCAGACTGAAAAAATAAAGTACAACGTATTTTTTATATTTATTCAAAAGATTTTCATTATTAATAATATACATATGTTATAAATTGAATTATAATTAGCTTAGTGGTTTATTATATTATATGGTGTTTTATAAATTAAATTACATTCATAACAAAGATTTAAGTCAAATATAATATTTCTCTTAATACTGTTTAATTAAGCTTTGAAAATAATAATTGTATCAACTTTCATAATTCAATATTATAAGAATTTATGTTGGCGAATAGTATTTTATATGATTCAAAATAATTTTCATTTACTTCAACACTTATTGCAGCATGTTCAAGTTTTTAAAAGCAGTCGGCAAAGGCGTCTGAAGAAATTGCTTTCAATTCTTCTGAAATCGTTTCCCCTTGAAAACGGTTTTCACTTTAGAGAATATAAAAAAACCTAGTGTTATATCAGATGTATAGCCAAGTTTTTAAAGGTATATAATTACACAATCGTTGCGGATAGTAACTTGTTCTATTATAATTAACTACATCTTATATATAATTTTCGCTTCCGCTTCCGGCGCACTCGCTTTAAAATTTGACACTCTACATTCAATTAGTTATTTTGTTAATCGTATCGCTCTGTATGAACGGTGTATAATAATAAACATAAACAAAGGAAATTTTATTAATTATAATTAATAAAAATAAAAATTGAGTTGGCTCAAATGATTTTTGAAAAACCTGGTAATAAAATCTTTTGTTTTTGATTGGAGGCTCTGACTGTCGACCAATGAAAATTAAGCATTTAAATATAAAACAAGATGGCCGACAGTAACGTGACAACAGTTTTCAATAATTTTGCTAAGCGACGATAATATTCATTAATTTTTCTTGTGCGTTGTTCGATTTGACTGAATATTAATTTCGGATTGTAAATTCAATAAGTACGTTATAACTGTGAAAATAAAATATATACATAATGTGTGTAAGGATTAGAAGAATACTGAATTGAAACGAAATCTTCAAATTTTGAGTTCCTTCGACGGACTCCGTGGCCGAAAAGTGAGTTTTTCCATTTACAATACATAAAAATTATCATTGCTTCTGTTTTAATGCACATATTCGTTAGATTTGGCTGAATATAATTACTCGAATTGCAAATAAACCAGGTACATTTTAAATGTAAGTATGTGATACATACTTAGTACGTACGAGGATTGAAAGTTAATGTTGATCAAACCATATAAATGCTATTAAACGTATTTTTTATCTATCGATATTTGGGAATACTATCATATATTTCACGACGATCGCGTGACAGTGATTGTGATTCATGCGGTTATTTAGCTGAATCTATTAGGTTACGATTCTGCATAGTCATCTTATTGTCGGCGCCAGTCGACCACACGCTGGAGTTTGCCGTTAACAGTGTGGGAGAGTAAGGGACCTCTTTTGAGCTTGAAAAACCCCAGGCTCTTAAGAGGAAGTAAACTCTGTGAACACCCAACCGACGTAGCGTCCTTTGGACTACCAATGACGAGCAAAGCAAAGCACTGCATTTCAACCAGCAGGCTAATAAGGGCCCGGCCCTTAGGGACCGGGAGCTAATACTGGAACTGAGGCATCACGAAAGTGATGTTCAAGAATGAAGCATAGATATGCAGGAGCATGCAATGCTAATGCTATGCAAAAGCAATGCAACAGAATTAAAGGTGGTCAGGAGAGCGTTTCCCAATAACGCCCATTGGGTTATTCTCGTAGGGCCCTATTACCGGTAACGGTAAGCAATGGATCATGTAGTAACACTATCAGTCATCTTATTGTACTACTGAGATTAATAAATAACGTAGTACTACGGGGGGTGGATCCCGAACATTTGGCCCTCAAAAGCTGGATGCCGCCCATTGGGTTGGATTCGTAGGCTCCAAGTTCCGGTAACGGCAGTGGTTGCACAATGGATGCCAAAGTAGTTCACGCGCATTCATCTTATTGCTCGCTCATGGCTTCTAAAAAATAATTATGAACCTTAAAAACTATATACAATAATTAAAATCTAAATACAACATTCACACAGAGAGTTTTAAATAATATGACATAATAATTTGACGAGAATGTAAATATTTCAATTTTTAAATTAATTTTATAATTGTCCTAAAACATCAGTCACGGGCTCTTGTTTCTTGTCTTCTTACGTTTATTGTGCCATATAGTAATATTTAGGGTAGTTAGTGAGTTGTCTTATATAAACAAAATAAAATAAAACCATTATTGCAGCAAAAAAATCACCTAGATCGTTCCGTTCTGAGTGACAACTCGCAATATATCAGCCAACGGACAGCTTATAAATGTGTAGTTTCTTGGATGTTATCTAATATACATTTTACAATGATTATAGATATGTGATTGTATACCTGAAATAATCGAAAGCCAAAATATCTAAGAGTGGATTCCGATGTGGCAAAAAATGTTTTTTTTTTTCAAAATATGGCTACGTCATGGTTTTTTATCAATTTTTCTTCTGTGCATTCATTTAAATCATTCAAGATATTCAGTTATGCCAAACTTATGTAGTATGTTCTTTATAAAAAGATAATACTTGCTGACAGTGACTTCTACTTGAAATGATTCACTTTTTGTTTATATATACAATTCTACTAATATAATCCATAAGTGAAATTTAAACAACCAAAGAAAAAAAATTAACATAAGTTACCGTAGGAGATTAAACATGTAGATTGACATCTCTTCTTTAACTGACAAATTGTCACAATACGTCATATTTTAATTGTTTGCCATACCTAAATGTTATTTTTTGTTTATAACGAATATCAGATGCTTCATTTTTACTACCATTGTAATATATTTGGTATGCATATCTTTATAAGCCAAATCACTTCTGTTTGGTTTCTAATAATTGATCCTATAAAGTCAATAGTATTTTTGTTAGAATAACTTATATTATATATTATCCATATAACCAAAAACTTACTTATAATTTAAAGTTTTATTTATTTGTCTATAATTCCAATGCTATGTCATCTTGTATCACCTTCATTAACACTGTGTAAGAAAAATGCACTGTGATTATAACATATTTCACTGTTTATTTAATTGCACTTCACCGAGCGCGGCGTGCGTTTGACAGATAGAAGAGTTGCCATATGAAAGCAACTTTGACAGTTAGGGAAATCCTGGCGTTGGCGCGTTTGCGAACGAACTATGATATTGATTTTATCGATTCAAATTGTAAAACACTTGTCAAAATATGTAGAAAAATCATTAAATTCTCAGAAAAAATAATCAGACCAAATAAAAATATTTTTTTACCTTAAAAAAATATGTTTTTTATAAGGGATTTTAAATATAATATAAATAATGATTTTTTTTTATTATTTTATTATTGATTTTTAATATTTTTAGTTTATTATATATTTCAAATATAGTAAAATATTTTTAAATTTAATTTATTTTAGAAAATTATTAATGCTGCGCAGAAAAACCTTTACTTTACAAAAAATATAAATCAAAGTATTTTTTAATAAAAATAGATAAAGGTCACACTTTTGGTCTTAGCAATAGATTAGGTGGTAGATATTATCACTTTATTGGTTGTTTTTAATTGGTAAATGCAATTAAACACCGGATTTTATATTTACACCTAAAACATATAAAAAACTAATGGTGCGACTGTATTGGGTAACTAAAAAACGTTCTTATGACTAAAATTTTAATTTATGATTAAATAATGTTAATACGCTAAAACACGTTACCGAACGTTTCCATTGCAACGTCGCTGACACGATTTTATTGCTTTTGACGTGAATTTTTGCCTTATGAGAAGTGATAATTGTTTTTGTGCTCTCCTATTGACCAAACTTCATACATGACTTTAGACTTATAAAGGTTAATAATGCTTATATATATATAACTAGTAAATCTATTTTTATTAATAACTAATTTTATTGCCCTATTTGATATATTTTGCGACGCCATCTTATCTAATTCATTAGGCATATTTAATATTGGTACACGCCAATTAAAGTTACAAACAATTTAAAATCTACTGTTTTTGGTTTCATACCTCAAAAGATAGATAAGGAAATATTTACATTTGAAAATAATATTTTTCTTTATCAGTAGGTTTTCTCATCGAGTCTCCTGTGCATATGACATGCGGGTGTGGGCTCAATATTGAGGGCATCCTTTATAATGTTAAAATCCCGACGGAACGGATTCAGGCCATACTAGTATGATCTAGCTGGAGTTCAAGTCAGCACTACTGATCTCGGTAGCAATTTCAAAGACCCATTGAAGCGGAGATATTTAACAAAGGCTCTTTCACGAGCTCGCATCGTCCCCTCGAAGGCGGTGATTGAAGATGCGCGTTAAGGCAAAAATAAGTCTTAGTAGGCAGGGGGGCCGCCGTCGGTTGCTATTCATTATCTCCTTTCATTCTTTCGATGAGAAGTCAAAGAGAATTTTAAGTTATCGCACTTAATCAAGTCGCTAGCTGATTTTCTAATGAGGAACTCTTACGATAACACACACATATACAGATTCAAGTTGATGTAATTTTAATAGTTTTTTTGGTTCAAACGCGAAACGCTTTTAAAATAGCGCGAACAATGGATAAACTGATGCATATTTAAAAGTGCATTTATTAAAACTGCAGCTTGTAGCTTAAAACAAAATAAAAAGCACTCTCTTGAATTTTGGCGCGTTGTACAACAACTTTATTTTAATGCAAAAGATAAAAATATCACAAGATGAATGGGTTTGTGACCAGAAATTTTTAAACAATTTTTCCCATAATTTTGCAGAATTATGTTCAACTATAAGTTAATAGTTTTTTTAGAGACGAGAAAAATATGTATTTTTGCCATATAATGAAAGTTTACTATTTGCTCAATTTTTGTCTAACGAATATATATATTCTGAATATGTGATTTAAGGATCTCTGTTACAATTTTAATATTTACCATGTATTTTGTAGTATTCTTTAAATGATAGCGGTATTTAAATACATGTAGTGGTTATTTTATAAATTATTTTTAAGGTAAAACAGCTTGAAATATGTCAATATTGATTTACAATATATATGTTACTGTGAACATGTGTTACGAGTGAAAATATATTATAACATTTCAGTGAAATAATATCAGAATACATTTTCACCACTAGATATTTTAAAATTTGGTAGCCCTAAGGGGTGTGTGACGTCGCAGCCAGTAAAACACAGGTTGAAACCAGTAAGAATTTTATTGGATTATATTATATATTGCAACATACTATGATGAGCGAGATGTTTTCTCCGAGCAGTGGTGGAGAAGCTGGCGGAGGGATGATGTCAGTGGAAGATTCTCAGAGTTCTGATTAGAGCGACATTATATCGGAAGTTGATCCTTCTCTGTTGCGATGCTCGTATGGTGAAGTCTCTCTCAGATGTGAGCGCCCATGACAGTATGTTGTCCGCAGGCGGGCGGGTCTCTTCTAGTGTATGCCGATTAGGTCTAGGTTTATGTATTTAGGGCTGCAAAGCTTGCTCACCAATCCCAATCATACAGCGATCATCCAGCCAATCGTTGCACTCGCTTCTTAGAACAACGAAATGACATTTGCTTGATGGTTATCTCTGAAGTTGAATTGCGTAACGGAAATATTGCAGCCTTACGGTGCAAGCTGTCTTCTGGTGATATATTGTTTCCTGTGACGTGTTTTTATAAATTAAGTTTCAGCCGTTTTTAATGAAGTAAAATCAAGTGATTAATATTGAATAGTTTTTAGTTAAATAAAAATTAAACTCAATTATTTTTGCTGTTTTTTTATTAGAAGCATTTTAAAATTGCCAAAATAATTTAATTTCACTAGCTCTTTTTACATAGTTAAATTATAGTTTGATTTTAGTCTCTGAATATGACTCTTCTGGTTTTTTTCTTATATTTACTTACCATATCATATTATTTTACGTGTGAAACGTTGTTACGGTAGATTCTAAATAATTAACATTTAGTTACGTTTCTATCTACTCGTTGATTATTTTTTTCTTGTTAAAGTACGGTCCAGCGGTTTTATTGTTAATGCAAATTGCTTCGATCATTATTATTTTACGTTCATTTTAACATGTCCCTAACTACTATTTTCGATGTAACGATTATGCTTAATCTCGATAAAACTTGTATTTAAAAAGATAAGTTTATTTGTTTCCATTTTGTTCTCAATTGCTAATTGGCGGTAGCTTATTTTTCATAAACAACTACAAAAACAAATAAAAAATATCCTATTTTATACATAAATTAAACTGAGTTTTGCGGCTAGTACAAAAAAAAGTATTTTTCTTTGATACTCAATCTTCTTTTAAATAAAATTGTATGTAATCCTACTTATTGTGTATTCATTAAGAACTTTTTCTGTTAAATTTGGACATACAACGACAATGTAATATTATTATTATTAATTTACCGTTGTAGCTTTGAAAGGCTACTTCAGATAAATTTTACAATCAAAGACTGCAGAAAAATATTTTTATTATAATAAACGTCTTGTAATTTTAATTACAATCAACTTAACTAGACAATCATATTTCTACATATTATTATTTGGTGTCTTTGACTAATCTCTCAAAAATATCTTCATGCACAACAGACGGGTAGTTTATAGTATTTTTCATTAATCGTTTATTAATACAGACATTAAACTAGTTGTTAAAAATGAAGCACTTGATATTTATTTTTTCGCATATCTTTCTTGAAAATGGTGGTAAAATTGTATTCCTAAAAATATTAATAATTTATTAAAAATACCATAATTCAATCGAGTTAATAACGACGATTATTGTAATAAACACATTTTTATGCTTTTCTTAAAATAATTTGTTATTTAAATCAGTAGAAATATAAACTATGCCGCACAGAGACAATTATCATGATTTTTCATCTGAAAGTGATCTAAAAGGCCGGCTATTCGATAGTTGCTAGGTTGCTGCTTGCCACTTAATTTTTTAATAATTAATTTTAGACATTTGCTTGTGATATTACAATAAAGAATAAACCATAAACGCAACCCATTTTGCACATCTCGAGCTGAGTTGCGAATTTTCAAAATACTCAACTTCAACTCAGGTGTGTCGTATCCTAATGAAAATTCGGTGTCGAACGTGTTAAAAGCAAACTTTTCGTATTAACCAGAGTCCGCGTGTCACAAAGGGTCGACTTTCCGCCTCGATTCCTAGTTTAAACCCTTCGCCGTCTACAACCCTTGCCTGCCTGCGTTTTCATCCACGTCCGCCAAATACATATTCCGAGGTTGTGTGCTTGTGCAGTGTTCGTTCCTTTGACCCTTATTACGAGCCGTGAATACTTCGCCCGACACCCGTCTCTTTATACGTAATAATAAAGTTTTATACGCTTAAACACAGTTACATGTTTGTGTAGCTTGGTATAGGTACACACACGTTTATTGTGTAAAATATGTTACACAATAGTTATGTATGCATATCGTTATAATAATTTCACCGACTAATTAAACAATACTATTTTTCAGATAGCTTAATTTGAAATAGTGGTTTTCGTTTTATATTATTGCTATTGAAGTTTAACGATGTGGTCAGCAAAATAAACAAGCTGTTAATTAATACTGTGTTAAATCGTTGACATTTTTTTTTATTAATGGACTATCAAATTAATGCGGTTTTGAAACTTGTGCCGTGAATTTTATGTTACTGTATATTATGATAACTCTTGAATAATTATAAGTATGGTAATATTCGATAATATTTATAAATACAATTGTGCTGAAGTGCCGAACAGACTTGTTTATTCTTATTCGATTTTATCACTAATATAATTTTTTTATAATTTCGTGAACATTTTTAGTATCTAGTGGAAATTCTATTTTCAGTATTTATATGTCGATCTTTACTACTCAACAATTTTTATTATCAACATCAAATATTTGCTCATATTGAAAAGCATTTGATTAGCAGCGCACTCTCAAAATTGAACATATTTTTTTTCAATTTTGAACTCAATTCGTTGGTACAAGCGAAGCTCGACTTTGTTCGCACATATTTGGGTATTACATTTTTTTTTTCACATGCCATAAAAATAAAATCTCATCAAGATAAATCTCTTTACACAATAGCGTTAAAGCATTGGCGTTTTTATTTTAATTAACATGGATTGAGTCTTTAATCACCTGTTTGAAACTGGTCCCTTGCTTGCGAATTCAATAGAAGTCCATCATTCAGATAAGACTACTCGATGAAAGCGCGTCATAATCAATGATCAATTCATATAGACTTCAATGAATCGGCGAAGGTTGAATAGAATCGCATCAAATCGCATAGCGCTCCATAAAAATGTATATCCACTTCAATGCCGATTATCTCAGAACAGACCAAATCCTTTCCTAAATAGATCTACCCACTTTTCAAACGTCGTTTGATTTTAATCTCTCCTACTAAAAGTATGTGCCTTTAATAATAAGATAAATTTTCTGTTTATTTAGTATAAGTACATAATTTAAAAAATATTATATCTACATTTTGGGATGTGCTCTACAACATATTCTCAGCTCTGTACTTTTTGCCATTGAAAGTAATAATGCTTTTTTTTTGTACGTAAGCCTGCTACGAAAAAAATTCTCGTGTTTTTTCAATTTCGTTCGTATCGAGTGGAAATCGCTGTGCATCCTTTTATCGGAATTACACTTTTACGTAGTTGCTGCTTCTTGTTTTTTTGTATGTACAATTATTGGCTTTCGTTTTACTTCCGCGGAATAAAATTTGCCTTCAATAAAGAACGAGAGAGAGAGCTATGTGGAACACTAATTAAAATTGATCCGACTTCCGACTTTGTAAATTGGTCAAGTAAATACAAATATTTTTTTATTATTGTTGCTGTAACATATAAAAGCAAATTAAAAATAATTTAAGAATAGCAAAAGCTTTACATAAAATCCTAATTAACTTTAATCGTTTCTATGCGGTGTGACTCCGCTTGGTGCGACTTCTAATCCAAAGAGAAGTGATGATGGTAGTGTCAAATTCTGACTAAAGCACATTACTTGTAAAAGATCCTGACGAAAACAATTTCAATACGCCGTTAAAACTTACATACCATTTGCGAATTAGGGTAGAAACAGACTATATTTTTATTATTTTTTATCAATCTAATAAATACAATAATTGAAAAATCAGTATAACTGGCAATGATATAATTTCAAGAAATATTTGATACCAGTTGGTATATTAAATCGCATTATACACCTCATAAATTCATATTTAAAACTGACCGTCTCTTTTACTCCGGTCTTTTTTACAATTGATATCCACACAAATATTTAGTTTTGTAGTACGTTGTCGAAACATATTTTTTTTGGAAGTAACAAATAAAGCTATTCATTTTAAAACATTTTTGCGAAACACGCCGTCAAAAGCAGAATCAAACATTCTCGTTCATTTTTTTGTTAAAAAAATTTCGACCGTGGAAAAATTTCTTTCGTTTTGCGTTGATGTTGGTTTTATCGTCAACAAGGCTCAAATAGGCACTGTAAATTATTTGTTCTCTTGCTCGTCGATTCAAATATTTTCAATTCTTCCTTCATTAATCCGCAAGATGTTGGTTTTCTTAACTATTCTCTGTAAGACTAAAAAAAATATTTGCGCCTTCTAATGATTTAATGGAGTTGCGAGGGTCCTTAGAATTCGCCGAGCCATATAACCGTTCCTTCCATATTTTACATATATCTGCTCGTGAAGAATAATTAAAAAAGTCATATTTTTTTTAATAGTGAAAGATTCTGGATTCTGCAAATATTTAATTTATGACATGACAATGTCTGGTTTCATTAATTATATAATTTATCTTTAATTGCCCGTTGAAATTTTGAGCTAAGCTCAGAATTGATATTTTCCAATTGTTTTAAGAAAAAAATTTAAGAGCCCTTCGGCGGGCAATAAGAATCATGAGACAATTGTCAATAACAGCTGTTGCTACTTTACAAAAACAATATAAAAAATAACTTTTTGAAGTATCGAAATATAATAACAGTTCTAAAGCGTTTTACATTCTGCTGATTCCCATGTGTATTTTTTCTTATCGGAGCGAGTTCTTAGATCACCAAAGCAAAGATAAATCCGCCGGCCGGTTAAAATTGTCGCACTGATTTAAGGAAGGTTTTAGCAACTAAATGATTAACCCTTTGTATTCCAAAGTTATTTAATAAGTCCAATCCATTTTTAATAAATATTTTTAATAAAATAATTTAATATCAAAAAAAAATTTCATCCATATTATATATTTTTATATTTTATGAATTAAATTATATTTTTACATAATTACCATTAGTAGCTGAATTATATATTTATTTATAAGGGTTAAAATTATGCCTTGACCTTTGTGTCAGATGTTTTTTGTTATTATTTGATTTTTTATATCTTTGATGGTGTGAAGTTGAGTAAGCCTCTTCTTGGTTAAATTTCGTACGAATTTAGTCCAAGTTAGTTTAGTTGAGTCCAAGATGAAGAGCTCTTGAAGTTTTGATGCCTTGAACTCGGAAGTGAATGTTAGTAGAAGTGTCCAAAAATATGACCGTTGGGTGGTTTTTTGAAACCGATTGCCGTTTTATGTTTGAATGGCAATCCCGAATGCACATGTTTTTCTTTCTCAATGCATTTGCGAAAGATACTTTAAATATTTTTGATTCACGGCGGGTTCAAAAAAAGGTTTTTTAAGGTGGTTTCCTATATTAATAGATTAGCTCATTTTCCCTGTTTTATCGGTGATTTATATATATAATATAAAATTATTATATGCTATATGATTTACAATAAATACATGTCACTTTGCAGCTGGGCCGGTTTTTACTTTAAACACATTTTTATAAATATAATTTCGAGTCTGCTGCTGGGGCTCGAACCCGTGACATTTGGACTACCAATCTTGAACTTATAGACCACGCTATTTCGACCGCTAATAGTACCTGTGCGTTATGAGTGGAGAGACTTCTTAAAAATAATAATAAAAATTTTCATGATTTTTATTTGTTTCACCGTGTTTCAGCGGCATCGTTTGTTGTTTTATATTTAACATAATAACTAGCAGAATTGTTAGAAAAATATATAAATTATCGACAGATATGTTAATCTAATGTTAAAACATATATATGTATGTTTTATTACACTTTCTGTATTTTTTAATAGTTTTACTCTACATATTTTACCGTTGTAGCATCTTATAACATTTCAACATTTTTACATCGTGTATTTATATTTTGAAAGTATTTTGGCACTTGAGTAAATCGAAAATAGCATCATTTATCGGTAACTGAATATATGTACCACACAACCCATAATAGTCAACATTACGTGTAGCACTAGCTGTATGTAAATTAACGGAAATATTTATATAACGAATTAGGAAGTGTATTATAAAACTAACCTAGATACTGTACATATATTCAACGAGCTATTTTCAAAATAAGCGAAGACCTCGCAATAGCTTAACAGGCAATACTGCCTATGTCTAAATCAATAGAAATAAATTACATTTATCAACTGGTTTTTTTTATTGAATTTTGTCCGTACTTAGATAAATATATATTCAAGTCGAATTTATGGTTTTGATAGGCCAATCATTAATATTTCGATCAATCAATCAATTACTTTTACGGCTCGGATATATATATTTATTATAATAGCATTGATTTAAATATGAAAAAGCTTCAGAATTTCGCTTCGGGAATCGATCATTGCGCTGCACTTTATTGATACATCATTAAGGTTGTTACGAAGTTTAAAAGGCTTAATGCGAAGAGTCAACGTACGAATTTCAAAGGTTACGTTTTCTTCATGTCAAAATTAAAGCATAAATCATGTGAGTTCCTACAAGCTTAGGGACTGGCATGCACTCGTGCCAACGCGATAAATTGCAGGTACATAGCGATAGTTGGTGGTATTTTGTGTTTTTGATTAAAAATTCTTATAGCTCTAAATATTCATAATTTATAGTTAGTTTTATTTTTTTTACATTATTATTATATGTTAGTTTTGTAGCTACATAGGTAGAATTTTGGCTTTATAAGTTTCAGATTTTTTTAAAAAATGTCATAGGGTTATAACTTTGCAGCCAAAATAGACGCCGAAAATATTGGTAGCGGCTTATTTTATAAACATATATGAATTGTCCTCTATGTAGAGAAATTTAGATTACGTTATTGGGTAATGGAATTGAAGTGGCTTTGGATGTCGGAGAGTCTTCGGTGGTGTGTCGAGTTGTAATATTGTCGGCTGGGATGTCATTATATGTTTTCGTGTCCCTGTTTGTCTCTGATTCTGTGACTCCGTAGCGTCTCCAACCACGTCTTTTCAGCATCTTTGCATAAGTGACCAAGCGTCACATATGTTATAATGCTGATTTGTGACAAGTAAGGCGAATCGCAGATGAGGATGTTTGCGAGACAGCTGCTTAACTTCTTGGACACACCCACGAAAGAGACACGGTCCCGATGACCATTCCGGCGATCGTTAACCAAGAGTAGAATAACAATAGTATTATGCGCAGGGTGTAACGTATTGTATAGCGCGCATCTTTTCAAATAAAGTGTAGTTTTTGAGCGGTTCTTATGGCTGATTATTGTCTCGGGACGAATGTAAAATATTTCCAATTAATAACGCGATTGTTTAATCACAAGATCTTTCTCCGCTTTGATGTGTAAAAAATACTGTGCGTGGCATTATTTTTAGGCGTGTTTTCTTTTTTTCGAAATGGTCGTAAGAATGAACACTAAATTATAACAAATTTTGTTATTGAATATATGTTATAATATATGACACTACTACGTATTTCTAAATACACATATTGCTATATTTTTAAGGATCAACATTTTTATAGTGTCTAATAAATTAATACGCCTTGTATATTTAAAACAAAATTGACTGCATAATTAAATTAATAAAATAGATGTCTCCGACAATACCGCATTGTATTGATTTAGACTATGTACTGTTACAGTTGGTAGATAGATTTACAACAAAAATAAAAATACATGTTTTACTATATAAACTTTGTGTTTATTTACATTTAAAGTTTGTAAATGATTGCAGACAGTTTTAATTAAAGCGCTTTTATTCTAAATGATATGCAGACAAGTTGTGTATTTTCGTAAGTCCATTGCAACGTATTTAATATGCATGGTTTAAATTTGTGTAATTCGAGTACATACAATAAATTAAGCATGTTTTTATTTAGTTATATAACAAACTGTTTTTTTTTGTTCTAGGTGAAAGAGAAGAAAAATCAATGAGAGATTAGAGGTACGTGATTTTTATTTTGTTGCTTTTGTAATAATATTAGTAAAAAAAGGTGATGAGCAGTAAATGCAAATAAATTTATTTTATCAAATGTATGATTTTAGAGAACTTAACTAAAATATGCAACAAGTGTTGTAATAAATTCATATTGCGATTAGGGAATGTTTAACTCAAAATATAAAAAAATGTATTGTAGTTTAAATTTCTAATTATACATATTTTTTGTGTAGAAAATAGGTCAACATCTCGATATATTTCATAACTTTTAATTTGTGCCTTTTACTAGCTTTTTTATCTAGCTTCGCCCAGGATAGATTTAGACTTACTATTTATTTATCGAAACTAATTTATTAGTTAGTTATTACAAATTTATTTAAATATTTGGTTATATACTTTTGCCTTTTTATACATGGCAGTAGTCGTCAGTATGTCGCTGTTCAGTTATTTCAGAGGTTTTATTCGCACGTATTTTAGTATAAGCACATAATGAACTTCAAAATTTTAAGTTAAAAATAGCAAAGCTGATCTAAAAATGGCAGCAAAAATGACATGTGCAAATGCCAAGGCGCTACTTTGGGAGAAGTTATTATGACAGACAGATATACGCATGTATTACCTGTTTCATACTATAGATGTCTGTTTTCTATAACATAACTTTTAAATCCAATTTAATACGATGTAGTAGATGCCAAAATGTGTATATTGTCACTAAAAATACATTGTCCTAATAAATATTTTAAACGGTATTAAATCTAACTATTTTTTTAATAATAGATTTCTACAATATGCATGAATAATATTATAATTTCATCGATTATTAATATTTTTTCTGAAAGGGTCGGAATTTGCCTGGTAATTTGTGTAGTTGACATGTTTATAATCGAGTGTTTTTAAAAAAAATGCTTCAGTCTTTTTTATCATGCATTTTTGTTTCAAATTACAAACGTGTAATAGTATATATAAAATGCTATATTTTATTGAAAAAAAAAACCATTCATAATAAATAAAATTATATTTTTTAATAAGTTTCCATGATTTAACTTTGAAGTTAAACAAATTATGAGAATAACTAAAGCATATTTAAATTATATATTGTAAATAAATAATGTTTTTTTTTATTTTCATCATACCAATTTAAATAATATTGTGGCTTCAAATACCCACAGTAGGCTTACCAGCTTTCCTTCTACGAAGAGAAGAATGATAATGAATGTAGTTTAATCCTAGTCAGCATCATAAATGAAATTCTGAGAATATTTTAATATTTTTATTCCAACAAAGTATGAATTTATAAAAATATTGTGCTTGACCATTTTTTATGAAGGAAATTATTAAAATAAACAAGTAAAAATTTACTAGGAAACATATAACATTGAGATGATAAAAAAATCTCCTAAAAATTTCAATCATAAGTATAGTATTTTAATATGCTTTTAACTGAGTTTTTGATTCACAATCTTTCCCCTAAATATAATATATAAAATACGTGTACAAATCAAAACTCACGTTTCAATTATTAAATTATATGATAGTCATTATTTATTATATTGCATAATTTTAAACATTTGAGCCATAAAAACTATTAGTTAATTGGCATTAATTAAAAATGAATTGCTTATCGTTTTGATAATTGTATTTTGAGTTATCGTTATGTTCGAATTTCTTCTGCTTATTTGTGAACTGGCGAAAAGCAAAATTTAACATTACATCATAGTCAACATCAGCTTCATATATTAAGCAAACATAAAACCTTAATGAAAGCACACCTATTTACTGTATATAAACATTGTATCAACCGGTCCCAAATTTGCGACATCCAATTAACGATTGGGTCGCCATATCTTCTTGTTCTTCTCCTGCGATACCTATTCCATGTTATATTGTGTTTATTGCCAGAGTCCATCCCTTGATAATCGAATCCAACTAAGCGGCCAAACCCATTAACCGCCTCGTATCTATTTTGTGTATTTACATTAAGATGTGTTTGTGTGCGCATAGCACGTTATAATACTCGCACTAATACTGGCATAACACGCGTGACCGGGTTAACTCCGGTAATTGAGCTGATAATGTATATAAGCGTGTGTACACCGGCCCTCCCCGAAAGCTCGTATATAGTACATCTTTATTCCCCGGGGGATGTTCTAATTACGAACGATGATGGAAAAGTTTACGATTGGACGCCATCACCTCGTGACGAGCGAGAGGAAGTTTATCGTGTCGAGGTTTACAAGATACACCCTTTGCGCGGGGTATAGGGTTGTTTTTTTGTTGCCACCTCTTTTAATTATCGCTGTAGCACGCCCAGGTGCGTGCGTTTATTTGGAAAGTTTAATATTTCGTTCTTCGTTTTTATTTTGGCGCGTATGCATTCGGGTCTGTCGTACGTCATCCCCTATAGTGCTAATGGAAAATGTTGATTTGCATTCGTATCGCCGCGTTGAGGGTTGTAATTTTTCGCATGAGCGGTTCGACGTTTGGAGTCGGATGCTACTCAATCTCCTGCTTGAATTAAAACGCTGTATAATGTCGCATAAAACTACTTCGTATTCGTTTTGTTACGTTTTATAGAGTTGCTTATACATATATATGCGATAGTCTATGTATTTTTCATGTCGCGCTATCGAAATTTAAAAAATGTAAAAATAAAGTTGTTGAACTATTTTATAAAAATGAAGTATATTTTACGATAAAAAAAAGTGGATCTATGTTTTTAAAAAATACGTAATATATATATTTTTTTAGAAAGTTTTGTTACGAGCAAATAACGGTCTTTATGCGACGAATATGGTTTTCTTTCGAGAGTCAAAATTTTCATCCATGTATGTACTTAAACTTAAAATCTTAGCTTTATATATTGCAATCGTAGTTACTTCTTAATTTGCTTAAAATTAAACCGCTTTGCATGCTTCAAGCTGTCTATGCAGAATATTTGTTTGGCTTATTAGAGGCTTGTGTTTATAAAATCTATAACCTCATTATCTCGCAATCTTATACCAAAACCGTTTATAAATACTTATTTAAGATTATTGTATCATCCAAATAATTCTTAATGTGCAAATTTGTTGACCATATCAATACAGACATTTTCGATGTTGAGATTCTAGTATGTGTAGGAATATAGAAAAATGCGTATGCCAGCAAAAAAAGTATCAATAATGTTATGTAGAAAAATACGTAAATAAATCATTTAAAGTTTAAAATCTTAACCAATTGATATTTTAACATAGTTTTATATATAAAAATCTACCAATTTTTTGTGTTTTTTGTCGTACGGAATTTATGTTTTGTTACTTTTTTTATTATTAAACTTTTTTAATTTATGAATAGCGATTTTTATATAATACATTCAAGTGCTCTTCGGATTTATTTAATGATACGATACAATTAATTTGATTAAATAAAGGTCTTTATTTAATTAAAGCACTCTCTCTTTACCTTATAAATATACATATATTGTATTTATTAAATTAAATATATTAATACTTTTACGGCAAGGTTTCAAATTACACATAAAATCAGGAATTTTTTTGTGTTATTTCTAGGGATTATAATACGGAATTTAGATATTCTGTTTGTGAATATATAATTATAATTATAAAACTTTGTTTCAAAGCCTGGAATTGTTATATTACGAATTAATTTCAAATTTCAATAATAATTGTGAACATACAATTCGAGGAAAAATGTATTAATTAGTTCAAATTTAATTTATGTATTTGCCTAATAAGAAGAACGAAATTTATGTGGCTTACAATTTATTCTATCAACTCTTAATTTAATAATTTTACTGCCACCGTTTAAATACGCGCATTTCCTTATTTATGTTCCCCTCATTTCCTATGCCGATTTGGATACTATAATTAATTTTCTATGACAGCGTGATGACTTATATACGAATAGGGAAAGGGGAGAAGATCAACGTCTCTCATCAAATCTCTCATCCTTGAATAAACCAAATATAAAGAACCATTTCGTTGCACTCCATTCCCTACCAAGTATATTTTATAAATATTTATGACACAGCAAGTCGATTATTACATAATAAAAAGGTGATGTTAAGTATATGTAAACCGCAAAATATGAAGCTTTAGAATTATTTCTTGTACTTTTCAAATATCCCTTGTGAAAAATCGTTTATGTTATATGTTTTACCGAATATTTGGTGCTTCTAAATTTAAAACTTATCGAGTTTGTATATTAGCCTTACATAGCACAATTCAACAATATAACATTGATATACCAAAGAAGACGATAATTAAAAATTTAGAATAGTAAAGCTCTTTTTCTTTACCAAAATTATATATTAATCATGCTTTTCTTGATTCCAATTCATTGACAGTCGGAGAATGCCTTTAAATTGCCTTGATTACCATAATGGATGGATTCAAAGATGAATATAGTTTTTCAACTTCTTGTTAGAAGAAATATGTTTTATGTACATATTTAAATAAATTAATTTTATTTAAAATATTAGTTATTACTTATGATATTCTGTGAGAACTACAGATGCTATCCATTATATTTTGCCTCACGTAACTGTGTTTATTCGAAGTGATGAATAATAAATTACACCTTTTCGCCGAAATTCCATCGCCCCTCTTATTATCATAGCTCCGGCCCGTTAAACGTTTATTATACAATACTTACATATAATATATGTTGTTTAAATGAAAGTGTGTATATTTACTTTGGACGACTTTATTATAAGTAAGTTGAGACGCGTCTATAGCCGCCATAGCCTCCACTCCACCTTGTCCTCAGATTTCTATCTGGAGCAGTATACGTGTTAATCGCGAGACGCTCCCTGATTAAACCTCGGGCTGGTGCTGTAAATTGGACCGGGTATATTATATACGGTCTGCGGGTCCCAATTTTGCTAGTATTGTTTTCATAATTACAGCAGACCTTGGCTTTCGCATGATTTATAATAAGGTCCGATCCGTACTTGCGGGCGGGCCCAAGTTTTGTTTGAAATTTACACGTGTTACGGATCAATTATCGTCACGATTTACATTTCAAGCTTTATATTGTAAATTTTGTTCGAAGATATTGAAATATGTATATTGTATGTTTGACTCAGAATTGGATTGAATTCGTTTAAGGGGGAAAAATAATGGAATGTGTGTCATAACGTGGCTGTCACGTTCACGATTCTGTAATAAATCATTATTTTTGATCTGGAAATAATACTAAATTTTGTTTGCGGACTAATAGTTTGAAATATAGCTTTTTGTGTGTATCGATCTGTAGTTTTTTGTGCTATAATAATTATATAAAAGCACAGTTATATGTTCATACATGTAATACATACAATTGTTTTGTGACCATGAGTGAAATAATTAATTGTGTCTAGACTACAAAATTGTCATATAGAGTAGTAGTACATGTCATGTAATAAATTCTAAATACTTTATTTAATTAACTATGACCAATCAGCACGATAGGTAATGTATGTATTAGTCAGTGGTAAAAATATGTATTTATTGTAATCAATATAAAAAACATATTTGTATGAAATTCTGTAACATTAATCAAGTAAAATAATACGTAGTAACGACGACTATATTTATTGGGCTGATGGTAAAGTTATTTCCGGTTGGAATCGTTTTCTTTGTCATCCCAAAAGGGACACTTTATTAGGGCCACCTTACTCCAGATCAGTTTCATTTCGTTTTCAGTCGTGTAACAACATCTAATTAAAAATGATTTATTCAAACATGATGTCTAACATCTTAGGCCATGATAAATGTGGACTATCTAGTGAAATCAAAAGACATTGAATATTAACCATGCGTTATAAGTCATTGGGCGATGCATAATTTATCACAAAATAATTAAATTTATATGCGTTAATTCGTGCGAATCGTTGTTCGCTAGATAAAGAAAAGAAAAACTATTCTTGGATCGAGAGTTGTACTATAAAATGGGTATATTGTGTTGATAATCAACTATTATTTTATTAGTTTGTACCTAGCATTGTTTAAAAAATGGTTAGATTTAGTAAAATAGAGCATTATTTCCACAACGACAATGCCATACCATATATGACATTCATCACAAAATGGTATAAATTAATCGCAAATTTATCTTAATGTGGAAAAAAAAGCACTTGGTAAAGTAATTCAATACTTTTAACTATATTGCTTTTTAAATAATTGCCCTTTACTTGTCGTACGTAGTCGCTTCGATAGTAGATTTTCAGTTGTGTCATTAGATATTTTTTAAAGTCGTTGGTACTTGCTCTTGAGCGCCGACTTGAGATGGATCTGGAGTAAAAATGCGTGCATACTACTCAACGGCTGCTAAGTCCGCGTGCACCGCTTGCGGGACTTCAGACGCGCGTGTGGCGTGTCTCTTGAATGACATTACACCTATGTATGATTGTTACACTATCATAATCGATTAGACTCTTATTAAAAAAACTTAATTACTTTTTTAAAATAAAAGTACATAATATGAATACATCATATTTTCGATTGTTATAAATATAAAAAACAAACTCTTACTTAGTCATATGCTAAGTAATATATACATGCCGAATCAAAAGTTGACATTAAATATACATACATATAAATAGAAACTTGTATGGCCTAACCATATTGGTTTGTTACCTAGATCGTGTTTATGGTGCATTTTATCTAAATCAAGATTCTTTGCCATATTGATCTGAAGTTCATAATTTATTCCATACGCAAAGAAATACTTGTGCACAGCATTTTCAATTCCCATCGCATAATACATATTTATCTTCAAGAATAAACATCAGTATGAAATTTGCTCGCAAGGCAAAGTCGCCGTTAATTGGGTTAGCGTTGCGTTTCGTATTCATTAAAGGGCTAGATTTCACCTGTTTGCTACCCCTATATAGAGCTTAATTAAAGTGGCAGCGTTATCCAGGTGCGTTTCATATTAGAGACGTGAAACGTGGGTCGAGGAATCCGATCCCTTTCCCATATTAAACACGGGGTGCACCCGATGCGCGCGTATGGCACAAATCCCTACCCCTGGAGAGAGATAAAGCTCTCGGAGAGATAATCGGCGGCAAGATTTAAGATTATCATCGTGTAAAGCCGCGATCCCAGATAACAACGGTATGACAACAAACGCAGAGACATATTTTCACATGCCAGACTAAACATAGAACAAGCGAACCGGAACGAAAGCCTTGGAAAAGGAATATGTTTGGAGATAATCGTGTGAGAAAATGTACATGACACAAATGATGAATGTAAAATACATAACAATATTATAGTTAGTAAGCATTATTGATATCATTATTGAGTGAATAACTATAAAATAATTTGATTTTACATAAAAAGTAACCCAGTAAATATGTATAAAGTAATCGAAATCAATAGTTGATGAGGGAACAAAATAAAAGCTGTTATAAAATACTTGAAAATATAAAAAAAAAGTTGAACCTTAACATGTCTACAACTCTGTTCATTACGTGCGTTTATATAACGTCGGCGTAACGAATAAACTTGTTCCGCAAGTTGCAAAGACTTTGAGTCCTATATTTTATTACGCTTTTCATGAGTGATTGCGATCAATTTTAGTCTTACGCTCAACAGATAGTCCGGTGAACTTACGAGCGCAAAGGGTTAAATTCCAATAAATATTTTAAATGAGAAATCATTATTTATTATTTATTTATATTATTTATAATCTATTCGTTTTTTCATATATTCGATATTTTGTATTCTTAGCTGGTTGTATCGTTCATTAATGATTTACCACATAATTATATTATAGCTCTGTTCCTATTTTTATGGCCGAAATAGATTTTTTTTAAATATTGGCTTTAAAGAAAAATTCCTTGTGACACGAATCTTTATTACTTTTAATTAATAAAATATTAGAAGCGAAATTTATAGAAGAACATAGAAGACTTTGTTCTAACGTTTAATGTTTTACCCTGGTTTTTACTTAATGTTGGCTGTGTTAATGAAATGGTCGTTAAAATTTGGTTCTGCATTTTTTTAAAAGCGCCTTAGTCGGATGTTTATTCATTGTTCGAAATGAGAAAGCGTTTCTGACAAATCTTCTAAGGTTAACTGTCAACAGACAGCTCACTTAGGTCTTAATAATAAAAAATATTCGCGAATTTACCTTCGGCCGTATTTTTGGTCAAATCGAAACCGAGACGTAATATAAAAAACCGTGCGATAATGAATATGTTTATAACGTTGTATACACGATCAACAACAGAAATGAGTCTATAAATTAATGACATTTTTAATCATTATACACTGTTGAATTTGTTTTAATAAACTGACACTGGCAATCAATAGATTTCATTATGCACAACCTAGGTAGATTTTAAATATTTATCACGATATTCGTGATTTAGAATAATTCAAAAAATGTATACCCTAAGAATCATTGAGTAGGGTTCATATGAGATTTTAACCAAGTTCTTTCAGGCTTATTAATCACTGATCTATATAATTTTGAATGATGATAGATACATACAATTAATAGAACAAATAAATGCAGTACCTGCTTTTGTTTTCCCTTCTCCAGCCATCCTTATCATAAAAAGGGGCGTGGTCATTGTTCTGTTACATAACAGAACTACTAGGAATTGCTAGGTACCGTTAGATTTGCACGAGATAAATCAAATCTGTTCATTTTATGTTAACACAAAAATATAAAAATATCGAACATAAATTAAATTTGCGTCATAATATCTTCCGGTGGGATTTATTTCGCATATATATGGTTGGCCGATATTTTGACTTTCTTGGATTTTAATGGATAATATTATTCTACTTTGCTATGTACCCCGATAAAACTACTTAAGCTAATCACCTACATTGTACATAATTTTATTCTATGCTTTTGCTTTCAAGTAATATAGGCATCAAATAGTATAGAGAACTCATGACCTAGGTAATATAAAGAACTCGTGAAGTAGAAAATAATTAAAAAAATAGTATTGAAAACATGTCGATTTCTCCCAGTTTGTGCTTATGCCGTTATACCTTGACGTCGATAATTATCTCTAGTGCATGAAATATAAACCAATAAACCACTTTGCTCGAAAACCGCCTACGCCAACGGATTAGCGTATTGTGAAGTTTCGTTGTATGTATTACGTAGGAAGCAGATTGGCAAACTGTCACGCTGAGGTCGACTCCTTTGAGATTTGACATAGTTTGCTTACCCTCGACGGCGTCTAATCAAGCTAAAATACCACGACGAGTTTTGAGCGTATAAGTATATGCGCGGTCTCGTTCACCTGCTCTCGGTAGGAAACAGCCGAATTATGTCACATAAAACCAATTACCTGACTAGGGTCCCTCCCACTGGCTGACATACGTACATTTTCAATTTAACCGTATCGATTAATTAAAAGTCTAGTTTGTTCCGTAACATTCGTGACATAATAAACTTCATTGTGTTGTACGTATTTGACTCGATTTCGATTCTAATTTAAGGATTCGCCCTCGAGGGGACAATCGAGACAAAATCTTAGGATTCCTCGAATTGGGTATGCAGATAGTGCGGCCCTAACCAAGATAGATTGCGGGCGGATACATTCATTAGGTTTAAGACCGCAAAACTGCTGTCAGAAGCGAGGCGATTAGTCTTTAAGACGGAGCGAAATTAGGATAGACTTCAACGCCTCTTTTTTATACGAGATACGCAACTGATGTGTAAGATCAAAAAGTTGGCCGAATTATAGTGCTTGATATCTAGTATGATTCAGTTCAATCGGATACTATTGTAATTTTATATTTAAAAAGAACGATTTTATGTTGAACATATCTACAGTAAGGGGTGCCCTTAGGCTGTATAGCTCAAATGTTCCTTTGTTTTCTTTTGCGAAATTTATAATTTTATCTTAATGGTATATTTAACAACCATAGCACTAATAGCTGACAAAGAAGCTAAAAGAAAAAACACTTTATAATTGACGAAATTCCAGAAATTACTCATATTTTAGAGTAAATATTGTGCAGCTTTGGAATTTTTTCAATGGCTGGTACTGAACATTTTATATTTTTAATAACTAATATGAAGTCTTTCCAAAGTAATATTTATTATTTATTTATTTATTTTATTAATTTATTTAGCTTAATAGCTAATCTTTACATCTAACAAATTTAGTAAACATATATAAAAATATATAAAAAATACATAACAGAAAGAAAAAATAAAAATATACAATAATAAAGACTTAATATTATAATTTATTTCTATATGTACGAAGGTGTTTTTTTATTCCATTTATGAAACCCGTTATATTTTTGCTGTTTCGGATTTCTCTTGGAAGACTATTATATAAATCAAAACCTCCGTACATAATTCCCCTAGCCGTACTCGTTTTCTTATACTTAATTATCTTTAAATTTTCTTTATTTCTAGTATTATATTTATGTACATCTTTATTTCTTATTAAATACTTATTAAAATATTTTGGTAACATATTATTTTCTAGCTTATATATAAATACTAAAACATTCATACTCAATATTTCTTGAACATTCAACCATTCTAATCTATCAATCATACTTTTACAATTAGTTAATCTATTTTTATTTAAGATTACTCTCATTGCCCTATTTTGTAATTTTTGCAACATTTGTTTGTCTAATTTATTTAACATATTAATTAGTGTTGCACAATAATTAAAATATGGCAATATTATACTATTGTAAATTTTTTTTTTTGTATTTATACTTAATATATTTCTTAATCTAGATAATAAACCTATTTTTCTACTAATTTTTTTTAATATGTAATTACAATGTTCTTTAAAATTTAATTTTGTATCAACAATTACTTCTAAATATTTTATATTATCCACTATTTCTATACTAGAGTTATTTATTACTATTTTGGTACTATTATCTAACACATTTTTATAATTAATAAACATACATTTAGTTTTATTCTCATTTAATTTAAGTACATTATTCTTTAACCATATTTCTAATATACTTAATTCATTATGTAAATTATTTACAATTTCTTTAATGTTATCACCTATGCAATACATTAATGTGTCATCCGCAAATAGATGAATTTTACATTTTTTTTACGTTATTAACTATATCATTAATATACAAAACAAATAACAATGGTCCCAATTTAGACCCTTGTGGTACTCCATAAGACACTAATTTCTCTTCAGAATATACATTATTTATTTTAACTTTTTGTTTTCTTTTATATAAGTAATTATTAAACCATCTTAAAACTATATCACCTATACCTATACTCTCCAATTTCTTTAACATTATTTTTCTGTCTATTGCTTCGAAGGCTCTCTTGAAATCCAAGAAAACTGCTCCAATGATTTTGTTTGTATCCTTAGCCAACAGCCAATCATTTATCACTACTTGTAATGCAGTTTCAGTCGAATGCTTTTCTCTGAATCCCGATTGTTGTTCACATATTATGTTTTGAGAAGTAATAAATTCCTTTAATTGTTTGATTACTACTTCTTCTTTTATTTTTTCTATAGTATGATTATATTTTTTAGCATTCCGAGTCTTTTCGGCAGCATGTATAATTCATGTTTTTATTATTTTTTTTAAATTGTTTAAAAAAAAATTACGGTTTCTTGGAGAATATTATGAACTAGAAAGGTTTCAAAGACACCTGGCATAGATAATCGACACACTGTTGTCGTATATTCAGTGAATTTATAGTTTTGAACCTATGAATCGGATTTTATTATCCTAAAATTAAACGACAGATTTACGTTCAACTGTATTTTTTCAATTGAGGTTAAACAACCACAATTAAAAAGAGGATATCCAAGTTTTGAATGCCAATCAAATACAACGTTGGTTCAGAAGATTTTTTAATGCTTATTTTAACTTATTTAATAATAACTATTTTGCCTTGTTTTCTTCATTCTGTTATTACAAATTTATTTCAATAGTATTGCATGTAATGTCATATTATTGTCAGCACGTTTCTGCTTAGTTTTTTCAGCAGTTTCATTGCCATGTATTGCAGTAGCATGTAATTGGTCGTCAGCACGTCGTTGTGTAGCTCAACTTTAAAGTTGAAAATAACATGGTATTGACATGGTAGAATGACAATTGCATATGTCGCGTCGCTACTGTTCACAATTTAAGAGCAGTTTTTGTGACAAGCTGACAAGCACAGACACGTGTATTTTCTGTTTTATTGTGTTATTTTCAAATATAACATAAAAATATACTCATTTTTAGTTTCGGGGTCTGATTCTGAAATCCCTGCATTACAGTTTTGGATCAGGATTAGATTTCATAATCTGAATTAATTTGAAATATATTTTTTTAAAGTGCTTTCTGAAAATCATCTATAAACTTTTTGGTAGTTCACCGTCGAAAGTAAATAATAATAATAAAAATACAAACATAATCGATTGTCGGCCGCAATCAATCTTAATAGAACACAGACAAGTTGATTAAAGCAGTGATATTACACGCGTGGTACGCGTTCCGAACACGACACGCGAATAAATTCTAAAACGCCTTCCAGCAACACGTATTACATCATGTAATCGGTCAAATTATGATAAATATTTGCTTAAAATGTACATTTCATTTTACATCATTAATTAACATGCATGATTAACGCCAATAAATCGAGATTTTATTTTCAGTTTATCTTATATATCGTATTTTCATTGCGTATACGAGAGGAAAATAATTTAATATTGAGAATCTCCACGGGCGGTAAAATGTTTTTATACAGTCATGCAACATAAATCATGTTTTTTGCCGTTGTTCGGTTAAAGTTTTATTTATTTATATATTTAGAAATTATTTTTTATACGTACACGTATATTTTATTGTCCCCGTGCTATTTATTATTCTCGCATTTTTTTTTAATAATGTACGTTTTTTTAATGAAAAAAGTCAATTGTCGCATTCGCACATTTTTTGTAAAAGCTCAAGAAAATTCCATGCAACATTTCAGCGATGTTTTCCATGTCAAATATTAAATACCACACACTTTATACTTTTCATACAAATTCTTTAAACTTCGCACTGCCAACACAGTAACTCCTCCGTTATTAATTTCGAAACTTTGTGTATGTAATAATAATAAAACGCACAAATATTTCATTATTCGAATAATTTATCAAGATTCCCTTTTTGCGCTCCGTGTAAGAGCTCCATATATGCATATACATTATGTAGGGCTTTTTATATTAATTATTTATTTTCTCCTCAATGTTTTAAAGTATCTAATTAATTTGACACAAATAAAGTTATGACTATATAGTCTAAAGGGTAACATCAAGTAATCTCGTTGCGTGCAAACTTTTAAATATAATTATACTTTGTATTTTCAGGTTATTTTATAAAATGTAGCCGTCCCGTGAAAAAGGATTTATATAAAAATTAAAAAAATATAAGAGAAAAAAAACGTTTATCGCGTATTTAATTTAATTGAGAATTTAATATGAGTTTTATATTATTCTAAATAATTACACGGTTGTATAAGCTTTAAATAAATATATACAGTTTATTATAAATATTAGTTTTTTTTAATTAAATTAATAATAATAATTAAAATCTCTGTCGAGTACACTCATAATAATCGAGTTCCAATTAGTTACAAGGGTAATAAAAACTATGACAGATAACCAATTTCGGCGATCGTTAACAGAAGGATAGGGAACTATACTAGTATTTTGCGCGGAATAGAACGCACTGTTTATCGCGCATCCTTTTCACACAAAATGGTACTTTTTTCGGTATTTGTGGGCGATTAACGTCTTGGGACAGATGCGCTATTAAATGTTCCGTGAAATATTAACAATTAAAAATGCAATTGTTAAGTACCGAGATCCATTTCTTATTTAATTTGTTCGAAATGCTCCTAAGAATGCCCTTTTAATTAATTGTGCAGGTTGCTGAAACCCTCACAATATATTGAAAAATATATAATATATTATATATTGCAATCGCAACATGAAATGTATTTTTTTGAGTTGTACATACAGGCCTATAGACACTAATTAACTAAACTAACAGTTTGACCGTAGCATAGCCTTTTTCTAAAAAAATACTGACTTTTTTGTGAAGTAGTAATTTTAACAAGGGCAATTTTCGCAACTTAACCTTTAGCGTATGAACCGCAGCAAAACATTTTTAACGCATTCAATAAATATCGATGTTCATTTGGTAGCAAAGCTAGAGATTTATTCATGTTTTCTTAGGAACCATATTCGTTTTTACATTTTTATATTTTCTGATTTCACATCACCCCCTCCCCTTTTACAAGATGACTATTCACAGAGCGTCATTATTTTGTTACATATTGTATTATTTCGTCATTGGGTTCAACAGCATAGAGAATAACGATGAACGGCGAATAAAAATACCACCTTCTCGGAATCTTCGCATTTCTTTTAAAAAACAACAAAAGGTTGCCGTCAAATGTATTCTCTTTTGGTGAAGTTTTATTTCCGTCGCCTGTCATTGCCATAATGGCGCTGTGTGTTTTTTTTTAAAACAAAGCTACCGTATTTGCAATTAGTTTTTTTTAGTCATAATGATATCTATACAACTAGTTGAATTTGCAGAGGATTTTCATTTAAGATATTGCCTCTTTTCTTTGTGCATATATAGAGATAGATTTAATCATACATATTTCATTCCCAAAATAAAACAACCCCAAACGACTGTATATCAATCCGATTCATTGTCCGCAACGGTCTTGGCATTTGTCAAGACGCATTTTGCAATTCACAAGCGCAATTTATCCGTCGTCCGCAGGGGGGCCATACATTTGCATGTTTTCGTAGCAGCGCAGCAACTTTTGGTCTTAAATCAGCCGACCGCATTAAATGACCCCACCCCTTTCACTTTGCAAATACAGCAAGGCCATTTTTTAACCCGATACTGAACGGAACAACGAATAAAATGGGCGTAAAATGTAAGAAGCCAAAAAAAATTACACCGCGGGGAGGAGCACAACCGTAGCCGCTTCCGCAAGTAGTCTATTTATTTTCATACACTGCGGATTAAACACGATGTTTACAGAATATTAAACACAGTTATGAAATACAAAAGTGAGACGGAGCTCCTCCCTGTGTACAAAGCAACATATTTCAGCGCGGCGTTTGTATTTTAATTTTCGTAATATGCAAGTACATGGAGGTCCCGACGCGTTTCAGTTAAAAAAAATGCGGAGAAAACCGAATTTGCTGATGCGCAAAGGCCGGTTTAATAATTGACAATGGCTGTGTGAAGCAATGCTAGAACGTGCTTTCCGGCATTACAGAAAGAGTTATATAAAAAAAGTTGAATGTATACAAATTCAAGTGCAATTCACCCCATGTTCTATAATAATGTGTTTATGATTGCGGCTATTTTTACTACTTGATAATATTAAAATATAATAGGACTGTATTAATTAGGTTAAAAAGTTGCAATCACAAATTCAATCATAAGATAAAGTATAACTTTATCTTTCATTTTTGATTGGCTGAGATCTCCCTTTGATTTTTTTTTCTATTACCAGTAAAATGGTACATATCTTTCCAAGAACTCTTAAACAAACACGCATGACAGTTAATTATATACAATTTTTAACATGACTATAATATAATTTATGAAATTATTCATTTTATAATTATGAACTTTGTATGTTAATGTGCTTCTGTCTAGTCTATAAATCAGATTTAACAATAACACGGCGTTGTTCAATGTATCTTCAACTAACATGTCATATTGATCGTTGCATATTCTTCATTTTCGTATCAATTTTCCGTTTTTATTATTTGTGTTGTATTGGCTTAAAAAAACACAAGTAAACATATCTGTTATTGTTTCATCGTCTTAGAGGAAAAAAGTTTTCTTATTATCTTAAAAACTTTATGACACCTCCTAATTAATTTTTCTCCGTATCTCACTCTTAATTTCCGATTGATGTGTAATTGCTGATTAATCGATAACGATTGAGCAAGTTGTTATAATTTTTTTAAATAAAACGTCATAAGTTTAGATTATTACTCGAACTTATCATCCTCTCCTTGTGGAACAAATACTTAAAATATTTGCTTATACATGTATATTAAAATCGATTTATAAATTATCTCAGTAAAACCTACTCACGTGTCAACTATTGCCATTCATCATTTACACTTGAAAGGCTTAGAGTTTGTCAAGGCACGTTCGAAAAACTTCGAAAACCGAAAAAGGGACAAAGTTACAATACCTCTAAAAGTAGTCTCAACGGATACGCCTCAAAAGTTTTCATCTTTAGCCGAAAACTCAGACATATTAGCGTTCCGGTGAGAATAGAGCGTAAATACTATGGTCATTTTGCATATATCTTTACGAACGAATTCAGGTAAATCAATTTGACTATTAGATGCTATTTTCAAACTAATGATTTGAATGTTTTAGACTCCATGAATTTATAAATCCCATTAAAAAGTTTCGGAAACATCGATTCATTATGTACGGCGAATCTAAATGCAGACATCGTCGCCCAAGGTAATGGAGATTTTCTCCATAGTTGCTTGCAGTTCGTTCTTATAAGAACAACGTCTGTAACGAGTCCATTTCCTAATGCTTGCGCTCCGATGAATTTTAGATGAATGAAAATATGCTCTCGAACTGATACTAATATTACCATATCACATTATGCATTAAGATGAAATTATTTCAATATTTAATTGCCTCAGTATCATTGATTTTCATTGTGTACGTTTAAGTGGTGATGGTTGTATAATTTAATATATAATTTAAAAGCTACATCCGCCCACGTTATCTTCCTCTGTACGAAATACGCGCATAAAACGAAACGTGAAGACCCACGTGCTCTGATTTAATTTGGGTAAAAGCCGCGATAATTTATTCATCAGCCCATTTTATTATATTAGATAAATATTCTCGCCGAAAGTAGAATATTTTTAAAACGGCCTGATACTGCTACGGGTCAGGTTATAAAGCTCGTTTTATTATCACGGTGGGATGAAAAAAAGCTCACGCGCTCGCTTCGTCCTGGATAGAAACGGCGCCGTCATCCATCCACGCGTCCATTTCCCTTCACGGGCGTATCATTACAGCCTCCTTCGGCCTTTTCGTCTCTATCCCGCTTTATCACGCCAGATACTGAAACTTTACGAAACACGAAATGCGTACTTACATTTCGTCTGTTCTGAAACCCTGCGTTTTATTTTCATTAGCATTCGAATTGGTTTAAAATTGATAATTGTAATCTATTTCTATATGATTTTTTGGGGATTCAACCACCTGCATAAAATGTTATGATTTAGTGATCATTCTAACGACCATGACTGATCGTCTCAAGTGGACAGGTTAAACACAATTACATTTTTAAATTTGAGTTGTGTTTTTTTTACTGTCTTGTGTATTTTGTACTAAAAATGCACATCTTTATTTATTTATTTTATTTTAATAATTTATTTAGCTTAATAGCTAATCTTTACATCTAACAAATTTAGTAAACACATATAAAAATATATAAAAAATACATAACAGAAAGAAAAAATAAAAATATACAATAATAAAGTCTTAATATTATAATTTATTTCTATATGTACGAAGGTGTTTTTTTATTCCATTTATGAAACCCGTTATATTTTTGCTGTTTCAGATTTCTCTTGGAAGACTATTATATAAATCAAAACCTCCGTACATAATTCCCCTAGCCGTACTCGTTTTCTTATACTTAATTATCTTTAAATTTTCTCTATTTCTAGTATTATATTTATGTACATCTTTATTTCTTATCAAATACTTATTAAAATATTTTGGTAACATATTATTTTCTAACTTATATATAAATACTAAAACATTCATACTCAATATTTCTTGAACATTCAACCATTCTAATCTATCAATCATACTTTTACAATTAGTTAATCTATTTTTATTTAAGATTACTCTCATTGCCCTATTTTGTAATTTTTGCAACATTTGTTTATCTAATTTATTTAACATATTTAATAGTGTTGCACAATATTAAAAATGGGGCAATATTATACTATTGTAAATTATTTTTTTTGTATTTATACTTAATATATTTCTTAATCTAGATAATAAACCTATTTTTCTAATAATTTTTTTTAATATGTAATTACAATGTTCTTTAAAATTTAATTTTGTATCAACAATTACTCCTAAATATTTTATATTATCCACTATTTCTATACTAGAGTTATTTATTACTATTTTGGTACTATTATCTAACACATTTTTATAATTAATAAACATACATTTAGTTTTATTCTCATTTAATTTAATTACATTATTCTTTAACCATATTTCTAATATACTTAATTCATTATTTAAATTATTTACAATTTCTTTAATGTTATCACCTATGCAATACATTAATGTGTCATCCGCAAATAGATGAATTTTACATTTTTTCACGTTATTAACTATATCATTAATATACAAAACAAATAACAATGGTCCCAATTTAGACCCTTGTGGTACTCCATAAGACACTAATTTCTCTTCAGAATAAACATTATTTATTTTAACTTTTTGTTTTCTTTTATATAAGTAATTATTAAACCATCTTAAAACTATATCACTTATACCTATACTCTCCAATTTCTTTAACATTATTTTTCTGTCTATTGTTTCGAAGGCTCTCTTGAAATCCAAGAAAACTGCTCCAATGATACACGGTAGCATGTTGGTTGGTCTCATTTCTTCAACTTTTTTACTATTTTTTATTTTAGGTATAGGTACAATAGTAGCAATCTTTAAATTTTCAGTCATTTCTTCTAAGGAGAGTGCTTTATTTATTAAATAATTTAATTTAGTTACTATTATTTCCCATGTTTCTTTAATTATATGTATGTCTTTGTTAATAGTTTTGTGTTTATTTGAGACTTAAGCGTATTACTTATTGATGGATACAAACATTATTATAAACTGGTAAGATACTAGTTATAATATTGTAATACATTACTATTATTTTATGTTGGTACATATTATTATATAAATTTTCCTTGTAAGTTTCTGTGTAATTTTAAGACCGACGTTGACATACTGAATGACAGACAGGTGGTTAGTTAGCGTTAAAAGGGTTATAATTAGTTCAATATTTAATGTGTTTTTAAGCAAATGATCTTACATTTGTCGTGTTGTCGTCTTTGGCTGACACGTAAATACTATCAAGTTGCATGTCAAGAAATTCCAACGTCAGCTTGGATATATAAAAAAAAAGAGTGTTTTTATAAACATATATGTATGTGAATATCACAGCTTTTATTGAATCAAAAAATAAAAACATATATTTCAACATTTATAAATCTGGTTTATTCTAAAAAATACCCCCGAGTTGTAACGACCACTTTTAACTTGAAGCTTTGATTCATTATTTTCATTCATAAAACATATTACCGTCACACTGACGAGCCGCAGCCGAAAGTCTCTGTCCGCTTCCGGCTGCTGTTCATAAATTCGTTTCATTTTTTTATATCTCTTCACTTTATTTTTTTTGGGCTGCAATGTTCCGACGTCATTTTGGTTCATTTTTCATAATAACTGCGGGTCGCATTATTCACAGCCACTGAGCGTCGTCCGCCTGTTGTCTCTCATCGGCCATTACCGTCTGCGAGAGAGCAAATGCGCAGCATCCTCCCGTCATTTTCCGTCCTTTAAACTCTACACTAACACTTTAAGCCTAATTTCAGCGTCAATCATCCCCGTGGGCCCACCCTCTAATTGTCGCGCGGCATAATTCACTCAAAGCTTTTGTTCCCTAGAGTCATTCGATCTTCCTATTCCGTTTATGGTCTCACTGATAGTAGTTAACCTAAATTTGATTCATTAACTACTTTTATTCATAAAATCCGTATTTGTATGTATCTATAAAATATCTAAAACCAAAAGTATTTCTAAAGTGAATATTTTAAATCTTTTAAGGCAGCGTTTCTCAAAAATGATTGTATTTCGAAAAATCTGTTATTCTATTTGCATTATAAATTTTATAGGGTGACTATATTTCCCAGAACTCAATTTTTTAAAGTTTAAATAATACCAAAGGTTTAATTTTTTCTGATAACAATGAGACATTTGAACTATACATATCACAATGCTTTTTTTTTTTTAAATAAAAGGTGCCGAAGCTCATTTCTTGTTGAAATTCAAACCAGGACATTTAAAGAAGTATTTTTTTTAACAACTAAGTTTTATTAAAAAAATTACATAAAAATAAATTAAATTATTTGTATAAAAAAAAATAAATGCGCCGCAGGCAATTTTTTCCAAAAATTACCGATATTAATAGAAAATATATGTATTATATATAAAATTAATTAAACACGGTAAATGTAAAAATTCTTCTGATGAAAACGAGATAATTTACACTTTCATTTTTACAAATTTACAGCAGCGCCGCAGGCGAAATTTTTGTTTTAAATATAATAATATTAATGAAATTGTATTTAAAAATATTTTTATTACCAAAATTTTCTATTTATTATCGAAAATAATAGTTATGAAAGTGTTGCTTAAGATTATAATACATTGTTATCAAGTTATAAGTTTAATTTTTAAACAAATTTTACGAAAATATAAGCACAATAATATAAGCAAAATAAATTTAATGAAATCCTTGTGCTTGTTTCGAAGAACATAATTTTTTGAAATTTGGTTCAAAAGATGTCAGATATACCCTTAAATCTACACCTGCGTCCAATTTGTTTCGATACTTATTTTTTAAAAAAACATGAAAAAAGGTCTTTCTACTAATTCCGTACTAGAGAACGGTAATAAGAATTTGAGAGCTTTTTCAGAAAGTTCTTCATATTCTTTATCGATGTTTAACCAAAAATTAATTAGATTGTTTCCTTCGAATTTTACTTGTATAGTTTTGTCACTTGATAAGTCTATTCAATTTTCTTTATTTTTTATTGATAACGATGAAGCTTTTTCTAAATTTTCTGCATAGAAGGTGCTTAAAATCCAATTATTATCTTTGTTTTCGGGTTTTGGAAAATACTCCATGAAAGACGATTTTAATCCTGTTAAAAAAAAATTAAAAACTATTATATAATCTCGTAAATCTTGAGACAACCTAACCTTATTTTCAACCAAAAAAGTATGTAGAATTTCGAATAATTCCGATTGATTGTTTTCGATACACTGTTTCCAAAAATCTAATTTCTTGATCATACTTTCAATTTTATCATTAACATTTAAAATCGTCATCGAGCTTTTCTGAAAAATTACATTTAGGAAAAATACAATAGTTTAAATGATTTTTTTATGACTGATTTTTTTTTACTTTATATGTCCGCTATTACTGATTATTTTTCGCGTACCACCAACTATCCACTCGCGTACTTCCGGTGGTACGCGTACCACAGGTTGGTAACCGCTGTTCTAATGAGTTGATAGTCCAAATTCGTTATAACGGAGTAACATAATTCACTGAGTATTGAGTGCGAAATAATCAATAGATGTAGTGATTGCAGAATATTTTCGTAAAAACGTGTTTTTATTACTACAAATTTGTGTCTACTGTAAGATTTGATCTCGTTGCTTTAGATTATAATTTAGAAATCAATAAAATATTTCACGGACAATTTATTATCACATCCGTCCTGAGACGTTAATCACCCATGAGTACCAGAATTTGGCGGGGTTGCGATTTTTATTAAAAAATCTATAAAACACGCGCGTATAAATCCCGACGTAATTAACTTAGAATCTGTCGCGATCCAAATTAATAATAATAATAAAATCATCACAATTGCTGCCGCATACAACTCACCCGGAGACGAATTGTTGCAGAGTGATCTAGATGCTGTGCTTGGACTTGGAAGCTCTGTTATATTAAGCGGAGATTTCAACGCCAGGCACTCGCACTGGAATTGTTCTAGTACCAATCGATCCGGTACCATGCTCTTTAACTACTTGCACGATACTGACACGGATATTCACTTTCCAAATTCACACACACACTATCCTTTTAATAACATGTCTCCATCAACTCTTGACTTCGCATTAGTCAAAGGTTTTATGCCAATTTCGGGGATGCACTGCATCCAAGCTCTATCTTCGGATCATCTTCCTGTGTTTTTTGCTCTGGAAGGCGATGTTGAGGTCATCCCTGAAATATTTTTTGACTACGGAAGAGCTGACTGGAAAGGTTTTAGAAGTTTCATTGAATGTCGTCTACACGGCGCTCCGCAGATATACACTTTACAAAACACCAGGCAAATTGACGATGATATTAATTTTTTTACAAATTTAATCGAGCAGGGTAAATTATCATTTATACCGACGCGTAAAAATATACCAAATAAAGTAAAATTAACTCCAGAAATTATCGAATATATAAAAATCAAAAACAGAATTAAAAAGCAATGGCAAAAAAATAGATCACCCCAGCTTAAAACTTTATTAAATAAATTAACCAGTGATATCCGCGTAAAAATCCAAATAATTAAAAATGATTCATGGTCGCGTAAACTGAAAAAACTAAATCCAGCAGATAACTCATTATGGAAAATCGCTAAATCAATTAAAAATAAATATTCAGACATTCCGCCGTTAAAAAATGGAGACGACATAGTAACCTCGAACATACAAAAAACTGAGGTATTAGCTAATGCATTCTCTACATCCTATGTGCTAACGCAAAATTATACGCATCTAAAAACCCAGAGTAAAGTTGATCGTTCAATTCAAAGACTTGATAAAACTAGAATAGATAAGAAAACTATTAACGAAATTACCCCGTTCGAAATTTATAACATTGCAAAATCACTTAAAAATAATAAAGCTCCGGGAATTGACCGATTAGATAACATCTTAATAAAAAACTTTCCATTTAAATGCTTTCATTTCCTAACTAACATATTTAACTTTTGCTTATCTATTGGGTATTTTCCAGGTATTTGGAAAGTTGCAAAAATAATTCCGATAAAAAAACCCGGTAAAGCTGATAGCATCCCATTAAATTACCGACCGATTAGCTTACTACCGTCCCTAAGTAAATTATTTGAAAAGATTATCTTATCACGTTTAAAAGAGTGTCTAAATAGTAAAATCATTGACGAACAATTTGGCTTCCGCGAAGGACACTCAACAACGCATCAACTTAATAGACTCACGGAGCACATTTCTGCGAATTTTAATAGGAAAAAAAGCACAGGATTTTTAATGTTAGACGTAGAGAAGGCATTTGATACTGTGTGGCATGAAGGGCTAGTATACAAACTAGATAAGTACAAAACCCCACACTATCTGATACAAATTATCCGATCATACCTCCAAAATCGAAGCTATGTCGTCTCCTTAAATAACGATAATTCGACACCGCGTAAAATACCAGCCGGGGTTCCTCAGGGGAGCATACTTGGGCCGTATCTTTATATAATATATACAAACGATATTCCAATTTTAAAAAACACCAGTCTCTCTATTTACGCGGACGATACGGCCGTTTTAACTAGTTCATATGGTCTTAAACCAATAGCAACAAAACTACAAAAATCTTTGCATAACTTAAATAAACATTTAAAAAAGTGGAAAATAAAAATAAACGATGATAAAACTGAGGCAATCATTTTTACGATGCGCCGGCAACCGTTGCCTCCGCCTTTAAAAACCGAGCAGGGCAAAAACATTGAATGGAAAACGAGTGTTAGGTATCTGGGTCTTCACTTAGATTCTAAATTAAAATATACAAAGCATATAAAAGAAGTACGGTCTAAAGGGCTTGCCGCCATTTCAGCTCTGAGACCCATTTTTAACAGAAAAAGCGCGTTGACGATTAAAAACAAAATTTTATTATATAAACAATTAATACGACCGATATTAACATACGCTTGCCCAGTGTGGAGTAATACGTGTAAAAATAATTTTAATAAGTTACAAGTAATTCAAAATAAAGCTGTAAAAATAATTTATAACACCCCATATTATACTAATTTAAAGAAACTCCACACTCGATATTCTATACCTACAATTAAAAATCACATTATTACTAATACGATAAATTATTACAAAAATATCTCGCGTGAACATAATAATAAATTAATTGCAAAAATTGGTAACTATGACAAAGTCACACTAAATTTCAAGTATAAACACAAAATGCCTAAGCACATAATGCTTTGATAGCAAATCTGTAACCACGACTTCAATAGCCCCAGTTCGTAAGTGTTATTTTTAATTATGTATCTTATATTTTATTTATTTTATTTTCTTTTTCTTATTGTATAAAGGTTTTAGTATTTTCTCCTTAAATTTTACTTATTAAATATTGCATATTGTTGCCTCTATTTTTATTTAAACTATTGTAATTTCGCTTGTAAACATGATAATGGCTAAAAGCCAGAAACATGTAATTTATAACTTGTATAAAACTAAATTATTTTTGAAATAAACATTTATAAAAAAAAAAAAAAAAAAAAAATGAGTACCAGAAAAACTACCCTACACATAATAAAATGTTTTTCTGTCTCTTTGTTAATGACTTGGTTAACGATCGCGGGAGTGGTCATCTGGGCAGTTTTATTTTTAAGGCGTATGCATTTTACATTTATGCGATTTTATTTCTATAACGTCAAGGAGTCATAGAACGAGACAAATCACAGCCGGCAATAATTCAACTCGACACTCAACTCCACCACCTGATATCTGCTTCTACATTTCTTTATAATTATACTAAACAAGTTAGCCATTCCTGGTATATACCACAAGGTATTCAAACTTTTTAGTAGATTTATGAGTTTTATGTTTAACACTATTATTATTGCCAGTGCCAGAAGGAGTTTTTTTAATCATAATAAGTCTGAGTTGCGAAATCTATTTAATAGTTATTTTTCCAGTAAAAAACTTACACACCCAAATATCTAACTTTAAAAACATATATCATATATAATGGTCAGTAAGGTTAGGTAAAATGTTTTTTTTTATATATATATTTATATACTATATGTACATATACATATATATATAATCTGTTCTTAATTTTAAATTCAATTCGTCGTTTTTTAAAGACAAATAAAAATGCACATGTATTGATCTGATGCATAATAACACTTAAAGCTAAAGTTGATTGTCAATCATTTCTACAATACCTACCTATACACTTAAAGCTTTCTCCCTACGGCCATTTGATCTCCCGCTCTCTTTATGGACGCCGTTGTCTAGGAAAAGTCGACGAAACGCGGAAAACTTTCCGTGTGTATGTGTACTTTTCTAAACTGGCTTGTTTTCCCGATACGTGCTTCGGGGGAAAACATCGAAGAGCGGTCTTTGGGATTTATTGGTTCAGAGCGAAGTAGCGGCGGGGGCAATTCACTATTATCTTTATGCGACTGGTAATGATGCTTGCGCTGATAAATCATCCTCGGTTGGTTGTGGTTCGAACTTTTTTTATTGTTTGCTCCTCCTCTTCGGTCAAGTCAGCTATCTACAGACCTTTTCTTTTTCTTTTCGGACCATTAATGAATAGGCACGATATCAATTTTGGCGGCGCGCCTGCATTTGGCATTTCATTGATGGCGTTCTTGTGTTTACGCGAGCGTCTGTATAATGGGCTTATTTTGAGCATCCATTGTAAGCTGAATATTAAATAATGGTATTTCTTCAAATCGTCGAGCCTTCTAATAAATTAATGACGCAGTGTAAAAGTTTTATTTGGTAGAAAATGCGAAAATGAAGAGATGTATTAATTAATATCACACTATAGTAAATTGCTGTTTATATTTAGTAACTGGCATTATATGTTTATATCATATGAAACCACTCTATATTCTTCTATTTGACACAATAGACGATGTATGTATTTTCTGATCTCTTTTTCACAAAAGAGTCTAGATAAAATCAGATATTCTACACATCAATACATTTTATTTATTTTATGATTCGAAAATAACGTAAATATACCTGTGATTAATTCAAGAGCCAGTATTGTTATAATTACATACTTTTATTAAAAGGCAGTTATTTATAAACAGTACACAAATTTAACCTTACTCAACGTCAAAGCTTCAACGAAAAATAAAGTAAAATTTGTCTGAATTTATAAAATGTTTTCTACTTAATGAGTAGTGGCTTTGTTTTTCGCAAGCCTTAAGTGGTAACGGTGTATTCATAAAACGGTCCAGGCAATAACTGTATTTTACTCTGGATCCTAATTCACGTTTATATCGGGGATAAGGAGAGAGTTGTTTGTGAATCGTCTGTTTTGTAGTTTCAAGCCATTAAGATATCTTTTTCAGAAAATAAGATTTACGTATTTAAGGAAAAAAAAATATTTTTTAGGTACTACCGGTATTTTATTTTGTAATACCGGTTGTACCGAAAGTAGATTATTGACCCAATACCGGTATAAGTACTACCGGTATTATAATCCCTACATACAATAAGATTATTATTTTTATTCTGCACTTTTGCTTTCAAGTAATATAGGCATCGTCATATTCGTAGTACTAAGCCATAGAGATATCGTTTTCATCAATGAAAATGTACGCTGGTACTACCGGTATCGAAGGTCGATTTATGCTTCACGACCGGTATTATCGGTATTGCAAACTTTAGTTACTGCAGATAATTAAATGCGTAGTATAGTGCTGACTTCATAATAAACCTTTAATGGAATTATTTTTTTGCAGCGTTTGTGAGATTCTTTATTACCAACCATAGTCAAAAGAGAATCAAGAGATGATATTCAAACCACGAAGAATATCATAGCTGTTCCATCGACAAGCAAATTTATAGCCCAAATTTTTAGCATGCTCAAGAATTTTGTTGATTTTTATTGAAAGAAAAACAATCAACAGTAATGATTACTATTTCATTTCGGGTAAGTTATTAATTGCCATTGATGAAAAGCAACTCCCATTCCTTCGTCGATATAATTAAGCACTGAAATCCATTATTGGCCTTTGTTTTCCAGTGTTTACCTAACTTCTATATGTTCTTATTGAAGATTGACGAAGGGTTAATAGCCAAAGAAATCATATACTTTCAGAGCTTGAAAAATTTTTATTTCACGAACTTTTTGCTAAGGTGTAGCACGTCTAAAAACTTTAAGTGAGTTTGTTGTAAAAAATATAAATTTAATATTCGTTTTTCTGTTGTTTCAGATAATTTCTACTTTACATTTGCATTATGTAAACGTCGAAGACTGCCGTTTCATCACCTGCCACTCAGTAGAATGTAGGATGCTAATGTGAATCCGATTCGTCCGATAAAGGTCGTTATGAAGATATCGACGCGGTCATCCGTCTTCTGTGATGATGTCGTCGGCCAAGCGGTCAGTGCAAGCTGGTGCGCTGTAGTGACGGCCAGCACTACAAGACGCCAACATGGCCACAGCCGCCATATTGCACTCGACGCCTTCTTGCGCGCACCACCGCGGCATGTGGAAGCACGGCAAATGGCGGAGCCGCACTGAGCAATGTTCCAAAACAAACCGAGCGAGAAGCAAGTGCAGATAATGAGATCGAACTAAGACTAATTAAATTTATCGTGTGTAAAAAATAATCAATAAGTGCGAAACTTAGTATATTTCGGCCTAAAAGACTATAAATAAACATACCCCAAATCGTGTACAAATATAAATTATAATAGACATATTATTTTTTTACTAATCATGTCGTCGGATTCAATGTACGGAGGCGTCTCTCAATCGAAGCCCCTGCTCAGCGGGGGCTCGAGAAAGAGGGACGTAGAAGCCGGTATGATAAGGGCATACCAGTCGACCTTTTACCTATGCTGTTGTCCGTGGCTGCTGAAGAAAGTCAACATGCAAAAGTCGGTTGTGTTCTTCATCGGCTTCGTCGCCATCGTGATAATCGTATGCATCTACAACGTGCCATCTTCAACTTTCGCCGGGTAAGTGCCTTTTACTTTTAGAGCTAAAACGTCTACCTTTATCGCGGCAAAGTAGTCTGGAATACTACTGTAATTGGCCCTTAAAACTTCCGTGTTCCGCAAAAAGGCCGCCTTTGAAAGGGTTCAAATGGTACGTGCAGAGACGTCCGCTTGTTTTTATGCGGTTGAATTTAATTTTTCGAGTGTAGCACTACTTAATTTAGCGAGCAACGACTCTTTACTTTACTTATAACCATTTTATCAGAATGTATAATACATATTAATAACGAGGTTCTTATGAAAAGGTGCGTTATATACAGAAAGATCTTGACTTTTGTGGAAGTTGATACCGAAAGTTATTTTTCTATATTGTCAAAATTTACGATAAAGCTTGACTTTGTTATGCGGAGCACTTTCAATATTTATTTCTGTATATTTAATAGTTTGAAACGTTCTCTGGAATCCCAGCGAAGTGAAGTACTGCTTATATTGTAGTTAGAATATACATTTCTTATACATACTACATATATCAACAAGAAGGAGTAAAAATCGTATCTGTATTTTTATTGGCGTGCTTTATTTCAAGGTGCGTTTATATATAATTTACTTTATTCCCAACGTAGTATGTATTAAATTAAGCACTTTGTGTTATTGCTGAAGGGTGGTGTCGACAATCCGTTGATGCTCAACGATTTGACCACTAGAGATTCGTGATTGCATCCCTTATTCTTGACCGTTGCGGCTCATGTAAAGCTTATACGAACCGTCCAGCTTGAGCTCCTTCTTTAGATATCTGCGCTTTTTTTTTTTTTTTAATTTTACAAAACATTTAATGTACATTTTTTAATACAAATATGTGTGATAAATTGTATATATATATTTATTGATTGACAATACACACCCCGCACATAAAAAATAAAACATATAAAAATATTTATTTTAGTGGCAAGACCACAATGCATCCACAAACTGCGAGTACTTGGATGAAAACAAATCAATACTATCCGACAGATATTTTATATGTACATATACGTATAAAATTATTTTAAAAGCTTTCTTCAAATTGTTTAGTAACAAATTCTTCCAGTGTCACATTGCCCTTGTTTTTTTTGTTCGTCAAGCTCCATTAAGTTTCGTTGCTCATTTTATTATTTTAATTTAAATCTAACTGCTTGGTTATATTAACAATAAGACTCTTTACACTATCTTCAAGTTCTGTGATATTTCTATCATAAAAATTATATTATTCAAAAACAAAACTTGAACGCTTTTTCATTTCGCCTTTCGGTCAATCATTATGTTACTAAATTTTATTTGTAAGTAATACTTCTTACAAGTATGTACCTATCTTTGAATCATAAATAGATCCTTACTTATTAATATTAACTTTTATATTGACAAGATATCTGCTACATCTGAGTATGGATACAGATATAGATATTGTGTATCAACAAGCTGACTATGTTATTGATTTAAATCAATTCAAGAGCTCACTGTATTAAAAGTATCACTAGAAAAATGTTAAATTAGTTTACTTCACCCCTAGCAAACGGGAGCCATTACTTAATTATTGTAATGTATATGTGTGTCTTTACCAATTTTATGTTTTCCGCACTAATCGCTAATATGTTTATAGATCATGTCTTTGAATAGTTATTTTCAATTTTAAATACATTACTATTACTCTACTTTCTTGAAATACATACTCCAATGTCGGTGCTTTAACTTGAACTACACATTCGATTGATTCTTGATTCGCACATTACCCGCTCCGCCGGCTCGAATCAGTGCTTATTTTCGCCGTGTACTTTTTTTGTGTTTAACGTTCGAATTTTTATTGTGGCCTCTAACCCACCCTTGCCTTTCAGGGTAGAGAGAGAGAGAGAAAGATTACCGACGGGGATTTCCCATCAAAACGCCGTTATCCTTGCGATCGTTAGCCTTCTTGTTTGTACAAAAAGGTCGCGGGGCCCTCGGAGGCCGCCCATCAAACTCTTCCATGATCCCGTTATCCTTATCATAATGGGGAACGCTTTGAGATATTTTCCTTCCTCGCCATGGAAAAGCTCCGTGGATAGAGTGCTCACTATTTTTTTTAATATTCCCTTCCTTCCCAGATAAGAATACCTTAGATGTTTTTTACGCGTCAACCTGTTTTTACCATATAATTTAAATGTAAAAAAAAATAAACGGTCAGCCATAGAATTATTCTAGGGTCTAGGCAAATCTGCTTATATTGAACCGCAATTTACTAAGCCCCCTTTTATACACATAAAATATAGCTCCTCTCCCTCGCTCGCTATTATTACAGGATATTTTGCATTTTTCTTTAGTCTAATGACCGGTAAGGTCAAAACCAACAGGGACCGCTCTTATATTTCCCTTAATGATTTTGCGTAATCTTATTAAAATATGTGTAATAAATTCTCAATATTTAATTGGGTTTTTATCGTAGATTCTATTTTTATATAATATGAAATTTAAATTACTTTTTTCCGGCAGTTTTAATTAACAACAATACGCTCTGTGCTTAAAACGAAAACAACAGTTTAGGCGATGTTTTATTTGTTGCTTCTTTCTTTCCTTTACTGTTATTACGTATGAACGTCGAAGGGGAAAATTCATAATCGTTTATTTTACTTTTTTTAAGAATTTCCTCGCTGCGTTATATTCGTTTTTATCCTCATTTCGTATATTTTCGCGCAAATTGTCGTAATACAGAGACGCCATAAAACCAAGCCTCACTTGAAACGTCGAAAATTTGCAAAACTGATTGTTATCATTGTAAATTGTATTACCGTTTGTTTTTGCAGGATCCTTTGTTTGAGCTTTATTTTTTTTTATAGGTGTGTGAGTTAATGTTCATTGGCTTTGTGTAAAAGAAAAATATAATTGCTCGAAAACACTGCCCTCGAGGCGTCAATTGAAAATCTTGTAACGTTTAATATTTTATTTGATAAATATTAAGCTACCAATTACAATATATAACTCAGATATATACATACATATAAAGTGTTTCTAATTAAGATACTAAAATAAATTCTAAAACATTTATTATTGATCATGTGTTTGTACTGGTGTTTTATAATTTATCACCCCATATATTTAATATAACTTAAAACCAATGTAAAAATAAATAAGCTGTAAACTACATATAAAAGTTCAATTCAATAAGTTATATTTTGGGTAATAATTAATTTGTGCTCTTTGTATTGCATGTTTCATGATTCAACTCAAAGTATCTTGAATGTTGTGCTTTAAGTCGTGCAGAATTACTGACTTGTTGATTTACACTTTTGAACATACATATATAATTCCAAAGAAAAACGCTAGTCTTCGTCGAATTCGTTGACTAAGCTTTTTCTGGTATTATTTTTTTTAATTCATTTAATATACAATTTAGGTTGAACGCAAAATATTAATTAACAAAAAGTCCAAATAACTAATAATTTTAATATCTAATGGAACGAAATTAATAATATAGTTTATAAAGATGGTTCTGAAATTTAAAACTTGCGGACTTAACTTGCATAAAACGATTTTCATTACACGTTTTTTTTTATATATATTATAATATAAGCAGCTATGTAGAAACACAATTTTTTATTCATTCTTATTACTGCCCGCTCGCCGGAGCTTTTTCTTTGAATCGGTTTTTCTTCCATTCCTTTAGCGAAAGTTTAATACAGAGGAAAGCTAATTTGAAATATTTTATACTTTTATCGCACTATTTTCCTCTCGCGCGCCGCTCTAATCAAAAAATAATAAAATCCAATAATATATACTACGGAAGTTCTTGTGTATATGGTACGATATAATAATAGCATATAATATAAGTGCTCCATTCTTTCTTTAGCTCGTCTCCCCTCTTATTTTGGGTTTATATCTTTACGAAGGGATCGCGCAATGATGACTCGGCGCTTGCAGCATTTTCTCCTTCCTGTACCGAATCGTGGATATTTTTTTTGGCGAAATTTATGCAAATTGTTATTTTTTCTGCGCGCTCGTAAACTGCACACCTAAGGACGTCTCGACTCAGAAACTCGCTCTCCATTCTTGGACCAATTTGCCTCTCGTATTTTGCAACGTTCGGTTTATTATATTTTTAACACCTTATTCTGTTTTTCTTACGCGATTAGGACTAGAGAGGAGCGTGACATGAGTTGCAAAAATATAAAATATAAAATTACTTTTCCAGGATTGAGGTTAGCTGTAATAAAATCGTGTTGGTTTCTATATTTAAAATCATACAAAGGGAATAACTTTTTAATTAAATTATTAAAGTTTAATTTAATACACCTCCACATTATATGAACCTTTGTTAATGAGAAACAAGTTTATAAACACGGTTGTTTTTCACAAAAATATACCAACCACCTATTTATTTTGAAATTATGTATTTATTATGTATCTAGCGCCATAAACGGTAATAGCCGGTTCAAGAATTTTCGCATCATTTACACGTTTCAGTTACAAAGAGTATATGTAACCCTAATAGATAAATAGTAGACAATAATTCGATTTTTAAATCTAGGTCGAACTGTCTATATCGACTTTCAAAAAGCATTTGACAATAAGCTACTTCTTTTAACATTAAACAAGTTCGGTTTTTCGAACGGTCTGGTTAGTTTTTTTTTTGATATGTCAGTATATAAGCTATGGCAATCGTCGCTCCGATGAGTATTACACTCATCCTAGAGTACCACAGGGATTCAATCTGAGTCCTCCGCTCTTTTTGTTCTTTATCAACTACATACATGCTGCTGTCAGATGCATCAACTGAAACATGCCTATTTACAATTGAAAAGATTAACGCACATCATAACCATACAAAATGACTAGTTCGACAAATTGTTATAACCGTCAAAATATTGTTTTATTTTTTGTTTAAAATGCAACACCGTGGGAGACCACCTAATGGCTTAAAATATGCGCTATAAATCATTTATAATTGAATATTTTTTGCCTTGAGAATAGAATAGCGTAGTTCGTAATGTCTCAGACTAGGTTGCGGGCTCGTGCCCTGGCAGCAGCATTCTAATTTTTATTTATAAAAAATGCGCTATTATTTAAAATAAAATCTGTCCCAGCTGCAGTGACATCTATTTATTATAAATTGCATAGCACATGATAATTTATAATTAATAATATAGATATCACCGACTCTCAGACTTTTAATCTGTTGGTTAATACTTGTCTGATTGATTTACTCAGTTGATACAGATTCTCCCGTTGTCTGTCCGGTTACTACGAAAGATTTAATCAAAATAAAATAAAATAACCGCACGTTTCCAATCTACCTTATCGGCCGAATGCAATTTATTTCAAATAAATTCGCCACCCTTTTATATTGGACGTCCCGTCGAATAAGGGCGGACCACAAAATCCACCATGGAGAAGCCACAAATATAAATACAGGTACCCTGATAACTAGGAATTATATATATCCCCTTCGACACTTCGTCTGACACATACTTGAACATCCACATTAGAGTTCAAAGCACCCGATCCTAGAAACCGACGTTTCTCTCTTCTCATCCACTAGTCCAGTTTGACGTCCGGAATTCAGAGCAATCCACTTCGAAAACGCCTGCAACAATATACTGTCATGGGCGCTCACATCCCGAGAAGAACTCCTCCAACTGAGCAACTTCCGCTGCACACTCGCTGTCACGCTACCTATTAGACCTCTGAGAACCTCCCACGGAAATCATCCCTGCGCCAGCTTCTCCACCACCGCTCGGAGAAAACACCTCGCCATTTGTCATATGTCGCAATTGTAACATAATATAATAAAACTCTAACAAGATTCCACTAAGCATCTCACTGGCTGCGAACCCCCTAGGGTTCTCAAACCAAATATAGTTTACACAATGCATTACTATTTATATATCTAAGTCCAGCTCAAAATTTTATAATTTATTTAATAATTAAACATGTATTTCATTGTATTCTTAAAAGCGGTGTTTCTCAAAACTTTACAATTCTCACTCTTCATGAAAATATTCAAACATTATTAGTACCACAATAATGTTTATTTTGCTTGTGCATTATAATGAAATTTTGTGATAGTATATTGTTTGTTTTATCTTAGTAATATCATAATAAAGAAGGTCGACTCTTCTTATCTATTGGTCGTTTTTATGTACACATATATACAGTATTAAGGCTACCTTCTTTAGCTTACACTTCATTGCGATCGATACCAGAAAATTACGAGTTCTAAGCACGAGATTATGAGCTATGCTCGAAAATACGAACGTAAGCGCGAGATTATGAATACTCTTATCTATCAGAAACTAACTACTTAGTAATTATTATAATTGTTTTGCCCGCTGCAGATTTCATAGCAGACAAAGCGCAGAATTTCGCAAAGAAAAATATAACATAAAAACGAAATCAAAGATTTTAATGCCCGTGCTTTCAATGAAAACCGCTTCATAAATTGTATTACAACTAAAACTGTAATCTAATTATTAAAATTAATAGAGAAACGATAGAAATGTAAATATAAAAAAATAGCAATAAATAAAAGAGATGACGCAAAAACATTTTCAAATACTTACTTACCTTGAATCCAATTTCACTCGAAAACTCACACAAACACATATTTTAAAAGTTATTGCATTGTTCCCTTAGTAACCAACGAAAAAAACAATTGAAAAATAACAAGTCACACGATCAAGTCGAAGACGACGCAGCTATAAAATCTGCGGCGGCTGAAATAAGATCGAGAATTCGCCCATGATCATGATCCCAACATCGGAGGTCGAAAGGTAAATTTTACGAATCACACGTGCTACTTTTTTACGCGTTTGCGAATAAGTATAATTTTGTGTTGTGTTAATTTTTAACGATTTTGTTATTTTCCATAATAAATCGTTAGCTGAATTTAGTTTCTTAAGTTCGCGTATTTTTTATTTATTTATTTAATGCGAATATATAAGGTCTATTTTTTATAATTTTTGCCATCGATATATTGTTTTATTTTTTAATTTAATGTATTTAATTATCAATGTGATTAGTTCAATTATTTTAGATTAGTTTTTCGTCGGAACGAGATATTTTTGCGATATCACTGAAGCTTAAAAATAATTTAATTAATGGTATATCCTGTTTGTTTGGTCCATACTAAATTTATGCATACATACATATGTATGTGTTATGTAGAAATTATAAAATAGCTTAATTTATATTGATGTAAAATCTATATATTTTTAAGGTTTGGTAACCCTAAGGGGTTTGACTTCGCAGCCAGTAAGACGCAGGTGGAAATTAGTGAGAATTTTATTATATTATATTACATATTGCGATAGATTATGATGGGCGAGATTTTTTCTCCAATCAGTAGTGGAGATGCTGGCGGATGGATGATGTCTTGTAAGTGGCGTGGCAGCAGCAGTATCTCTGCTACGATGCTCGTTTGGTGGAGTTCCTCTCATGATGTAAGCACCCATGACAGTATGATGTCCGCGGGCGGACATGCGTCTGCTAGGCGTTTTGAATCTGCCAGTCTCTTCGAGTGTCTGCCTAGTGACTGCCTTCTCCTCATTGGAGTCCAGACTATAGTATTCAGGCTGTAAAGCTTGCTGACCAATCACAATCATGCAGCGATCATCTAGTCAATAGTTGTACTCGCTTCTTAGAACCACGAAATAAGTATACGCCTTTAGAAAGTGACATTTGCTTGATGGATATCTCCGAGGTTGAATTATGTAACGGGAATATTGTAGCCTTACGGTATAATTTGTCTTCTGGTGATATATACCGTAACCGTTTCGTAACAAAGAAATATTCACTCAATGCACCGGAGAATCCTTGCGTGTTATTTATGGGGGATCCCTTTAGTTCTATTCGTAACGAGGGCTTTGTCTAATTTAACCTTATTGATGAATGATTATTTTTGGTCACATATTTTAACATGAGTTTCAATAATAAGATCCCTCACAAACGTGGGCATCAGTTTGGTCATTAACCTTCACATTGATTTTATAAAGTACAACAAAATGTCACAATTGCTTGAAATAATAATAATACTTTTTGTACTAATATTATTGATTTTTTTGAGAACTTTTGGTTATTTTATGGTATTGTTATTATGTAGTATATATTATACTTACCGTTGACTTTTCAACTGATTCGGATGATACTGGTATGTTAATAATCTAATATTTGCATTAAAGAGAGCTATAGGGGAAACCTTTACTCTTTTACTATCTCACTTGTATCGCAGTTGGAATTCTTGAATGGCGTTAGTTGTTAATTCGGTCTAGAGGTGGGGTTTGTGAGATGGGAGGGGTGGGGATGGAAGTAAGTTTTGACTGCCGAGGGCCAAGTGGCAGGTATTCTTCGCTCGTAAAAGTCTCATTCTGCGTTCCGAAACCGCCGTTTAATCCCATCGGCAACCTCGTCGTAAGTAGTCCGCAAATTTTCGGCCGCAGACGGGATATTCTGAGGTCTCCGAAGGGCGTTTGTCTGAATGAATAAGAAATGGGGATTTTGTCCCGGGACTTACTTAGCTGCGGTTCTACTGCCCGCTTTTGACGCAATTTATGTACACGTTCAACTTTTATCCCAACCCTTTGCTCGAGTCTACGAATAATAATACGGCGTTGTTATCATTATTGTAATCATTATTTGTTACCGTGGAAAAGTTTCATGTTATATTATATGGTGCCAGTTTTTTTTAATTTATCTCAATGCGAGCCGCTCTCTTTTGGGACCGTGCTCTTTTAACTGAATAAACTTTGGATATTAATTCAGCGTTTGCGCTGAAAATTATTTTATATAATCTTATTATGGCGCCGCAGGACATTCAATATTTTTCTTTGTTCCAAATTCGTTCGAGGGTGAAACAGATAATTTCATTAACAGGCAAACCTTTAAACTTCACCCCTATATAAATAGTATGTATCGATAACGTGCATTGTGCGCCATCTATTATATACAGCACGGTTGAGAGATTATGCTACGTAACGCCGCCGTTGATCTGCTTTTCGGATCTGACGGGATTTCTTTTGTGGCCGGATGTATAGAGAAGCTGCTGCCCTAATTGCGAAACATTTTCTCGGTACAATAGCAAGCACTCGTCCGACATTATTAATTCGTTAACTGCTAACAACGACGCTCGCTCCATTTACCAACTGCAACTTAAGCTGCATTTGATGACCCTAATCTTGCACTCGAACTTGAATACCCATTTGGCTGCCTTGCTACTGCATCTGCTAATTATAAAATCAAATTTTGATTTCAAACATGGACAGTTATAATTTTTTTAAGAATAAAAATAAATTATTCATTTAATTTATATACAATAAAAGAGTCGATTTCCTTGCGAAAAGTTTGCTCTGCCTCGCGGACTCGGTTATTGTTTATAAATTTAAGAAAACATTTTTTTCATAATGGACCCGGAAACGTTGATCGTTGCGGACGATAAAATTTCTATTCTCGGAATGTTTTAATTGGATTTTATTAAGTTGACGAGGGTTGCGTATAAAGCCGTTATTGTGAAATAAAGGCGCCGCGCTTTTGACGCTGGGAGAAAGTTATTAAACATAACAATGCAGAAAGATGGTCTAATTGAAAGTCGTTGCGACTTTTTATAATTTTCTGCGTACATACATTACATGTACGATACATACACCCAAATTAAAAATAATCAATGTTAAATTAACAATAATTTTTTACCAATATATGTACATCATATTTTACATCTAGTAATGATTTGCTGATTTTTTCATATTAAAGGTTTCTCTGATATGCTTTTCTATATTATTTTTAAGATATAAAAATAACTATTTTAATGACATATTTACGCAGTTTAATGTGTCTTTAATATAAAGTCTAAATTATGAATCTAACAATTTTGTGAACACGGTATTCAATGTGTTAATGTAATACTACTGTTGCAACATGACAAGTCCCTAATCAATGCATTACAATAGGGGAAATAATTAACATATACGAGTAGGCGTTGTGACAATACTAGACTAAAACTAAATATAGGAATCGGTGATATATATTTTAATATTTGCAACTATAATATTACTATAGCTTTCAAGTACCATATGTCATCATGCAGACGATCATATGGGTTGATTTAAAATCTGCTTTTAACCCATGACTGAATTTATCAGTATAAAACCATACAGATTACGCTATATCAGCCTTTGCTTATCAGAATTTATTCAAATACGTTTAGATATTACAAATATGATAAAAAGATGTGCAAAATCGCACGAGTGTATTGCTAAGAAAATGCGTGATGCCTCTAACTACTTAAATGTTTATTTACATAAACATTTTCACAATAATTTAATGAATCAAATATAGATGCTTCTTTAATTTTTTTATAGTTTGAAATGTGAGTTGAAAATTCTTATGTGAAATTAATGTTCATCAGCAAAATATCTTGTAATATTTTTTCAACTAAATATTACCATTTTTTCGCAGTGAGAACACCGCACAGCTTATTTATCTCTCAGATTTATTTTTAAAAAAATAACGTAAAATGCGATTTGTTCAGGTAAATTACATTAAGTGGAATTTATTTATCTACACATTTTTTAAATACTGGTTTATCCCTGACGCACGTATGACAAATTTCATAATTGTCTAAAATGTGTGATAATCCAATGAAATTATCAGGAAGAAATTTGTCACTCATGATTTGAAGCCTTGAAAGTTGTGTATTAGTATTTCACAATTTTAGGGAATCCGCACTTGATAATTCTATACGTGCAAAAGTCAAAATCAAAATAGGGTAGAGTATAACATTTTTGTAAGACTCCGCAGCCCTCACGGTAAAAAATAAGTAAAGGGGTGTTTTAAGGTGTTTTAAAAATATATAGACATTGTATCTGTACTTTCTAAAAGAGTTCATATACGTATATCATAGCGTTTTACATTTTTAATTACAGCCAAACATTGCGGGGTTAAAATAACATTTAAATCCTATTACCGCAAAGAAATTATTTTATTTTTCCTAAGCGCCACGGAGAGATTTCGCGTTCACCCTGTGTGCGCATTAAAAACAAATCCGACCGGAAGATGGTAACATAATGATTATTAGATTAGGCAACACGTTTTGGCCGAAATTTTTCGCAATTGCTTGTGCTAAATCATTCACTCGCGCGCGGAGAACGTGCGCCCAATTTCGCAGCGCGTTTAATGAAATCGTCCCGTTATTTAATTAAGGCACTGGCAGACTACAGCGGTGTAGTCCTACTACACAGTGGTCCCGGTTGCACGCGGTAAAACGGGCATAAATCAAAATTAAACCGTGCTTAGGCAATTATTGTATGGGGATTTGCGTCAGGGTCCCGCAGCGTGTTTTCGTTTTTAACTCTCAGAATTCGTGCGCGGTTCATATAAGTCAGGGGTTTACAGACTGCGTGCGCGTCTGACAATCGTTAAAATAAAATAATAATAAAAAAATACTTTTTTACATGTAAATTGTCATTTATATGTTATTGGTCATTTTAACTTAAAAAGTATTTATTTTAACGATCTGGCCACCTGAGACTCCCGAACACGATCATCGCAGCAAGAGGGACTGCCTCCAGACATTGTCGCTTATCCACCACCGCTCGGAGAATAACGAACTCGGGCAAAATAGGTTGTCGCAACATATGTAAATATAATCTACTAAAATTCTTACTAGTTTCCACTTGCGTCTTACTGGCTGCGAAGTCACACCCCTTAGGGTTACTAAACATTATTAAAGAGGTGTGACTTTTTAGACAAACATTCGTCGGGAAAGCTAATAATCGCGTATTTTATGAACATATAAATTACTACATGTAGATGCCGCTCTCAGGCGGTTTCAAATAATGTAGTTTTTCACTGATACTTGGCTCTTAAAATAATCAAGGGTTCAGGCGAATTAAATCCTAATCTTAAGCAACGGTTAGGAATAACATCATTGGTGAAAAAATCTTTTTTTTTTTCGTGAATTTATTTAAAAAATCGTGAATTTTCCTTGTGTATGACATAATGTTATACGTACACGTTTTATATAAATAGTAAGCATAAGCATTATTTTGACAGCTCCGTTGTCGTGATATACTTGAGCTCCACTTACCCTCACTTCTGTAAGAGATAACCGCTTTGTAGTCTTTGAGTCGTCCATACGGGATTAATGTCCGGTCCATCTGAGGCTGCGCCCAATTTTTTTCCCAGCACAATACTTTTTCAAGTTTATATGCCTTTCTAAAAAATAGTGTATACAAAAGGCAAGACCAATTATACCATTCACCTTAATTTGTTCTTAATTGTGTTTGTGTAATTGTGTGCGTATAATATGCGTTTAAGCGCTTTTATGTGTACATTGCTAATATTGCTACGAGTTAATTTAGTTCTGTTCAATTATAAGTCAGACGTTTATAACCGCGGGGGGCGAGTTTGTATCACCGACACCCATGCGAAAGCGTCGCCTTCTCTACTAGTGTTTCTCAAAGTGCGGCGCGTCCTACAAAACTTCCACCAGGTATACGTAATGCGCGTTCGAAACTTACGGCCAAGTTTCGTGGAAAATAGGATCTGGATGTATGTGTGTGTGTCACGTGTTTATGCGGAATACGAAACGAGGGGACGATATATCCACGACGATCTGTAGCATTGTCGTCTTCCTGCGTAAATTGTTTTATTATTCCGCTTCCTTCCGACTGCGGGGAACTTTATACCAGACTATTTGCATTTCCAGGCCGGCGTAATGTATGAGTTCGCGGGTCCTCCTATTTGTGGCCTATGCCTCAGTATCGCATATATCTGTAACCGTATACACTTGAGCTTTCCTTATAGGCGCCGTTAACAAATTTGGCCAATGACAAATGATATACAAATTAGGTGCTTTTCTATTGAATAAAAATTTTTGGAATTAAGCCAGATTTTTCACGACTATCTACATACAAGAAATATATGGAAAATATAATTATATTTTTTTTTAATCTAATCACTATCGACTTCAATACATTTTATCGTCACTAGTAATCATTTGATATTTTTATTTTAAATCAGAGAATCATTTAATATTCCAGCAATTTTTAATTTAATTAAGCAACAATTAAATAATATTTATTTTGAACTAAACTTTCGTTGTTAAATCATGGAATCATACAACACTTGCTTGGTTAACGACCCTAGGTTCGTTAAATTAAATTGTTATGAAAGTGTCGTTAAACTTTTTTATAGGTAATTAATATACTAGGGCCTTCATAAAAACATAATAAATTACGTCACGAATCCATAAAATTTTATTCGTGCATTTTAAATAAAATTTCAATAAATAAATTATCTGCGTTTTTACTAGCTCTGTATTTGCATTAATTATAAATAAATATAAAAACCGTGTATTAAAACAAACGTAGAGTACTCAAATGAATTAAAAATTCAGTCATTCAAAAGCGAGGGTATGAAGTTTTGTTTGTGAAAATATTTCAAGAACCATCATGCATCATATTCATCATACACACTGATACGTCACCATACAAAGGATCCCCTACAAGTTGTCATTCGTTTGAACCCCTCAATGTAGTTTCAAGTAGATGTCGCTATGTACATACAACATACATATATAATCATTTTTAACTTCATAGCATGTAAAATGAAAAATATATCACAGTGTTTGACGATTAGTTAGTAGTACCTTCATCACCTTTGCACGATCTTTAATAAAGTCTTATTACGGTCGCCATAATTCGTTTGATTGATATTATGTTCAGAGATTAAAGTATAGTATTCAAGTTTTATCAGTCGCGTTTAATCGTATCTAATATTAATATAATATATGCAATCTGTAGAGAGAATAAGTGTCAAATTTTCTGATCAAATCTCAACAGTCCTTAAATAAGTTAACTAGTGTACAAACTATCTTTAAACCCATTAGACTGTTTTTAAATTGATTGAATCAACGGTACATTTCCATTCAGAAGACTCGCCATAAACGCTATTTTTAATTATATTTAGAAAACGACTGGGGCACACTAAATTATCAATATAAATTTTATTATTAAGCATTTTATAAAAAAAATAACTATCTGGCACATTTCTCATTACAAATTAAAAACCGCTTTTATATAATATTATTTCTAAAAGTGTGTTTTTTTACGGTAGTATCCTCTGTCCTCTCGCAACAGCAGCTGTGTCATTATTGTTATTTTTTCGCTAATCGCTCTTGCCATTTAACCGTGATTAAAAGTACGCGGAAGCCCCTCCATTGGTTGTTGGTTTGGCTAAGGTGGGATTGCGAAAAAAAAATTTGCATGTATTTATAGCATAATACACGTAACAGTAGCAGGCAGGAAACGGGACCCGCGAGGGAGGACCATTAGCCCCATTCGCCATTTTGCTTCGCTTCCTGCGTTCGGTCTATAGCGGCGAAATGGAGTGGAAACTTGAACGCGTCGGTTTCGTTTTCATTATTTTGCATTTTGAACGCCGTGTTAAGTTGTATTATTTAAGAGGCTTTCGTGGGATTCGAACGACATTGCCCGGAGACTCTCCGGGACGCCCTTGCGCCGCGAACTGGCGGCGAGATTTGCACTCCGGGGTCTTTAAATTCCCCCTCCTGCTCCCACTCTCTACTTCGCATTGTTTTGCGTGTAATTGCACTCTAGAGCGCCACTGGTAAACACGTATGTTGTTTGGAATTCGGGTTCGATTCTATCGCTGATTGGGAAGAGGAAATTGGCAGCTTAATTGAGCTTTTGGAATGTGAGCTACGCAATAATTTATTTTCTAGTATTTTTAAACTAGCGTGACGTGAAAATAACAATACACTATAGATCACCATAGCTTTGTTAGTTTAATATATATTACAAATTGCAGCAATCTTACTACCCTTCTTACTAAACTAATTGCTGCAACGCTTTATCGTACTTTAATTTAGATATGAGTCATTTTTTTACCTAAATTTCTTGTGTACTTATGTATTGTCCATCCAAGATGTTCGCGCTCATCATCGTTGTGTTGGAAATAAGGGTGCGTGTACGCGTGCATGCATACATACACAGTTTTCCGCGAATTTGTTTACACCGATAGGAGAACGTTACCAATACTAAATCAGGGCTTTTTTAAGGGTAGGGTAAATTATAATGTGTTATATTTTTATTATAAATTATTGTCATGTTGTGGTATTTTGTAATCAATAAAACAATTCCTGTAATATTCTATTGGTATTTTAAAAAATATTATATTGAACAGATATTCAACCTGGAGAGTGATACCAAAACTGCTCTCATGTTTTTCAGTTAAATATGTATATAAATAAACAAAATAAGTAAAAAAGTGATATTTTACACTTTCCTCAAGAAATTAAATTAAAAAGTAAAAATTAATTGCACTTGTAATTTCACATGGTCACACTATTATATTTCCTCGCCAATACTGTGACGATGAGCGTTCATATCTTGGACGGACTGTACCTGTTTTGCTGAAAGTAAAAATACATCAACTGAATCTTGATTCAACTTTATGAAATAGTATAGAACAGGGGTCGCAACAAAATTTGGACGCAGGCCATTTTGAAACATTTCATTTTTTTTAAATTTAATAAGCAGTACAATTTATACAATCAATGATACATTTGATGTTTTTGCATTTTTGTTACTGATTTAATAAATTCATTATTAAACTTGAAGCGTTGAAAATAAATGTCTTCACAAATATTATAGTACACATTTGAGCAAAAATATTTTTTTAAGGCAGGAAATAAAGATATTGGTAGTCAATTATGATTTTATATTAATGACACTGATTTGGAAATCTTTTAACATGATATTTGTTTGTAAGTCAATTATTTCCATCTGTAAATAATTCGGAACATTTTCAAAACAGGGAGCTAAAGTATTTTAAAAAATATTAATTTATGTTGAGTGTTTATGAAAATGTTGAAATTGTCTTAAGATGTATTTTTTAAAGATTCAATACACTGAAAATTTACTTATTGGCAACACTATTGTATTTTAATATTTTTTAAATGTTAATTTACAGTATGAGAAGTCATGGATTTTCTTTTTCATTCTAAAATATTTTTGCCCTGGAGTTTTAAATTTAAATCGTTCATGAGAGTTGTGATATCTACTAAAAACGCCAGTTGAAGAAGCCATTCTGAATTTACTGTAACGCTTTATCATATTTCCTGTATTGAGCCACCTGACATCATATAATATCTTCATATTGGACTTCAATCTTAATTAGAAATTCTTTAAACTTGCGGTGATTTAAATGTTTCCAGATTGGGAAATTATTTTTGCAACCTTGTAGCTAGCACGTACAGCAGATTTCTTTTGAATATAAATATTCTTAAAACAGTTTTTTTCATCGGTGAGGGATGCTCTTAAATAGTTTACTTTGATTAATCTCAAATTGTCTTGAAGGTAGTGAAAATTTTACTCGTGTTTCGTTTCGTGGTGTCGTCTTACGTTATACTTCTTTATAACAGCTCACGACATATGAAACAGCATAATTTAACATTGTGTTGTATGAATAAATAATCGTTCGTCCAACGTTCATTAAATATACTTATTTGTACTCCCCACACCCTTAGTACACTTACTGACACCAAGAAAGTAACATATTTTTTTATTATCCTGACATTATATTATATAATGAAAGACAACTTGAGCACATTCTGATGAAATGTTACAATATTTCGAAACTTGCAAAGATTTTACCACATTAATATAACGCTTCATGTGACATATATTGCCGATCTCTGATATAGAGCTTATTTTTTATAATTGCTATTATTATATCACGAAAACCGCGTACTGGGCTATCGACTTATCAATGTGTCTTTTTTCCATTTCTATATCAACGTACTCGAGCCGCAGGTGCGCACGTGATACCGCAAACGCATTGAAGAATATATATTTCAGGCTTACGGCCCAATTTCTTAAGCAATACCCAGCCTCTTGCATCTTTATATTCGCCAAAGCACCAAAAGCTCCCATGCAAAACAATCTAGGCTTTCTATGTAAGCGCGGCAATATGCTGTAACACATATTCTTCCTACAGTATTGGAAATGAAAGATTTGATCGAATTATAGCAATTAAACATGCATATTGTTTAGCAGTGAATACGCCTAACAAACGTGAATAATTAATGATACCTTTCAATAGATACCCAACAGTTCGGAAGAGAGGCGCGCTTTAATCCGCTTCTTCATTAAGGCCTAATCAATAACGCCGGATATATTTTTTTCTCTTCACTCCTCTGTCCAATCGTTCGTCGATTTGCGTTCATAAATAATTTATCCAGACGTTCTGCATCAATCACCGAGCCATCTGGACCACTATCGAGTTTCTCTACTCTCATAACGCCATTTGTCTGTTTTCACGCCTTATCGGTGTTTCGTCGATAATTCGAGTTGTGTCGTCGTGAATATTCCGTAGGGCCCTTTACTTGGGCCCCACGCCACATCCGCTTCCGTCCGGGACCCTCACCCCGACGTGCCCTCTCCCTATACACATCCGTATTGTATCGTAACTCATATTTTCCCGTTTTCTTCGCGGGCTCGCCTCTTTTGTGTCCCGTTCGTATCACGCCCGCTCGTCCCTTGCTGTAATACATATTTTGTATCGAAGCCTTTGTAATGCGCTTCGTGCTCGATCAGTATTGACCCAATTTGCTTATTTTTTTCAGTGAAACTCGACACCGATTCTAATTTTGAAAAGCCGGTGGGATCGCGTATTGTTAAACGCCACTTATTCTCTTTTGATATAACGAAGCTACTATATTTCGAATCCGCTGATTTTATCTATTTATACTATAATTCTCAGTTAGTTATAAAGGCATTCAATGACATTAACGATCCCGGCAAAACATGTTTATTCACAGAATCACATTGATTTTTTGATCAAGTTGACAGAATCACATCCTTTTTGTCTCAAAAATAAAAATAAATCGCTATCATGAATCGTATCTTAGTTTAAAATACATTGATTTCCGATATTAATTTAAAATCGCTTGTGAAAAAATACAATTCAACAAAAATATCGCTGATGTATTCTGTGAAGGCACTGCGAATCAAGGGCAAAGCCCCGGTGTCAAGCTAGAAGGCCTCTGCGCATACGAAGAAGACCGATTTTTTAACTAAGATATTTTTATTTTTGTTATTTAAAAATAATAAATTATTTAAGGAGTCAGGTAGCGCGTTTGCGTAAATTCCAATCCCACTTTTTTCGTGATAATATTAAATAATTCTAATATTAAATCTGCCATTCAAAATAATGTTTAAAGTAATATATACAATAAAACTAGTGATAGTTATTTATCTGTATACATTTATTAGTCGATTCAGTTTTGAGACAAAGGCCCTTTTAAACGTGGGCATTTGTGTGTGGTTTCCACAGGGCTAATAAAATTCTATGAATCTTAATGAAATCGAAATATTAAAAAAACTACCACTGACTGGCCAACTTTTGCTACCCTCCCTCGAAAAATCTGGATTGACATCTCTGATTCTAAACCAGAAAATCTCAGGTTATCCCTCAAACAAAAATATAAAAAATATTTTTTTGGTAGTGAAATCATATCGGAATACATTTTTACCAGTAGATATATATTTTTAGCAGTGAAGATATAATTTATCTGGCAGGTGCTAGTAAAAGTATATGAATTCAACTTTTCACATTTACATACTATTCATTATTTATTTGCATGCGATGTGTAAATTTTAATAGACATTTATGGGGAAAGCCTAAGACACAGAAAATATATTAACTTATTTCATTGATCAGTTCTTATTTATTATAATTTTTATAAACTTCAAGGTTTTTATTTGCATTAAACTTAATTTTTTTCATAACCTGAATTCTTGTATTTTTCTTGGAATAAAAACATATGTCGAACGAAATTTGTAGAACGCACACTTGTTCTTCTTACTTTATTCAAACGCCTTATCGCATTCGACTTGTTTTTTCTGCATCTTGAACTATCGTTTCTTTAAATGACATTCTTTCTGTGAAAATCCTAAAACTTCTGTAAAAAACATTAACTTATTTCATAGATCAGTTCCCTTATATTATACATTTTAAAGCCACTTTTTATGAACCTGAATTTTTATTTTTTAAAGTGACATTATTTATGGCATAAAAATAAATAATCACATGAAAATGTGTATATCTGGGAAATAGAAAGCCTATTTATTTCAGAGCCTTTGTTATTTTTATCTTCGCATACTTTTTTAAGTCATTTTTTACTAATTTTTGCAAGCGTTATATTGCATTAAACTTGTCTTGAATTATCGTTTCTTTAAATGACATATTCTTTCTGGCAGAAATTGAAAAGTCCTGGAAAACATATTATTTAATTTCATTAACCAGTTTCCTTTTATTATATCACAATTTAAAGCAATTTTTATGAACTCTTTCAGGCTTTTATCGTATTAGATTTTCTTTAATCTGTAACCTGAACTGTTGACATTTGTCTATAAATTGATTTTTTTCTTAGAAATAGGTAAAAAAACGAGCTCAACAATGTATATCTAAAAGTAGAAACGCTGTTAAACCTGAGCAGTTGTTTTGACGAAAAAATTTAATTGATTTATTACAAAGCCCAGTTCTCTTTAATATGACAACATGTTTTTCAAAGCCGTTTTTATAAACTTTTTTAAGCGTTTCGTTGCATTAGATTAGTTTTTTTTTACTTTTGAAGCATTTTTTTTCTGGTGCAGTTAAAACGAAATGTACTAAACTAAACGGAACATATTTACAAAGAAGTATATCATAAAATATGTAAGCACATATTAAGATGCAATAATTGCTGTATTATAAACTTGTTATTTCATTTCAAACATTGCTATTATCATTCATAACAATTATACCGCTTTCTAGAACATTAGCGATAAATACTAAATAAATTTGTGAATATAATTTTATTACAGACATTACATCGGCTGGTAGCCTGATCGTCTATATATAAAATTCTTTGTGTGTGTTCGTTTTACAAATTTATATTTTAGAAGCCTCTTTTCTCAAATTAATGTGTTTTCGCACAACCGCTGTAATGCACTTGGCTCCCTTTAATTTCCTCCGCCTGGCTCCGAAAAACAATATTTTATAAATTATGGAAATTCGGATCGTTAACAGCGCGAAAGTAGGTGAAATTAATTTAATGCTTTGATTTATGCTAATCATTATTATTGTGCCAACTTGTAATTAAACGAGAATTTACCTTAGACAATTCAGCGTAACAAATTGAGCACAATTTGTATGCGGTTAATATTTTTTTACATCCCTTTGTCTTTTTTCTTACCCTCGCTTCGTGCGTATGGATGCTTCATAAAAGGAAACAGAAAAAAAGGATAATGCAATTCCGCGTTACGAGCTGAAGGAATTGTTTCCAGCGAATAATGCATTCTGATGAGGCTTTTGTACAACTGGGATTAGTAAGGCGAGTATGCACATCTGCTGACGCGATGTTGTTGCCTTCTACATATGTAAATAACATTTATAAAATAATATAATGTATTTTCCTTAAAATGAATTTAGTGTAATAGTATATAATGTGAATAGACAACCTACTTATAATCTGATCCTTTTTATCAATACTTATTCAGTACATATTCCATCGATATTGGTTTATATAGTTAATAAAAACTTGTTGCCGTTTATATTATACTCTAGTGGGTTAGTACTCTTTCTCTGAATCTTCTCTCCCTCGACGTTGCTTTTTATTCCGACATGATAAAAAAAGTCTAACAGTTATTCTAGTATAAATGAGGTTCTAGATGAGAACGTTTTTGTCATTTTGATTGTACCTACCTACCACAACTCGCGTGCGTCAGTGATATTGCGTATCCACCATAACTCTCCATATCTTTCATCAAGGTCTGAGCCCTTTTGATTCTATCTTTTTTTCATTCTCTCGAGATAATTTCCGAACCCCTAGACGGTAATAGGTCGCATTGCGTGTCTAGCATACAATACGTTCTTATTACTGTTGGAGAGTCTTCGGAGAGTCAAAGTCGTCGCGATAAAGGCGAGAAACGGAAGTCACATAACGAGAACACATGCTTCCGCGGGCTAGAGTGAAAAAAATACGTCCCATTTTACTCGTTCTTACCGATATTTATTGCCCGCGTATCACAGCATCCGAATCTACTACCGCGAGGCGTACATTTGCGTATAACGTTAGCGTTTTATTGTGTTGCTGCGAGAAACGTGACGAAGCAAAAAACGGGAGCTAGCAACATAACGGACATTTTTATTGCCCCTTATGTGGGAAAAATAATAATAATGAAATTATTGCGGTACAAGAGTGCTTTTGTGTGCTAGAAGAGCCTTATCGTAATGTGGCGATAAGTTTACAATTAACGCAGGCTTTGTACCACAGATAAATAGTATTTGTAGCAATTTTTTGGGATTACATAAGATTCATAATAAACTAATTAAATTTAAACTCATTTTCTGCCGCTCCGCTTCTTTTGTGCGAAAGAACAAACTGTTAATGAAATCTGTATCGTGATTTTATCCAAAAGGAGGTGCTATTTAAAAACGGATTTTACAATATGTTATAAAACTGATGATACAAATTAATTATATATATTTGCAGAGCCTCGATATAATTAATATTAAAAAAACATATAATTTATATAAAAAATGTCATTCTACGGCTTATTGTATGTCAAACTAGCGGCGTAAAGCTAAAAAAATGCTGCAAATCTACGATTCTAGGACAAAACCCTTCATGCTGGGGCTCAGTCTTTGTCCTGGGGGCTTCTGACGGCCTGCGGAGCGCAGACTCTGGGGCGTTCAGGCGCTCTGCCGTCGGCTTAGACTAGTGCTGGGACTATGTCCCTAGGCAGTGGATGGAAATTTTGCGGCAACCTGATTTGTCTGGCTAGAGTTCTCGTGCATTTGGCCATATTTATGAGCTCTTAATTATTATCTTAGCTAAAAAAGCCACGCTCAATTTTATGACTCATTGGAAGCATTAACAATTTTTTTCGCAATGTTTTGTGGCCGAGTAAATTTTCTTCAATTATGTACTATATACGATATAATGGTAAGATATAGTATTGTCAATATATTTTTTTTACACAGTTCCTAAACAATGTCTAGCTAGTTTTAGTGGATGTTTGTTATGATACATTTTTTTTTAATTTTAATTTGCTTTGCATTAAATGATTTGCATTGTTTACCATTAACATATTTTAATAAGATCTACCTATCTTATTTTTTATGTTTTTAATTTATTTTATTTAAGTGCTCGGTAATGGTATATATTTAAGTCACTATGTAACATCGAGCTGTGGATAACCGTAAAGCTTTTGATACTATTCAACTTAAGAATAGCGTTAAGTATTGTCAAGTCACGGTTTTTTATGAAAAAAATTATTCTATACGAATTTTCTTGAATCATTAAAAAAATTATATTTCAAATGGTTAAGTCTCCTTTTTAGGTTGAAAATCTCAAAGTTTATGTACCATAAATAATTTGGTCAATTACGATGCTTCGTATGCTTACTTATTTTTTATAACATACATATATTAGATATAATATTTTAAACCGGGACAAAATAAATCATTTATTTAGATAATTAACATTTATCATTGAATATATTTTTAAGGAATGATTTTAAAATTTCATTAAAAAATTGATAGTTTCATGTTTTAAATATTTTACTAACCGACAGCTTATTAACTGTTGATTTAGATATTTTACTTCTATCTTAAAATTAAACATTGTTTATGATTGAGAATATAATAGGTATGTATATAATCCAACACTCGAAGTTTTTATCCTTAAAGTTCTTGAAGAGTCAAATTCATTTTAATGAACGCGATTTTCCATTCGTCACAGATCGAACACCTCATTAATTAGTAATTTTCAGATACTTTTATTAAGTACTTAAGTACAATTTTAGCTCCTCATAAATCAATAGCTGGCAGTATATGTTTTGCCATGTTATAAAATCTTGCAGTTGAGTCATTCTAACAGTTTAAATGTAAAAATATATATTCCCTATGTAAAGGATAAATATCTAAAGAAAATTCACTCTCAATAAAATTGGTCAATATCTACTGTTCAAATAGTTTTCATCCTTTAGCAGCTGTTTATTTTAACATTTCAGATTTTTATTATTATTTCCTTGTGAAAATTATTCAATTCGCAACTACCGCAAAAGATAATACGTCCCTAAAGAGTGTGGTTATTCAAATGTAACCCATTAAACGCCCGATGGCAGCGCCGAGTATGCCCTCACCTTTCACACAATGGTAATAATGCAAATGAAACAGATAAACTTTAATGCCGTTTAGGTTTGTTTCACTATGCCCTTCGAGCACGAATTGTACGTCATTTTTCACGAAGGCACGAACCATGAATTTATAAAAGGCGGAATCGACCTCCAGCCAACGGGCGAAGGGTTAAAAAATAAACATTTTCCGTTTTCGGCCCGTCCGGGTGTACGAGTCGGTTCATAATGAGAAATGTCATACGAAAGGCTTTCAGTTTTTCCAAGCGAGCTTTTTTTTGCTGTCTACCGTAAAACGTCACGTAGACGCAACGTCCGAACAACAAAAGGTTGGAAATATGCGAATTCCTTCGACCAATGTATGTGTGCGCACATTTTTTTCCGGCCTCAGTCCGACAATAGTTTTCGTTCTCTCTTTTTTGTTGTTCAGAAAATTGAACCTTCATCGGTCGAGTCAAAGGTTCCTAGAATACATAAAAGAAGAAAAAACTCGCTTTGTAGCAGATTAATTAAAGCAGAATATTCTGTATCAATAATTCAATATCCTTTAAAAATAAAATTAATCAACTTAATATTTTTATCAAATATTGTTGTATTTTATTAAATAAAATAGTATATTATTATGTATGATTTTGACATTATCTTATCTAAGAATCTACATATCATCAAAAATAGTAATAAAATAATTTTTATCAATTTTTAAGCATGGATGCGAATAATCAAAGGTACAAAACGGATCGATCTACTTCAAATAATTACAGAGCGTCGAATTACGAAAGAATTTCTGGCTTTTCTATTTATACCCGAAATGTAAAATTTTAAAATATTTTTGCAAATTTTCGATTGTTTAGGAACTTTAGGGGGTGATGCCGTTGTAGCTAGTGAGACTTAGGGCGGAATATAGTCTGCTTGAATCTTAGAGTTGCTGCTGGTGACTGCACTCTCCTCATCGCTCAGGCTCAAGTATATAGTATATATACCAATCGCAATTATGCAGCGATCATCCAGCCAATCGCTGCAGTTGCTTCTTAGAATGGCGAAATGAGCATACGCTTTTAGAAAGCGACGTTCGCTTGATGGGCATTGTCCAAGGTCGTATTGCATTAAAACGGGAATCTTGAGGATCCGGTGATATATTATATCCTTGACTGTTTCGCAACAAAGAAATATTCTCTCAATGACTGAGAATATTTATAGTAAGAACAAAACTCGTGTTATTTATGTTGTCGCAACAAGAGTTGTGTGGTCTATATTTCACACTATTGTCTTGTTTCCTTGTCAATGGATGGTCATTTTGATCACAGTAAATTAACGCTACAGATTATCAAAGAAAATTGTAAACAATTTTTTTGAAATTAAAATACTTTCTACTTTTACTAAAAGCTTTTAAAGAATATGCATATTTTTAGGCATCTGGCATGGATCAACTCTTTTTATGCACTATATAAAATGCGATGGTTGTAAAACATTTATAAATTCTCATATAAATTTAATTTAAATAAAAAAGGCTCTATGGAAATTCTCAATTAAACACTATTCATAAGATAACACATTATAAATTTGAATGTTTAAACAATAAGTTTAAGCTCTTTTTGAGATTACTTGCTATTTTGTAAGTTTAAGATTTTTATAGCATATATTTTATAGTAGTAAGAGCAGTGTTATTTTCTATGTATCTTATAAAAAAAGTGAAATTAGTTTATTTAATATTAAGGCAATCGATTATATTATATAACATGACTTTTAAAACAATGACCTTTTATGGTAGGATAAGATATATAAAATAAATAGTATTACAATATTTTTATAAAATAAATTTCTCGAATAAAATTGAATCCTTATGTTACACAATACGCCTGCGGTCTTATAAAAAAGACCGAATTACTTTTCGAGCATAAACGTATGGTATCCCCAATTTTCTTAAATTAAACGGTCCTTTATAAATGTCACCATGCGTAAACGACCCTTTTTTCCCTAATAGCTCTCAAACGCCGCATTTATATAGTATAATATATATTATAAGTACAAATATTCGTAGGTGAGCATTCGAAAATTCTCTTTTGTGCTTAATCAAAATTCTTAGATTTCTTTCACAAAAAATATTACGAAACCGACTTTTGCGACTCTACTTTTGAATATTTATTTCGATTGTAATAGTTATTTTATTTACATTGAATTAAATACACGCGTGCTTTGATAACCATGTAAAAGTTTGTCGTTCTTCTTGCAGTACTTTCGCAAGCTTTACGAAACGTAAACACGTTTCCCCTATTGCCATAAGATCAACATTCGCGGCTTTTTCCATCAACTACCGATCATTTTACGTTCTGAAACATTTTCCAAATTAATTAATTCGCGAGCAGCTTGTTCTATTATATGTGCTTTGAAGTTTTTACTTAATCCCCGCACACATTTGAATCATTAATATTATTCTACAGCTTTGACATTGGAATATAATAGAATAGGCAATGTCAATAAGTGCGTATGATATCCATCGCCAACAAGCGCCGACTCTCGGCTAGGAAACGGACTAATTAACGTTTGACATATCTTGTTGGATCGCGCGAAGGAGCGTTGCTCTGGATAGTGGTCGGATTGTCAGTTCCAGCGTCGCTGGAATCAATTTAATCCAGTAATTGATATGCATTTCGAGTACTGGTCCTATGGCGGCGCTTGTGATTCTACCCTCCCGATCCGGTCGTGGCTCGTTAATCATGCACGGTTTTAGAGAAATCGAGCGATAGTCACGGGTAACGCTATTCTGGGTATTATAGTATAGTGTGATTCAAGCCAAAGGGTTCAGTTTGATTTTAGTATAATAATTTCATTCAAAAGTTGTTAACGAGCTTCTATACACAGCTTTGGTCAAAATAGTCGAGCGGCCTAATGAATGATTTATAACTGAATAATACGAGAAAATATAAATAATAAAAATACGACCAAGGCTTTTTACATATTTTCAACATTTTATTTACCCCTTTTGACTTAAATTAGAGCTGCAACCCTTTTTGACATACTAATGACTCACATTTGGACGGAAACAATTTCATCGCCAACCCTTTCAACCAGCCCTTGACTTCTCACAAAGTATGGCAATGATCGTTGTCTTGTTAGAATCGGATAAAATGTATTTGAAAATATGTTTTTAAATAAATCAAATAGATATTTCTATAAAAAAAATATTAAAACAAAATATTAGTTGATGGGAAAGTAGTGCCATTTTTTTATTATTTAAAAAAAATGCTGATTTAATCGATTACATAATTTTCATCTTTTGATATAATTGTCTCCCACATAAGTGTATTAGTATATACTTTATTTGTCCTATTCCTTTGAATATCAGTCAATTTTAGGGCGAAGAACTCGTCAAGTGATGTTTTGCTTTTTACTATTGGGGTAATTTTGCAGGGATGCAGGTTAACTTTTACCTTATTGAGGCCAAAAATTTTTTTTTGCGATACGCATACCATCTAAATTTATTATATTATACCCTAAACACTCGTTAGTTAAATATCAGCCTTCTAGGATAACGTTAACCCGTGCCGAATTGACAAAATCGAAAAAAACCGACTCTTTGCACTTCTCCGTGAGTCTTAGCCTCCTTGGACCCCCGGGTGAAATTCATTTACTTACTATTAGTATGAAACTGAGGAACATGGAACATGCTTTTGCAAATTGTTCATTGATAAATTATGTGCTTGTTTTTAAGGCGGCTAGTGAGAGCAAAAACATGTTCTATGTTTAAAAAAATGATAAGGTAAAATTTAAAATTTCTTGCAATTTCAGGAAAACAAAACCAGTATGTATTTAAATCGTGTATTGATAAACATTTTACATTTAAACAAAGTAATAACTGTGGATATAATCGTTTTAATATGTTTTTTTTACAATCGTGGTACATCTTTTTGTGTTTTTTACACAACGAAGCAAATATTGATTTTGTTCTTCTTCTACAGTCATGTATCAACTTTACAGCTCTTTCGGCTTTAATCGACGATATAGTATTTTTAGCTTCTAAAAATCCCATGAAGATCGACACTCGTAGAGAAAACCATCATTAACTTTGAGACAATAAAATAAATTCTTTCTCTTTTGGGTGTCGATGCACAAAACTCGATATATATTTTTGGTTCAAATTCGCAACTATTTTTGATTATCTTTCTTGGTCAAACTCTTCGTCATATAGTGACAAGACAGATATTTCGTCAGTTAAATGCCATAAATTCTGGCTAAACCTCTTTAAAGCTGCTTTTGAGATGATTTCGTCAACATTTTAATATGCCTTCATGGACTTTATGAAGCACATATCTTAGTGAGATTTACAGCTGAAATACTTTGCATCCATGGCTTAACATAGGATAACACAATAAACAAGCACAAATCTTACTGCCTTGTATTTCTTGGTTAATTTGAACTGAGAGCTGAGTAGTGATACTTTCAGAAAATAAATTACTCTCGCCATCCATGGCACCTGATTTGCAATCCTCATCGATCAACATTACCGTCTAAAAATAAGATAGAGAACTCGATTAACTATCGATAGTCGTCTCTTATAATATTTTCTTGTAGTTTAGTTTCATAGAACTGTAGCGATGCTTCGATTTTGGAATGCTTAACCTTTTAAACGCCAGTTACTTTTTAGTGAGTCACCTGTTATTTCTCTTCGCGTGTCAGAATCTCTTTCTAAAAATAAATATAAAACGCTTTTACGTTTTTTTTTTGCATGATTGATTCCAATATTCTTTGAATATAAGTCAGGGACGTTATTTAAGTAGGGGAGGGTAAGGGAAAGACAGAAATTGAATTTGGCAAGAAAAATATATGTAATTTAATAAAATATTATGAATTTAAATGAAATCGAAATATTAAAACTGACAGTTTCCCCTGGAAAAAGCTGAAATAAAGACCATAAATATGCTAAAAATATAATACTCTAAATTCTGATTTAACCCAAAAATTTTCAGGTTATCCCTCAAAGAAAATCTATAAAAAATAGTATTGAATCTTTCCCAAAAATATTTTTTAAAATATGTAATTTTAATAAATTCATATTGGAATATATTTTCACCTGTAAATATATACTTTTAATAGTTAAATATAATTTATCTGGCAGGCGTTGGTAAAATTACATGATTTCAACTTTTCCATACATTTACATACTTGTAATTATGTATTTTCATGCGATGTATAAATGTTGCAGTGAATATGTATTTTTCGGTGAAGTTATATTTTCACTGGTTTAGTCAAAATACACATTCACCAAAAGCTAAAAATCACTATTAGCGAAAATAATATTTAACTGATAGGCGTTAATATGCTGCTCTAAAATGTCTATGAAACTCAGTTTAACAGTTGTGAAACGTCCATTTGCTGTTCAAACCCAAACCTAAATTTAATTAGTTTCAGAACTTTCATTAGGTCAAGTCCAAAATATAAACTAAGCCAACTCAACTCTTAGTCGTTTCTCAGAATCTCTGATCATATGGAATTAGGTGTACCGGATCATCCGTTTGTGAATAAGTACAGTTTTATTGATACTGAGCAATGTTATTGAAAATCATTTTTTTAATACATTTTATTAAAATTATATTTTATAGTGATAATATAAATTTCACATATACTATTTTTTGGACTACAGAAATGAATTAAAAACATATCAATACCTTGTACTTGATGTTACCACTTAAAATTATATTAAGATATAATGATAATAAATTAGAATATAATTAAATATTCAATAAAAGGCACATATAACAATTAAGATGGCTTCTTTAGAATTAGTGAATGTCTTCTTAACAGCGAACCTTATTTAATTTTACAAAATATATTAGAACACAATTTATCTATTGAACCTTCTGTAACATAATAAATTATTCACGGCGCAATTTTCAGCTTTTAATATTATGAAACTAGTTATTCCGTAAAAGACAGAGTAAAAAGAACAACATACTTTTCTAAAGAAAATTAATTTAGAAAAAATAAAGCTCACTCTCGAGTCTCGTTAATATTGAGTTACACAATAACACAAAAAAATGCACAACTGAGACTCGAGTTTAAAAAATTGTTGCAAAAATGCCAATTACGATAAGAGTTTTCCGAGTTTTTTTATTACTTAAGTTTACGCACAACTTTTAGCGAATATACATCGAGCTGCTTTTAATACCATTTTTCTTAAATATATATTTAATATTGTCTTTTGCATGAGTTGAACTATTGATTAAACTTTTCTTTATATTCTGGAAATTTATCTGATTGAATATTTTTACATGGTTATCAACACTGTATTTTCCGTCAATGTATGTCTTCTATAGCAATTTATCAGACTTGCAATGTGCTTAACATATTCGGGGGTACAAAACTTTTGGCAATCAGACTTCGCTCAGTAGTTGCATAAATACGATCCTTATCTAGTTTGGTTTTAGCTTCAGTACACTGCGCAGACAGATTAATCCCGACCTCCTACCTGGACTGTTTCAAGTGATGTAAACCAGCACAAAAATATGGTCTTCAGCGTCACTGATCTATCAGTTGCGTTTAGCATAACTAAAACAGTGATGACAGATCGTCATCGTAAACTTATAAAAATATAGTTGATATGTGTGAAACAGTGCGTTGTTCTATATTGAAAAATATAAAAGAGCGTTCTAAAGCTTTTATAGATCTTTCACAGCATACAATGCTTTTGAAATACTTTCTGGACCCTCGTATTATACATATATTAGAAGAATCTCTTAGAGCAATATGTAGAAATTTATCGAAAGCCTCGATCAAATTGCCACAATAACCCTCGGCGCGCGACGCCTGTCTGCCACTAAACTCTAACCCCGACCCTAAATCGTTATTGCTTCATTATTTTCGTGTCGAGCAACGCGGAAAGGGTTGAGAAGAAGGAAAGATAGCTACCATACACATGCACACATACACGCGATAAAAAGAAACGAGAGTTTACGATGAAGAGGCTGGAGGCGAGATGAGCTCTGGGACCGTCGGATAACGCCGGTATAATGTGGGGTTACTTACTGCATAAATTTTCATTTGTTCCCTTTAGCCGATAGAGTTCGCGGCGATCGTATCTTTAGGATATGATAGTGCCATGGGTTAGGACCCCCCCGCGAGGAGAGCTAGAGATACCGCAATAAATCCCGTAAAAACGTCGTGCGTTTGAAGGCGTTATTGAAAAGAAAACGTTATATTAACGGCTTTCGGTGCTCGTTGCCGATTTGGGATTCCAATGGTGGCGATCAATAATTAGATCCAGGAGCTATAAAAAGCGCTTTAAATAGGATTAAATAAAGAGGAGATGCTACGACTGTACGCGACGCGAATGAGAATCAAATTAAACAAATAGTGTGTGAAGTAAGTGGCGTTTGCTCGAAATTAAGGCAATGTATTTGCATTTTTTTTTTAATTTATAATGTAATACATTATCAAAAAAAATATAGGATCAATTCTCGTCATTTAGTCTTGATTGGTTTGGAGCTTGGTTTCTAGGTTGTTGTAAAATCTCGCGCAGCCTCCACACTCGTTGTAGATTTGTGAGGTGATGACCACATGAACCGCCATTTTAAAATAATATTATTTCTATTCTTATTACATCATCAAGCTTTTTTTTATTGTCTCATGTAATTGCTCTTTCATCGTCATTTGTTCAACTGATGAGGATTGTGGGTGAGATGACTGTTTAAGTGGCTCTTCTGATGTTATTACCACATCTTGCTCATGTTCTGCAGTTAAGTTTTCGAATAATTTTATATTCGTCTACCTTATAGTTTTAAGAGTTATTACAGGGAAAGTTATATAAATATTAATTGTGAATTTAATACATATTTTAGCGTATTCGTTTAATCTATTCGCCTACTTTTTTGTATGCGTTCTTTAGAGCAATTAACATATCTGAGCTTAATGCAGATTTAAGCTTGGTCAATTTCCCGAAACAGAATTTAAAAATTGCCTTGGCTGAGCACAAGTTGGAATCACGTCGGCAAAGTGCTTCGACAGCTAATTATAGAGGTTTTAAAACTTCTATAATTTCTGATTTTTTTCCCAGTCATTCTCATTGAACGTTACTGATAAATTGTTCAAGTATTTTTTTTAACGAAAAAACTTGACTAGCTATTTTTATCGATATGAAAATAATTCATTGATACAGATATCATGAGATTCCTTAATGATTTGAACTTAAAACTGCAAGGAAAAACAGTGCTCATATATGAAACTCACACTTTCGCACTGTGGCAAAAATTTAAGAATAAGTGTAAAACGCGCTCCGCATAAGGAAGCCGAGCATTCTCGACGCTTTATCGCAAACTTTGGCGATGTATATAAAAAATCGATTCGTATAGTTTCTGGAGCAATATTTTTTTTTAGATACTTGATTTATCTAATTAATCTAGTTGGAAAACATATAATCAATACAACTAAAAATCGATTATTCGTGTTTATGGATTTTTTTTATAGAAGGCAATGTTTTCTTAACTGTAACATTGAAGTATGTTTCGAAAGACATATGCACAATCACCGTTCCTACTTCAGATTGTTTTGTTCTTGCCAGCTCCTCGACCTACATTGTCGTAATTTAATTCAAACTACAACAACGCCATCTGTGATGCCTTAAATTAATTTAACTCTTTTAAAACTTTGCCTTTCTCGTCCGCAAACCTTTGCCTTAAATATGAAACTTTGTTAATTAATAAAAGTCAACGTGACGCAGAATGGCGCTCGCTGCAACTACCTAGCTTTTCCGCCGAAGACGTTCCGCCGTTCTTTACGCTTTAAATCGGCCAACGTTGTTGTTGCTTCACTTTAATAATAAATTCTAAAAAAACTAATATGTAATATATTATATGCACGTATATATTATATATTGCGCGAAGTTGCTAGAAACAAGCGAAATGACTTATTCATAAGTTTGATGTTTATGCGCTTTGTTCGCTCGGGCGCAGATTAAGTTTCCCTATTCTCAGGAAACGTTTAATGCAAATAAACTTGGCTAGGTTATCATGTCTTATATATTGTAGATACATTAATATTCTCTTAGTTTGATGCGTTTGAAGATTTACACCCTAGTGAACCGACTTGAGAGAAAATCTTTGAAACCTGCGGGTAAAATTTTAGATATCGAAGAAAAATATTTACTTTCTATGCAATATTATGTGTACATAAAATAATTTAATAATTAGTATTATAACCTAATTGATCATTAATATAGTATGATCAATTTTTATTTAGTAATTTTTACCCGAATATAGATTTAAACCATTTATTGTTATGATTATCGATATTTATAATATAATATGTTTTTTTAATTACAATTATGATTTAATTTATATTTTATGCAATCCATAATTAAAAATTAAAACATATGTTTTGATTGTATTAAGTTGATTCTGGCAACAGATGTGTATTTTGCAATACATAAATAATATTGATATAACCCAAAATCTTTTGGTTCGCTCGCATAAATATGTAAGTGTATTATTTAACAAATTTATATACAAAGTTTTGCCTAATCTAATTTTTTGTCAAAAAGTAAGTTAATTTGGAATATGATTGGGGTCCAGTCGTCCCCCTGTTCGGACAGCATGTATATATTTTCTATCTTTTGTCCGCTGAATTTGTATTACTGCGGATCATCCTAAAAATATTTATATATTTATAAATTAACTCAATCGTACAGTATTCCCGTATTTGTTTTCTTTAACATATCCACCCTTATTATATTATATTTTGCTTGATTATTTAATATATCATTTCTATATATGATTAATAATAATGTTTTTTAAATAAACATAATTTATGTAATTCATTAGCTTTTTTTTTACTATTTTACTTACACCGTATACTCTTCATTTTACTTTTAAAACAAGAGCTTTTAAAACAGTAGACATTAAATATATGTCTACTGTTTTAAAAGCTCTCTTGAAGTCCAGAAATACGACTACAATGGTCATTGAATGTTTAAATTAAATTTAGTTAAATTATATGCATTAAATTTAATTAAGAAAATCACGCAATGTTATCTAAAACTTAATTTATTAGCATTTTAAATTTATACGAATTTCCTAAAATGTTCTTATTTAAAAAATATATAAACAATCATTGTAACAACCAGTGGCCCAATTTAAACAATAAAGCTTCATATTTTGAATAATACTATGTAATGAAACTGAGATTTGATTAGTTGAGAATTTAATAAAACTTTTTTGGTATACAGCTTTTAAATTATTAAAAAAATATGTAATATATATGGAAATAAATTTAGCTGTTACACTTTTGCATATATTTTATATTGTCTGTTATTGTAACACCTCTGTTAAAATTCTGAACAAAATTTAGCTTTTAAAAATAGCTCAATTTCTCTCATACATTTTTTTGTTATTTAATATATAATATCTATAACAATAATAAATATTATTATTAATAATTTTTATTTCTTCACTTGGAATTGGACTTCCATATATCGCATTAAAATGTTCTCTAAAATCTAAATTTTTTAGTGAATGTAAAAATATAGTGTTAATCCTAAAATATAGTTGTAAACATTAAAAGAATATTTTAATATCAGTTGATAGCTTTTAACCAGATGGATTCCACTAAAGTTAAATTTTTGCTAAACGAATTTTATGTGAGAACTTCTTTGTTTTGATTAATTCAATAAGGATTTCGTGGGGTATTACTCAGTATAACTATTATCCTTGTTTTCTGAAAGCATTGAATGAGCATGTCCTCGTTCTGTCCTAGGTTACGCAGCACCAGTCGCTAATGTCTGAGCTTCTCTTATCTTTTTTGCATATTTTTAAATTTTATTTTAAAAATTCTAAAAATCTGGCTTTTCTGTTGAGTTTATAAAAAATCTTAGCTCCGTAAAAAAAATCATAAATAAGTGTTGAAAAATTTTTTTTTATCGTTATTATATAACGGCTATTAAGGAAAAAATAACTACTGTCGTTTAAATCAGATTGTCACCGAACATGTTTTGATAAATTAACCTTGTAAATATAAAAACAAAGTTCGTTAGGCAACTTTTGCCTGACCGAATTTTTTTAAGGCAATTCGAATTTCTCTTTATTAAATTGTTAACGAGGTTCTCTTTTTAATATAAAAAATGTGTTAATTTATACTATTTGTAGTTAAAATTCTGCTGCTTTACATATAAAATGCCATTGAACTGAAACATTGTTGATTAAATTTGGATTATTCTAATTTCTCTATTATAATAACTTTTTTTAAATTAACCGCTTTGCAGGATTTTTCAACGTCTGATTTTTAATTCTACTTACGTAATTCGATGATTTATCAACGCTACTATATATAAATATTTTTGTTTAAGAACTGCAGCGTAAAAAGTTTTGTATTCGTTTTTATAAGCAACTGTTGATAAAAATCAATATTATTAAAACCCTTTGATATTTTTTAAAATATAATTATTATCGAGAGAATATACTTTTACTTAAATATATCATTAATAAATAAAAAAAAATCATACAATTAAGAACTAAAAAGTATGTATCAAATTGATATTAGTGTAAATTATATAACTTTATTACCGAAACTAATTATTGGTATGATAAAATCTAAGCCAAAGCTAAATTATAAATGTTAAACTTAAAATAACCGATATAATTGATGACAATTTTTTTGGTTGACCTAAACAACATTGTTTGTTAATAGTCAAATTATTGAGTTGCTTTGAACAGTAATATTTATTTATTGTAAATCATCTATTGAAACAATTAAGAAGTGAGACACTAAACTGTGTCGTGACATTATTTTTTGTCGTGTATTATTTTTTTATGCACGAACTAAATCGATTTATTTTAATTATAGGTTCATCGCAATATTCATTTATGAGATTAGAAAAGTCAAAGAAAACATTATCTGTGATGATCGATCGAAATTACAATTGTATAAGGTTTTTCATGTATTAGTCAGCGATCTAAACCATTAATCTATCATGCTGCTTATATGTATTCAATATTTTTTTGATATGAATAAATTTGAACCTGCATAGAAACTATGTATAATTCGATTCTTCGAGTTTATCTAAAAACAATTTTGCGATGGCCATAATATAGGCTATACATTTTTATGATATTTTCGATGGCGCATAAAAAACTTTTCCAATCATAAAGAGCATGATGTATGCCCAACCATAGGAGTGCTAGAGCTGGCTTTTATGTCTTATATATGTATATACTTATTTTTTCTATTCCTGCCCCTTATACATATATAATAATAAACGTAAAGTTCTAGGCGCGTATCAAAATTCAAACACACGCGCGAGTTTGCCCGAGGAAAATTTACACGCACAGATAACGAATAGTGGCGCAAGGATCACGAGGTGAAAGGCGGCGAAGGGAAATCGCGAAAAAGTACACGCGGGATAAGTCAATATTTACTTACACCATATTTTACGGTTTAAACACACATGTGTGTGTATATACATACAAAGTAGAATATAGGCGAATCAAAAGCCCATAAAACTCTTGGTGATTGTCGCGCAGGATGCGTAACGTTACATAGTAACCGCAATGTTTGAAAACCTATATACAGAGACACTGTATATATACATACATTGTGTATACGTAATGCGTGTATGTACTTTTTGCTTTCAAATTTGCATATTAATGAGTTGATTTGGAACAAAAGCATTTTTAAACGCGCTCAAATTGAAAGCTCGCTCGGGTTGTTTCATCCGACATATGTACTTTGTACTATTCATCATACAGGTTTATTGAAAGGTACGAACACGTAATAATAAATATATGTAAATACACGATGTTATCGATTTTGGGTTCTGTTTAAGAATAATATCTTTATGAAGTAGTGGTATCAACAGGTTATATATATATTTTAATCAAAAGTTGTTTATTAACTGTTTTATATGTACAGCAAGATTTTATTTAAAGATCTCGTTATACTTATCTGCAGTATATAAATAACATAAAATAGCTATATTTTGAAGACACAATGATCGTTTATCTTAATGTTATTTGTACAGATCTCAAATCGAATGCACAATCTGACTCGGAAACCCTTTGCCAATAGCTAAGAATAACAAAGCATTATTAGAAAAAAAAAACAATAAAAAAAATATTGTCTTATAATCTATGCAGTTTTAACTTATCGATCATATATAATGATAAAAAATAACCCTAATGGTAATATATAGTATACATATCTTAATGAGTTTGAATGTACTGGTAAATTTATATTAGCATACCTTTAGATAAATAAAACCTTTATGGGCTTTTTTAAATGGACGATAGAAATACATATTATTAATGACGTGTACACTAATATTTAATAATATCAACAGAGTATTGCAAAAAATATATTTACAAATGTTACGATCATCATGATAGAAAATTCATAAATACGCTTAATTTTCCTTAATGAGTAGTGTAACTTATTAGTTTTCATTGAATACGCCTTTGTTAGTGGCTCTCGAAATATCTCGTTCTCTAATGTATGCCGATCTGTTTGATCTATCTGAACCAATCGATGTGAGCAAGTATCAAACGTTTGGTTCAACTCCATCTATAACAGACATTCTCTAATGAAGCAAGAATATATATCCCGGGTGAAGCTTTATAAGCGAAACCATTGTGATCACTCTTGTAATGGTTAAAAATACGATTTCCTATCCACTTCCCGGTCACAGTAATTTTTTCAGTCTGGCACAGACCCGCCTTTTCCTATGCAGCGGTATAAAAAAATGTAGTTCTTGTGAAACATTAAAAATATTCGTATAAATTTAATTTTTAACAAAAAAAAACGTTGTGACAATTTTCTTAAGAAATTTGCTTATTTTTGAGGAAAAAATTCACAAAATATAAATTTTCAATTTAACTCGGACATGACCGGGAAGTACTTTTCTATTGTTTAATGTAGTCGTTCTAGGATACGTTGGTTAATGCTAATGGTTTTTAAAGGTGCGTGACCAATAAAAAATATACTGATTTTGAGATTCGTTTTCATCATAGTATTTTCTTCGGTCTCTTTCTGTTCTGTTTCTCACGCCTCAGCTATAAGGTTAACCTCTTCAAATTAAATAATTAGCTCTCCTACAATACAAAGGTATGCGGAATTAATTAAAAACTATTACAGTTTTCACGAAATATTTTTATCATCATAAACAGTCGGTAATTGGGCAGATAATATAATCTTTGGCTTCATTCTATCCTAGGTTGTGTAGCACCAGCTTCTGATGCCTAAGCTTATGTTAGTTTAAACACTCTTAAAATTATTGTGTGTTCCGAATATATCATTTGTAAGATCCCTTACAATACAAAGCGATGAGACAATGATTATAACATAATAGTCCGACAAGGACGGCATAAAAGCTAATACCTATTTTTTTATGATAATGAACCCAGCAATATAATATTAAAGGCTCGTGTATATTGGTCTGATAATAATATCATATAAACACGTTCTTAGGCAAGTTAGGGGCAAAAAACTTGTTAATTTATCATAATGGACAATATTTAAAGGAAAACAATAGTGGGACTATTTCTCCTCCCGAGATCGATTAGTAGAAACAAACCTCCTTATTCCTAAATTCCCAAAATCTGTGGATGGATTACCGTATTTTAAGATAATTCTCACGATTTTATAAAACTGTATTTCTAGAATCTTATTAATTGTATTATTTTTATTATCTAAATAAAAACATCAAATGGCAATTAACTTGAGATAATTACGTCTTCTAACACACATACATGTAAAAATAATCGTAATTTAATACACTAATTCATCGAATATAGACAAGTAGTTAAGGATACGATTTAATGATTAATATATAGAAAATATCCCTTAAAAATATTGAGATGTAATCTGTGGAGATATTAAATGTTGTTAACAAATATACATATGTAAATCTAAAGTGCTCTTTTAAATATACTTAAGTCAAAAAGAAAATACATTTTTTTACATTGATCAAAATTTAATCCTGTCTCTCTTCATAACGCTTTACATATAAAATTCTGTTTTACACAGCTTTACAAATAAATCTCATAAAACTTTCTCCGGCGCGGAAAAAATCTTTACTGTTTCCGCGCGCGGACCGTTTTATAAGTTCGCCGGAACGCTCCCGCAGTTTTATTCAATTTCGCTCAACTTCCCATATTTGAAGCCGAGTTTAATCGAACTTTCAGACTTTCTTTGCGAATAGTTTTCGGAGCTCTCTTCACTTCGGGACTGCATTCGAAAATGGTATTTTCATACGCGCTCTCGCCGAACATACTAAAAGTTTTTTTTTATTTTCCCTCTAAATCTTTATATGGTAAACCGGGGACAAATGGACACCTGCGTTATGTATCTAAAGCTCCCACGCTTATTTTTCACTGCTCTTTTAATCACTCACGTCCCTTATTCGTTCTTTAGATACGAAAGGTTCTAAAAATACACACAAAGGTGTCCATTTTCCAAGGGATTACCGTACGAAAAAGAAAAATGATTTGGCGTGCCCGAGATGAGCGTTTAACTTCGTTTGTAGGTATATATTTCCAACGAGTAAAATTTTATTTCCATCGGCGACAAAATAGATTTTCGCTTCGGGAAAAGCTCGCGCCGTTTTCCCGCTGCTAGTTTTTCAATTTCCATCAGGTTTTATCCGCACATGTATAGATAAAGGGATACGTTTTCCATCTGCGTGTAAATACACGACTACATATTGCGCTCGGGTGAATATTTCATTTCACATTTATTTATTAATATTTTTTCTGTTTCAGTTTGATGCCGCGAAACACCCGACCAATGCCTATGGTACACTGCAGACTTGGAGAAAGCGGAGGTGGTCTTCCACCTCAAGAGATTTCAGCTCCTGACCATCGGTCCGAGGCGAGGCTGAGGATTGATCCGAAAGTTCTGGTCTTCGTCGAGTCTACCTACACGAAACTCTGCAAAGATATTGCCGAACTTCTAGTACACAATAGGATTAAGTAAGTTTGCGCACGATAGTTTGTATTAATTAATTTGTATCACCCGAACTATGAGGAGCTTCTCCATAATTTAATTTATTATAATATTTCAAACTAATATTCAATGAAAAGTTATTGTTGTATTATTACAATACAGTATGTAAGTAAAATGTATACAAACGTCATAATATATTTTATGATGCGATCAAAACTTTGAAGCACTCTTTGCAGAATCGTGAAAGGAAATCTGGAACTTTTTCTTGTTCGTACGTTTTACGATCACATCATTTGTGACATCAGTCAATTGCTTCCTCTTTTGTAGTTAATATGTATGACTATATTTAATGTATACTATTATTTTAAGTATCATTTGTATACCTCGATTAATTTTAATGAAATTAAAATAGTTAAATAAAATATTTTAGTGCTGTCGAAATTTTTCAGTTCTGCTCAATGAATTGGTTAATATTGAAAGATTGAATTTGCTGATAGAATAATGATTTATCACAATTGAAAATATGTCAGAATAATGTATTAAACACATTTATGATGATGTATTATGTATCTCATAGAACCCATATTATTTTTCGATATAAATTTAATAAAATATTTGCAACTTTTTAATATGAGCCTCAGATGATAATTAACTTTACAAGCAGTTTATAAAACTGTGGTTTCGTTTAATTCATATAATGTCTAATAGTAAGATATTTTAAATGTATATAGTTCTTTCTTGTTACCTGTTTTTCACAAGCAAAATGTTATTGACATACATATTCTTTTCTATTAAAATTACACATTTTTCATAGTTGATCTCAGTGATCGTTGATTTAATAAAATATTCGCAACCTTTTAATATGACCCTCAAATAATAATTAACTTTATTTTTTAAGCTTTACAGGACGTATATAAAACTGTGGTTTAATTTAATTCATAGAAAATATATAATAGTAAGATGTTTTAAATGTATATAGTTTTTCACAAGCAAAATATTACTGACATTTGCCCCTCCCCCTGGAATTGGCCAGAAAATACATATCATTTAATGAAATACTATTAATTTTATTGAAATCGTAATATTAAAAAAAAACTACCACTGACTAGCAACTTCCCCCTCTTCCTTTTTGTTCTGTGAAAATCTGAAATTACGTCTCTGATTCCAAATTAAAATTTTTCGGGTTATCCCTTAAAATAAATCTAAAAATATAGTATTTTTTTAAATATGTAATTTTATTGAAATCATATCGGAATACATTTTCACCGGTACATATATTTTTCTACTAGCAAAAATATAATTTAATTGATAGGCGCTGGTCCCCCATTCCCTATTTTTTCCTGTAAAAATCTGAAAAATCGTCTCTAATTACAAATCAAAAATTTTCGGGTTATACCTCAAAATAAATCTAAAAAAAATAGTCTTGAATCTACCTAGAAAAAAATTTAAGCGCATTTTATTGTAATCATATCAGAATACATTTTCATAGGTAAATATAATTTACTACTACCGAAAATTTAATTTACCGGCGCTAGTGAAATTATATGCTGCTTGAAAATGTCTATATAACTCAATTTGACAGTTGCGAAACGTATATTTGCTGTTCAAACCCAAAGCTAACCTACACAATTAAACTAAATATAGTTTAAGAACTTTGATTTGATTAGGTCAAGTCCATAATAAAACTAAACCAACTCAACTCTTAGGAGAATTGAGTGGAAGAAGTACAGACAGACGTCGCATCTCGTATTTTGACCCATAGTTTGTCTGCATTTCGACAGTATATAATTCGAAAGTATATTTAAACCAAATTTTGGTCAATAAAGGGTTGCAAAAACAATTATCACTTCTCAGAAGTCAAAAATTTACGTCAAAAGCAAAAAAAATCGTGTCGGCGCCGTCGCAGTGGAAACGCTCGGTTAAATAATGTATTTAATAAGTATGAATTTATTACGATTTTAATTTATTTTAATACAACTGCTCCAATTTTACCAATTTTACATCACCACTATTGGCCGACCCTTTACGTTACCGTTTTTATTTTGCACTCACTAATCCCTTCATACACGCCGATCGAATTTCTTCTATATTATTTTCGCCGCCACATTCCAAATCCCCATCGAATCATATTACTATATACATATATATATGCGACTGTTAAAACCGCGCTTTTAGCTGCTTGCGCGAAAGCTCAAATTGACCGACCCCATAAGCCGATTACGCCGTGCAAAAACCCCGTCGATTCACGTGGACACCTGTCAACGTGTCTAAAGGCGAATAATGGGGGTACGCAGCCATTAAAAATCCATTACACAATTTTACGACGGCAATAATAGAAGCGCTAAAGCGACCGATCAAACGGCGATCAATCACCGAATTGTTTGTCGGTCGACACCCACTTTGCGGTGAGTTTGAGAGCGATACCTGATATGCCTGCGAGTCTAGGAAGGAGCTTTTTCGCGACCGATAATGGAACTTTTTGCTGCGCTTAAAAAAGCTTCCGCGTAAAAAAAGCCGGACGTGTAGCACCAACGAATGTCGCGTCGCTGCTGCGAAGCTTTTAGCGTTTTTTTTTAAATCATGTTTTAATTCTAATAATTTCTATGTATAGTCACAAAAGCGTTGTAGCTAAACAATAAATTAAAAGTATCAAATTAGTTAAAAACTAAATTAAGTACATTAAATTAGTATGAATTACAATTAAGCCAGGAAAATTAGGCGTTTTTGAGTTGAGAAAATCACGAGATGCGCTTTCACACATGCACACATTTAATTTTAGAAATGTATTATTAATATTTGGATATTGTGAAGCATTGGGGTACTACCAATAAAACACCAACATCATAATATTTTTATATACACATATAGACATTCGTAAACACATATTATTAATCATGGTAAAATATACTCAAATTTAATACCATTAATGTTTTACTATAATTAGCTCAGTCACAATAACTTGAAAGCGCTTCTGGTATAATAATGTATTTATTATACTACTTTTAAATATAAGTTTTAGCTATAAATTAAAAGTTATTAGACTCATTTTTTTCACTTAAATCTAAAATAAAATATTTCTAACGCCTAGAATCAATTCTAGAATTTATTTTATATTATACTTATTTATTGATTAATACTTATTTACTATTTTACATTTACTAGCTGTCTGTACCTCACTGTCGTGAGGGACCGCAGCTGGCGAGTGTGCGAATACCGTACCCTTAACTTTTTGGGTCTTAAATATTATTTTTGCCTCATTCTGATTTTTTTTATCTATTTTTTTAAATTAATAGTTAAAATTAGATATTAAAACCATTGTGTAGCTTTGCGATTTACAATATAAATGGGAAGAGATCCCACGTGCGTGTCGGAGAGATATGTATATTTTTTTTTTAAATATTCGCATTTTTATTGATTTATTTTTTATGACATACATAAGCTCGATGCGTTACAACGGGGTAAATTTGTACTAACTGGGTAAGTCAATCAGACATAATGAAATTCAAGTAACGCTGCTGGGGCTCGAACCCGCAACATAAGAGTTACTAATCTGAGACGTTACAGACTGCGCTATTCCGTCCTGAATATATATTATTTTATGTTTATATTACACAAAAAAGCACATTTCTATATTAAGATAGTTATATACTATTATTTTTATCGAATTTTTAATTTAAATTTAAAAACCCTACTATATTATAGAAGGCGTTCATTATGCTGTAATATAATAAATTTATTAGTTCAGTATATCTTCATTTGCGCAAGTATTCGTTTTAGTTATAAATGTAAGGTTGGTCTAATGTAATATAATATTTTTCTGGGTTCAGTTAAATTGCTGTCGTCTAAGGAATCAATATTGATATAAATTTACAGATAAAATGTGAACGATATAACCTATTTGGTTGTATTGTGGATGGAATAATTTTCTTAATATACAAATAAAATTAAATTTCTATGAAAAAAGTGCTTTGTGTATATGGCACATTGATGGATTATTTGTATGGGTATATGATGGGCATATTATCGTGTAAGTGGAACAAAATGACGCTATTGATTGTAAGTGGACACGTTCCGAGTGGACCAGCGGATACCGTTTCTGGAGTGATTGCCCTCAACCCTGCGACGAAACGATATAGATTTCGGCGTAAAGGGGTGATGATACAAAGGCGTCCGCCTTTTTATTCGGTGGGTATAGAGAGAAAAGCACGCCACGAGGCGAAGGGGGATTGCCAGGGGAAAATTTCACAGTGTTTCTTGAAGGTTTTCCGATAAGGAACGATTTTTCGCTAGCCCGTCAGGTCGCGTTAACGTGAGATGGTATCGCGAAACACGTGACGTTGCGCGTCGAGACGCCCTTTTGTGGAAAGACGTCAAAGGATTAAATATGCTTTGAAGAATGAACAAAATACAATTAATGCTCTTCTTGCAGAGTTTAAATTGAAAAACGTGTATTTAAACACATTATATATAATGAAAAATGACATCCTACGTTACGGTAATTAAACCTGGATGATATTTCCGAACCTTTTTAATATCAGAAATCTCAACTGAAACGATATTAAAAGTGCACAATGTTGTTATTTAATCTTTAGATTTACATTCTGATTTACTTTGCTTCGTGTTGTATGTAACATTGACTGTTATATTTGAATGATCAATACAAACTTTTGCATATCTTTAACATTACATTGAGTTTCATCTTTCTGATCCTTTTATATAGTTTAAAAATACTTAATAAGAGAACAGTAGAATATATATTATTAATTTATTTATTTAAAAAAAATGTAAACTAAGAATATTCTTTCTATAAGTATGTATATAATTTTATACTATCCTAAAACAACCCCATACACATGACTGATGCGTAGTGGGTCTCTCTGCCCCCTAGCACCATTTCCTTGCCGGAATTAATCCGGCTTGCGGATCAACCGATTGTGAGAGATGGGATGGTCTTGTCTCTATAAATAAAGATAAGGAATAAGACGAAGAAACCGTCGAGGGAAAATTGATACGTTATATCAGTCAACTGGTAAACCGTCGCACGCCCAAAGTCAAATAGAGCGAAATCGTTTTCAGCCCGTCTCGTACATACTACATAAAAATAAAAAGGCTCTTTCTCGTATTTATATTCTTAAATTAGTCTATTTCCAGAAGCGTTTCGTGGGCGTTTTTATTTATTACGTGATTATTCAATCGGTTTACCCTTTTATTTATCGCGTGTGTGTCACTTAATTATTTCATTATATATCACTAATCGTATTATATTGAAAAAACAAACAATTACATATTTTATTTTTATTTTAAATACAATATGTTTTGGAAAGATAAAAAAATAGCGAATAGCGTTTATTAAACGTAGTGCGCGTCATCTTAACCACTACCGTATGAAACGTTATTCCGTAACGTTCTTGAATATGTCTCCATTGTCTGAAGCGAAGTACTTCTCGTTGTAAGAGAGAATTCAGAGAAAATTTCTCTTGATCTTTACAAGTGCATATCGTGTATTTGCATTCTAATGCATTTTTATTAAGAGCGTAAAAATACAAAACATTGTAAAAATACATAATCCGTTGATACTATGCAATTTTTAATTGCGGGCTGTAGAGTTGCGATTGCATCCCTAATTCTAGACCGTTGCTGCCTATTTGAAAACGCTTCCCTTGCACGAGCCATCCAGTTTTTAGCATATTTGCCAAAAAACAAAAATGTTTTCGGTGATCTGGAACAGTTTATATGAAATTTAATTTCCCGTGCATTTGTAATATAAATATATAGTATATGTATATTGATTATATATTTTTGTTAAAATTTATTAAACAATTGGTGTATATTTTCACTGCTCAGTGTCAGTAAAATTGTATTTGTTTACAAACGGATAATCCAGTAAGCGTTTTTTGCATGATCAGAGATTCTCAAAATTGAGACGTCGCATTGCTTGACAAAATACTACAACATTTAAAATAAATTAAAGCAATCTGAACCCTCTCACTACGGGTGATATTTTTGCGCGCATTTCGAAATTTGCTAATATGTGGGAGAGCACCTATTTATGCCATAAGTTATTTAAATATAATTATCCGCGGTCAAAGGGTTAAACATTTGTTTACAGCAGCATATAATTTCACTAGCGTCTGTCAGATAAATTATATTTTCTCTTGTATAAAAATACATTTATATGTACGTATTAGAATTTCCAAGTACTTGCTATTTTTCCAAATAAAATACAAAATATTATTTTACATGTATAGTTAAAAAAAATATTTAATTTAAATTATTAACTTACTAGAAACCCATTGTATAGATCTATGTTATGCATCTCTATATAAACTTTTGTGTTAATTTTCAGGAATATTCTATAATTAATTTTACTTTTCAACCATGAATATTTTCATAATGCCCCTTAGCTGTATTGTAAATTTTTTCAGACCACTCATTCACGTGAAAACGTCCATTTTCGCTTGCATGCAGGTGCGCTTTTGATATACGTATAAATTAACGGTGCCTGAAAACCCGGTGCGGTTTTTATATACCGAAGGGTCGAATGCAAATTGAGTTAGATAAAATTCACCCGAGGGCCGTATCCGTCCGTCGGACTGCTACGGCGATGAGTCAATTTATGGCGAACTTTAAAAATTTGCTTTGACGCTGAAACGAACGCTGCCCGTTTTTCTCGAGAGCTTTGTCCAAATTGACTTTGCGTACATGTTTGATTGGATGACAAATCTTTCGTGTCCGGTGGACCGAGAGAGAAAATTGTCGTAATTAACGGGCCGTGCCAATTAACGGACGTTAAGGCTTCGCACAATATTTTTGACGCACTCTCTCTTTATCCCCTGCTGAAAATAGCAATGATAAATAAAATTTTGACGTTCGAAGTAATTAAAAGCGTTTTCAATGAAATAATATTTAATTAGATATTTTAATGATTGCTTTTGTAAATATAGCATTTCCGTGTCACTGGATTCTAAAATATATATAATATAATTTATAGCATGGTAATGATATTTTATTGAACTTGAAGAACTGGGTGCTTCTTGCTTCCAATGAATGCATTTTGGTGTCTCGGTGCTTTTCATTTCTTGATATATAAGAATTCTCATTTACACTTCTCGATTTTTTCGATAATTCTAGAGAAATTTTTATAAATAAAAATATGTTAGTAATTATAATATTAGGTTCAATCAAGTGAAGATTTGCCATTTTCGCATTTCACTGTATACGTTTGTAAATACAATACAAAAAATGTTAATATCGTATAACATATTTTTTGCTTATTGCGCTTTTAGCGCGTGTATATGCTACGAATATTTTTCTAGCAGTGCATGAGTTTTTCCTGTGGTTCCCACAGGCTTATAAATAGGCATTTTCATTTTCACTTCTCGGTCTTCTTAGTTTTAAAGAAATTTTATAATATAAAGTATGTAGTATGTGATAATCGGGCTTCCGTATTTATACCCGAATCGTCAATAACAGCTGTTTCTACTTAACATTTTTTATATGTCTAACAAGATAAAAAAAATATAAAGTAAAATAAAATAAGCAAGGTAAATTTTACGACGTAGCTCTGTGGAAAGCCCCCATACATTTTTTCAATTTGCTGATTTCCACGTAGAGCGGTTTCCTTTTATCTAATTAAAGTATTAACGTAGTTCTGAGATAACCAAACCAAAGATATTGCCGATTTAAATAGTTAAAAAAATTGCTATTAACACTTTACCTACCGCTCACGCTACTTGGCGTCCTGAGTGTGCCCAAAGTTAAACACCGTAGACGCCAATTGGCGTCCTGTGTATGTGATCGTTTCCATGTCAAATTAAAAATATATGCTTAGTGTTTTATTTGATTTTTTTTAAGAGATGACTAAATAAATGTATGAATTTTGATTTTATTTTGAAAAAAAAATTTTTTAATTATATTTAGACAAATGCGAAGGTTTTGTAAATATATTTTGTATTTCTTCCGGTATCTTCTTCATCCGGCAGTTTGACTACCAGACAAACTTATGTATCTTTTGATGCGGTCCGAATATTTTAATGATTTTTTCTAGACATGTTATAAATGTATCAATGCATCAATTCAAGTCAATAATAAGTGGTTCTTAACATGTGGTTCGCCGAAAATAGAAAATAATTAATAAATTTCCTTATTATTAGATTTTAAAATTGATTAATGATTTTAAAATCTAATAATATGTCTAGAAAAAATCAACGAAATATTCTGACCGTATCAAAAGATACATACATTTTAATAAAAAAGGTAAAATTTGCGAAGATTTGCGAAAAGGTGCCGGTATTTAGCGTAAGTCTGGTAATGAAACTGCCGGTCGGTAAAGTGTTAAAACACTATCGACCTCTATTAAAGCTTCCAAAAAAAAAATGCATATTTTCAAGCATTTGGTACGGACCCACCCATTTTTATGCAGTGATATGCAGAAATGCAGCGGTTGTAAACCATATAAAAATATTCCTACAAATTTAATTGTCAACGAAAAAGGCTCTGAAAATTTTCGCGAAAAATATTTTCATAGCATTATTTATTTATTAATTTTAAGAAACTGGCAAAAATTTTGGGTCGCACAAAAATATTTTTATCGTCATTTTATGACCGGCCGGTTCATAAAATCAACATTTGATAAACTGTTGCATATAGTTTTCACATATTAAACTTAGCTCTTACTTATTCGTGGATATATGTATATATATTTAGCGCATTCAGTTTAAAAAATCACTTTACATGAACGTCCTTCCATCGCGAAAATGGCGCCTCCAAGCAATTGCCGCCCGGGGCGGTCCGCTCCCTCTAGCTATGCTACTATGTAATAGAGTTTTTAGATGGTGAACACGCACATAGATGTTCAACAATTAACGGGCTGAGAGTAAAAACTTGAGAAATTACTGATTTGCTAATGTATTCAGTCGACTCGTGTTGTCCATACTTTCAATTAATTTAGAAAACCTTTTTTTTTCCATTTTCATAATGGATATATAGTTCAACTAATTTGTTTATTATTTTATATAAAAAGCCACGTAATTAGTCAATACAGTAAAAAATAAATTTAAAGGTATACTTAAGATTTTTTGTATGTGTTATTCTATGCTGCATCTATATTCACCTTTAATTTTTTTACTGTATAATTGACTAATTACGGTATTTTTAATGAAAATTAATTTAGCACTTAATTTTTTTTATTGTGAATTGGATAAATCCGAATTTTGTACTTAAAAGCCGTAAAAAGTGATTCGAATTTATCCGCACTTAGAACATAAAGGGTTAAGAACAATTTACGATTCCAACGTCACATAAGTCTGCGTTTTTTTGGTATCAAACGCACGCAATTTAGGATAGTTAGTTATCTATTTCTTAAATAACTATTTCTGGACACTTAATATTGCTCCAAATTCTTTTACATTAAAATTACATTAAAGCGAAATATTAAATTTATTTTTTGAACGATTTTATTCCCAATATAATGTATTACTTTATTTCACTTTATATTAATAATTTAACTTAAAACATATCGCATATTTATAACATATTCTTATTCAATACAACTAACTGTGAGGTTCAAGTCGTAAATTAAAAGTAATGCTTTTTTTATTAAATCAAAATGACTCGGCCGTTGACCACTTTTGTACTTAAAAACGAATATTATATATAATGTTACCGAATATAGAAATGTAGTGTATAAAAGCACAGGTTATTGTATTCGTTTCTGGTAACGGACACCAAATCTAACCTTGAGCTTTCCCCCAAAAAATAATAGATTGTATCATTTCTCTTTTTATATAGTAAAATAATACATTTCTTTTTTGCCTACACTAATGAAAAGCGTCGAAACTAAATCGACTTTCTCTATATAATTATTATTTTTTGTATCCACATTTGGATTATCTTTTGTACAAAAAATAATAAATATATATGTATTTCGTCGATTTTTTGTGCAGCGTTTGCTTTATTTTTTTATCATCCAATAAAAGGGCAGCTACACGTTTTTTTCGCCAAAGCTTCACAAATACGGTGAAACCGACATCGACGAAATTTTTTGTTCCAGTGCCGATTCGAAAGCGCAAAAGTATTACGTATTCAAAGTACAGGCGAATCATTCGAAGAATACGTACTCGACAATGAATACGCTTCATCGGGCGCGCAGACACTGAATATAATACGGGTTTTAGCGAGCAATCCGTGAATGCAAAACATTATTATACGAACGTATATGTACATACTCATACATATGTATACACTATTGTATGGATAAGGTCACATATGGAGCGCCGGCAACTGAGCGAATGATTAGAAAAAAAGAAAGAAATGTTTTTGCTAGGAAATAATTTATTAAATCAATTTAAAGTTATTACATTAGTACCTTATAATAATATATCGCATTTGTTGTTTAATAACTTAACTCTAAAATTCATTTTTTTACCTGGCAATTTTAGCTTCAAGTAAATTATCATCAAACCCACATTGAGTGTATGCTAGATCTTGCGTTTGAGTATGAGTTATATTCTTGATATTAAATGATACCGATTTGGTATTCCTGTCACTTCTTTCGATAGTAGGTTACACCTATGTATAGTGTTTTTTTATAAAAACAATGATATAGCATGTTTTGCTGGATCAACAGCATGGTTTTCTTCTCACCCGTTCCACGGTCACTAACCTCCAGTCTTTCAACATAACATTGACAAAATCCCTAGATGCTGTAAAATAAGTAGACGTTGTATCTATTGATTTTGAAAAAGCTTTCGACAAAGTTTGTTATGTATGTATTATAAATAAATAAAAATACGGACCTTGCATACTCAGATGATCTCTAATAACTCGATTATTATATTATTATTTATTTAAGCGACCGTAGACTATTCGTAATATATAGAGACTGATTGTCAAAATACTATTGCACTCTAGAGGAAATAGCCTAGAAGTTCCATATAAATTTATTAAGGTATCATCTGCAAAGTGGTAAATAATATATATAATTAAATAAATGCTTATCAAACGCCTTTAATAATAATATATGCTATGTACATATGTATATTCTAATAAAGGTTTTTAATCAAAATAGGAATTGGATCTGTCAGAGTATTTATACTGAAATTTTAATTAAATTCAATTTGCAACAACAATCGAGTTTCATTATGCTATATGCTGGACGTAGTATAAAAACGCATTTTCACAGTGGAAACTTTTGAACACGCAATAAAATGAAGCGACCGTTAAAGCCACGTTTACCGTGGGCGTATTCTGTGCTCTTGCTAATTTGCGTCTGTAAAATCTGCATACTGAAAATGTCCGCTGGCGCGTACCCGTACATTCACGTTAAACGTTACACAATTACGTTCGGTTGATCGAACCCGCAAAATGTATCCGAATGCGTTAAATTTAAATATGCAAAACTCTAATTTTATGTTAGCTTTATATATCTGCACATACATTGGGATTAATGAATTCTTTAGCAATCAACGCATATCTCTTGTTAAATGTTGATAGATTTTTGCAAGACCGTATTTAAATCGCATCACATTAAATTAAATTTTTATAATAACATTATTGTCGCTGAATCAAATTATTGACACAATAATTTTTTCGATGTAGCTCTGTGTTGCGCGAAAATCGCGCCGCAAAAAATGACCCGTCGATTAAGTATCAAATGTATTCTATTTCAGATTTCAGTCTTATTTTATCAAGTGACGTAAACGGGCACTTACTCTTATTATTTAAATATTCTCTTTTCTGTAGTTACTTATATTATATTCAATTAAAAAATTGCATTTCTTTCAAATAAAGATCAGTGGAAACGTTAACAGAATATAATAGAACATTTTTTCATAACACAAGATTTTAATATTTATTTATTAATATTTATTCAATGTAAATATATATTTATTTAATAATAAATATATATGTACATTAATTTAATATTAGAAATACAGACAATTTAAGAATAGTTAATTTATTTATTAAAAAACATATGAATTTTTTATGTTTATTTCTTAAATTAATAACATTTTCAATACCAATATATTCTTAAATAACGAAAAATTAAGGGGGGGTGAATTAAAAATAATATACCCACCTGGTTCTTTTTTATTTACCACTACAACACTGCATATAATGATTTTTTACATTTATTTACTTATAAAATGTTTCACAATTACTCGCTGGTAATATTAATTTCTACACTAGATTTTTAGTAAAGGTATATATTTTTACGGTTAATTCGATTTTTTTCACCTATTTTTTTATAAAAAGTCTTTGAACTTGATTTATAACTGGCAGACTGTAACCTTTGCCTTATTGTGGACGATTTGAAATAATATTTTTTTCTAAACCACAAAACTGACGGTCAATTGGCTAAGTAAACATTTAAAGACAATATAAACATAAAATTAAATGAGTGTTAAAAAAAACCTATAAAAAAATATTTATAGATAATTTTATTTTGAGAACAGCTTAAAAAATTCAAAAACACTTTCATATAATATGTATAGTGAAGAACTGTACACTACAGCTTTTGACAGTTTTCATAAAATTCATCGATCGTTTAACGCCTATCAAAACTATTTTTACCTTCAATGTTTTAATAAGTTCTTTTGACAAGGGATGGCCTTTCACTCCTTTCTTTGTCACTTATGTCTATTTTAAATTCACGACACTTTTTTTCCAAAAAAAGCGATTCGAACTTTATGACGAGATTAAGAATTGACACAAATGTATCAAACACATTTTAAGAACAACTTTGATAAAACTGAGGCCTCATATACCCTGCTAAGCTACACGAAAGTTTTTCGAACTAAGAAGAACCCCGCTTATATTATATTTTAATACTATATCATTTTTACTTATAAATATCATTATATAATATTATATACACACAACCAGAAAAGTATGATAAACTTTCTATTCAATTAAACTATGATCTCTTTGATAATATATACGTCATACCTCTATGTACATACTGCTGTGCTGCCTTGTTACTAGCAGTACTTCAACTAATCAACTGTCTATATAAGTAAGCAGCTTATATGAATGATGAACTGGTTTATATTGTCTAATTAGGTTTTATGATTAATTAATAACAAATATTTTAAACTAAGTATATTTCTACATGATTTAGTGGTATTTCACGCAAATGAATAAATATTTGTATTGAGCATAACAATGCCATATAACGCGCGTTTAAATTGCTCGTACGTGAAATTTTTACGACAGTAGTTAATAAACGTCCTTTATTTGCGTTTTTAAAATTATGTGGCGATCTTTTATTCTGGGAGTTCTTGTCTCGTTCTCATATCCAATGAGTATCTAAGCTAACTCAATATTTTTTCCTTAATAATACCTAGTTATGGGCTTATGTCGTGTATTTACAAAAATATGTATTTCTTTATTTTAAAACCATTAATTTAGTTATAGTAGCAAACATGTCTTGCCTGATTATTTTTATTAAGTTTAGAGTCTACCTCATCCTCAAGCATTATTTTGTTAATTTTTTAACTAATACTATTCTCGTTTGTATAATAAACATATTTTGCTAGTAAATATTATTAAATTTACCATACAATCAATTTAGTTCCATTTTGCTGAGTGAAGCAAAAAAGTATGTGCGAGAGAGATCCATGACAAATTAATAATCGCTAGGAAAAACAATTTGGACGTAGTGTGTGTGTGTGGCCACTCTGAGATAAATTAGTTAGGCAAACGGTTAAATAGAGTTTCCTTGTTTGACGTCGGCCTTACGGGAAACGCGGAACAGCAGTTACAGGTCCAAAATATCGCGGCGACAGCCCGAACACACGTCTGTTTGTTTTCCGAGGTCTCGTTTTGATTATTTTTTCCTATTTCGTATACGTAACAAGAAAAAGGTCTTAAGGTAGGGCTGCCAGCTTTTAAAATAATTTTTCCTTGTCATGTTACAATACAAAAAAAATGCTAGCTGATTCGACTCTCTGATAAAAGTGACTCAAAAGCAATTAAATATTTAAGTCATTTTCTTTTTAAATCTGGTTTATGCTGCGAGGTCATAAAAATTGCTAATTATGGTACGAGACTACTCTTACAATGTAATTGCTCCATATGCATTAACCGATATTGATCGAGTCTCTTTGAATATTTTTATTTATATTATCTACTTTATGACAATATGCTTACATGGTCACAAAACAGTAACTTTAATATTATTAGGCTTAGGCATTTATTCTGGATTCTATTCAGATATTGTTTTGTTGTCATACATAATTTACTCTTTCTCACAGGTAATGATTCTTGCGGTACCCATTTATCCATCTGTTTTAATCTTCTTAACGTAGTTGGGTGATTAGCAAGATGCAAGATCTTAAACTGTTCTATATAGATTGACCTCTATTGTGACTCTTCATTATGCTTCGTTTACAATGTTTTTTGTGTAATAATAATGGAACAATTAATTTTGTTGTACACTTTTTTGAACTAATATTGTTATCTGCTACCGCTGCGTTGTTCTATTCTTGATGTTATTGAAAAAAATATCGTAGCTCTTACGTAATGGAACCTACGACTTTTTAGTTGGTAGACAATGTCGTAGAATAATGACTATAACTATACATCGTTGTTGTTAGTTTAGCTAAAATAAAGCATTGTCGATTTAAATCCTGAATTATCGCCTCTGGTCGTACGTGCTTTTTTGTGTGTCCCTTTAAAAGCTTTTAATCGTGTGCAAGCTTTCCGCGAAAGCCTGCTTGTGATATCTGACACCAACTACATACTATTTAGAAATGTGCACATACATACATACACATATCATGAGCGTTAGAAATAAAATTTATATTTTTAACCTAAATCATTTTCACAACTATCGGTTAATGGATATTTTAAAATCATTTTTATTAATACAGATTAAGTAATTTTTTTTACTAGTGATTTAATAAATTAAGTCATTATGTTTATTGCATGACAATTTATATCACTTGTACGAAATTTTTGAAAATATATTTTTTATCTTTGGATCGTCTACGTACCGTAGCTCTGTGTTAATATCAGTATTTTAATTAAGTTTTTAAAACATAATTTACCTACTGATTTCATGACATGTTTATAAACATATTTTATAATCTAATTAAAATACACCAGGTTACATAGGAAGTTGTTATCTAAACACAATTATTTCATGGACATTTTTAGCTCTTTCTTAGTTACGGTTTTATTTGTTGTTATTCAGTACGCGCGTATGCGTCCTATGGTTAACACGCATGACGAGCGCTGCATCGTAGTCACATGGTTAAGTTATAATACCACATGCTACAGTGGGACGCATGCTAACATGCTTTTATGAAACTTGCTCTTCAATAGACTCTTACTGACATCTTTGAATATTTTAGGGATTAATTATATTTTTGATAGTATATTCTTCTAACAGATATCGTTATTATATTTTTTTCATATAAAATTAAATAATTAAAAAATAATTAGTGGTACTTGATTTTGTTAAAAAAAAATTCCAATATATTTCTATATAAATTGCGCTTTTGAATATTATTATTATCAAAATTCTTCAAGAGAATCGAGAAGTGAAAATGAGAATATTTATTTTTCAAGAAATTAATAAGAACGAGAAAACAGAATGCCTATTACTTGTACGGTTCATTGAAAATTGCTATGATTTAGTGATACTTATAATCAGAGGATTTTATATTAAGCCTATGTATGCATTAGCGTTATTGCTGAAATAAGCCACAGATATGTAAAAATAGCATGCAAAACTTTGCCAAATAAATATCTTTATGCTAAAAGAGACATTTGTTTGATATTATTATTTATATATTTATATAACTTTATGCTAAAATATATAAATAAAAATATTTTAGTAAATAATTAATATGATTGAGTTTTCATGCATATTGCTAATGTTTTGCGTTTAAATTTAGAAATAATCAGCGACAGTTAATTACAGTGATAAGGCAGCGTTCACCCGTTATTCACGCACGTTATTAATAACGGTTTAACTACAACATATCGCAGTTTAGTTTACGTCTGTGCTATAAATACGACCGCCGAATCGATTTTGTTACACTGCCTCCTCCGTCTTAATTGAATAATATGTAACCCAGTGATTTGAATAATTAATTTCGAGCACTTTCAGATTTCGTGTAGCGTATTTATTGAATTTTCCGAGTATTAAGTTTTCCGCGGCTTTAGCTTTTCCCGCTGATATTAAATTTAATACATAAGCACTAGCGAACATCATGCATTGGATCTTTCATCTCGGTGGGGCTGTATTTTTTTATTGAACCTAATAACCAAACATTTAAAATGAGTGAAGCCATTTAGTAAGTCACTTTTTTTATGGAATATGGTTCATTACTATGGAATAAAATCGATCAGTTACTATAAATAAACACGCAATATTAAATTTGTTTTTTATTATAACTAATAGTCGGTATTAGAACTTTGAAGATTCTAAATGCATTAGCGTGATTTATAACATAGCGTTCTTTAATAAAATATGCTCTGGAAGGTTATACAAATGTATTCGAATCTTCCCCGGATAACCTACGTACGCGGAGCTCTTTTAACTCTTCCCAGCCATTAATGAAAAATATGGTTGAAATGCACTGTTGGTTTGGTCCATTCTTTTTTTTATTTTCAAGAGGGGAATCTATGTAAAGTACGTGCGTTTGCGTCTTGCGGATGCGACTGAAAATACGAGCGATAATAATGAAAATTTAAACATGTAGTACGTCCATAGATTTGTAGTATTGCCAAAATGTTAATAATCCATTCTCTGGAACCCTTTCAAGGAGTAGTTTTCTGCCTTCTTTATAAAAAATTCTCCGTATAATTTGAAGCTAGTATTTCTCATGAAACAGTTATGATATAATCATTTACAAGAGCTTTTGTTAAATATACTGAAGCAAAATTATAGGCTATATAAGAGGGTTAAATGCAAAGTAATAGTTTTTATAATATACTACATATAAAATTCAATCAATAACATGGGATAGTTGAATTAATATCAAGTATATTATTCCTTATAAACCTTACATGAATTTTTGCTCTTAAGCCCTCCGTTCTTTTGATTGAAAATATAAACCGTAAAAACGTAATACCTTTCCATAGATTTCATTCACGTAAATTCTCCAGTAAAGAAACATGCTCTTCTCCGCGTATAATCTATCCTTACTAGTATAAGTATGAAAGATTTTCTTATGCTTTTTATTCTAATATCTTGCACGTAACTATATTTTCTTAAATTAATTTGCGAATATATAATAAATTAATTGTTTTTTTATTCTAGTATGTAAAAAAATATATATGTATATTGAAAGCATTTAAGTATATAAATAACTAAGTATCATTATGTGAGGATAACTTCTGATATTTCATTTATATCATATGCGCTGGCGAATTAAACATTAGGCACTGAAATGACTGGGTTTATACCGTTATGAGCCGAATTTTATTGTAAAATTATCACGGCGGTAGTCTCAACCATTTTAAAACATTGTACTTCTTTACGACTTCGAATGATTGCTCTTACAATAAATATGCAACAGTGAATCTGTCTATAAAATTGTCCTAATTATGTATAGCAGTGGATAATACTTTTTATTTCAATTATCATCTTAAAAGTACCTATTATTATTCATACCTAATAACCGAAATTTTAAATACATATGTATTAGGTTAATAATAATAATTTAAACTTGGATAAAAAACACGGTTTATTTTAGTTGCGCAGAAAAAATATCAAGTAGCTACTTACAACTCTCAAGATATTTTCTTGATATCCATTTTCTCCTGTTTTTTTTTTATTTTTTAAAAACAGAAAAGTAAATGTAACTATGAAACTTTGCACAGTGATTATTTGTTATAGGTTTTATTTCCTAAGTAATTGCAGTAATGCGATAAATTGCCGTGCTTGAAATTTTTAAACGGTTCAAACTGTGGATCGCGTACAAAAAATATAAAACAAATTGTGTTTAAAAATAGGTTGGAAGTCACTGACTTATTTTAAACATTTTTTCCTAAACTTATCTTTATGGTTATGGCGACCACACACAGATGCCCACATATGAAAGGGTCTTATTGTGTTAATTTACTATGATCAAAATGATCATCCATCAAACAAGAATAGGACCACACACAAAAGCCCTCGTTACGACCAGAAAAATTAAATAACATGCAAGTGTTATTACTGTGAATATTATTCGTCATTGAGAGAGTATTTATTTTTTGCGAAACGGTCATTGATATACTAAATCATCGGATCCACAGAATACGACCTAGAACAATGCCCATCAAACGAATGTCGCTTTCTAAATGCGTATATCTATATCGCTGTTCTAAGAAACAAATACTTATATTAGCTGGATGATCAGCCAGGTTGCAAACTTTGCATCCCTGGATACTTAAGCATCGACTCCGATGAGGAGAGGGCAGTCACAAGCAGCCGCTAATTTTAATGTATGCATTTTCTTGTATTCTTAATTTTGTAAGAAACGCTTATATGTATATTAAAAAAAAACTTCTTCTCAGAACGATAAATACGTATTTGTGTTCCATATATTAAATATCTATGGTTGCAAAATATTTTTAAAAGGTTAAAGAATTTGGGTTTTAAAAATGTTAACTAAAAAAGTAATGTAGTTTAAAACTAAAATCATAAACATTTAAACGCTGACCCACTCAATTCCAAGTCAAGCTAAAAATAAAGTACTTTTAAATTCTCCACCTCTCTCTCTCTCGTGAGATAAAGATCGTAATTACCCGGTTAACAGCTTCGACCGTCAAATTACAACGTAACGAGCCACTAAGTTAGAGCATTTAATAAACCTTGCTCGCTGTGATTTATTATCACACCGTCAAATCGGTCGATGATAAATAACGAACCCTCTGTCTCTCGTCAGAGCACTTTTTAATTGTGACCTCGCGGTTTTCGCGCCCCCGAATTAATGCATTTTCTGCATCAGATCGCCGAAATGGGCGTATGATTAATGAAAGGCAAACGCGCCAGATTTATTATCGTGTCATTAATCACGTCGCGCCGTTTTGGAAAACGAAGCGCTTTTCCAGTCAAATTTTACCACCCCCGTTGTGCGTGCGAGTCTTGTTATGAATGTGCGGCACTGATGGCTAATATTACTGTGTATGTGTATATTAAAAAAATGATTTTATCAGTTATGACGTCACTGCGATATTATTTGTATATTATATACTATAACTTATTACTTGCCGCCGTGCTAACTTTTACAGATTGTTGAGATTATTGTAAGCATATTCCATGGACTATTTACTAATATAATAGTAGAAAGAATTTCGTGTATGCAATACCGGCTTTTGTTTTCAATTCGCCAGCCATCCCTATTATAAAAAATGGGGCCGACAGGCCTACTAAGTACCACTAGACTTACCTGAGATGAAGCAAATGTATTTATTTTATGTTAACACGTCGCGCATATCGTACAAAATATCGAACATGGTAAATTAAATTTTAATTTGCGCCGAAATATCAGCCGGTGGAATCTTTTGCATATGTGTGGTGTCCCGATATTTTACCCCTCTGAAACTAAAAGAGATAATATTATTTTATTTTGATATCCAAGCCCGATAAAACTACTTAGATGAATCCCCTACAACGAGCATCATTATATTCTCCATGTTTGCATTCAAGGAATATGGGCATTGTCGTTTTCGTAATTCTACGCCTTGGGAGATATAAAACACATCAAAAAAGTTGTATTTTGTCGGCTGTGTTGTGAGACCGCTCTGTGCCTCTGCTTCAATAGTCTTCCTCATATGTGAATAAGTGCATATATTTTATATTGATCACTTGAGACAACTTTGGCGACTCGTAGATGAGGATGTTGACGAACCAATTGCACCGCTTTATAAACACACCTTCTAGATTACTATTTTATTGATCAGTAACAGAAGGTTTTAATAAATGATAATAGAAGCATTGTTGATTCTTTTGTAGTGTGGAATATTTCTCTTTTCGTTGTTTAAGTGCTCGTTAACGTGACATCTTAATTGTGATAAATCCCCAACAAACGTTTTTGTTTTGCTTTTTTCGTATGATTATTTATCTTAGTTGCATTTTAGGACCTGTAAAAAATATAAGTGCTTTATCATAGATAAGATGACCAGATTTTGAAAATATTAAAGGAAGACACTAAAAATAAGAAGGTCATATCAGATTTTTTTGTTAGAGGAAGCTAAAAATAAAGGACGTCTGATATCCTTATCTTAGACTTAAACCATCCTCTTTAATGTGAATTATATTAAATGCAATCCGTCACAAATTTTTCTCAATTGCATTATAAGACCCATATTAAAGTAAACCCTACTATTCACACTGCATATGTCGTTACTTTTTATAGTATAATCAAAACAAGACATGTTTTATCAAGAAGGAAAATATGCAAGCATTTTTGTTTTTATTTCTTTGCTATCTTTGAGTAACATTTAATTTTCGTACTCTTTCTGAAGAACCATCTTTTGATTTTTTTAATAAAGCTATGTAAATTAAACTAATCACATGTTTATTTAGTTATATATATCAATCTTTTGCAATTACGTTTTAATTTTTTTGGACCATTTTAGTCATGTTTAACGCAGATTTAATAGAAGGGAAGCCATTGTTTTATTCCAAAACTTTAAATTTATTGATAATGCTCTTCTTGTACAAACAAGACTCATTTCTAATTATAGTTTTGCTGCCCGTCTTACACTGACCCTACTCACGAGAATCAGATCTTAAATGACACTTAATACGCATTTAAATAATTTAAAAATAAAAATTGTATTTTAATACCGTCAATGAATAATATTTTTATATGATTTTCACCGGTTGTTCGATATAACCATAATAATATCAATGAATAATATTATATCTAGTGTATTTTCATTGCATAGATTATCAGGAAGGGAGAGGACCCAAATGAGCCTGTGCTCGTCCTTGGCACAACGGAAAAGGAACGAGGGGGTTATATCACATTTTAATATTCAGATATTGAGATTTATGTGTAGCCGGCGGACAGAATAATAAAAAACGGCATGAAATATGGCTGAAAATAAACGAGCTGCGTGTTTAAAAATAAAATAAAATAAGAAGAGCCCCATAGGAGAAAAGTAATTCGTTGTTAAAGTGTTAAAGGTTGAATACAAAAATATATTTATGAATCGTTTCTATATATCATTGCGTTAGTATATTTTGCTCTAGCAGATTAGCAAGCTCGGTGTAACAATCGGATTATGGAATTAGGATGCGGTTGCGGAGTTTTGAAGGCTTTTAATAGCTTCAAACGCTCCGCCGCAATTCATGGACCGACTAAAAATTAAGCGACTTACCCCTTCTTTTTTTACAGGTACAAAGTGGAGGTGTCGGGAAAAAGTCTTCCCGTGTTGACGAACCTGGACAAGGGTCGTTACGGCGTGATAGTCTTCGAGAACTTCTCCAAGTACCTGACGATGGACAAGTGGAATCGAGAATTATTGGATAAATACTGCAGGGAGTACTCCGTGGGTATTGTCGGCTTTGTCAGCCCCATGGACGAGACACTAGTGGGCGCTCAGCTCAAGGGCTTTCCGCTATTCATTCACACCAATCTGCGATTGAAGGTATGTTGCTTCTCTTAGAAGTGTTTGAAGAGTTTTTAATAATATACATATCTCGCGAGAAGCGGATACCGCACGCGTGGGGAACGGAACAAAATCCTTTGATATCGAAATCAAAGCAATACTAAGAACATTTGAGATTAATTTTCTTAGAACATATCAATTTACAATACTGATGATATTTGAATATGCAGAGTAAACAGTAAAACCAAAACAACAGGCGAAAGTTCTAAAGTTTAAAATTTTCAAATCAAATATTTATATATAAGGAACTTTGCTATATATTAATAATTCATACATGGGGGAATCTTAAAATTAAATATGTTTTTGTAGAATAATATAATTTAAAATTTTCCTCCTGGAAATGTTATAACTTTTCAAGCGTTCCTCACTTATTACAGTTTCACGACGAATGCGTTATATTTCGTTTTTTACACTAGGATGCCACGTTGAACCCTGCAAGCTCTGTATTGAGGCTGACACGTCCGGGGGAAACAGCTTGGGGCTTGCTTCCTGGAGACGACTGGACCATTTTTCAACCAAACAGTTCCACTTACGAACCTGTGGAATGGGCGACAAGATACATACCAGACTATCCAGAAGGTTAATATATAATAACACATTTTTCAGCGTTAAAGTCGCAACATATTGCATGGAAAAGCTCTCTAGCTATTAAATAAATACAGCAAAATGATTCATGTAGAGCTTTAGATTTTTTAAATATAAAAAGAAAGGATTGCTATAAAAATACGCCATCACATCTACTATATCTACAATTCTACACTGATATTAACTGGTTTCGCTTATTTTTCGTGGTAGACAAAGGTACAAAATCCCGTACTTCTTTTATTGATTTTATTTAAAAGTGTGTCTAGCCAAAATTTTAGTTTTCAGGTATATATTTTTAATATTGAAAAATATTTTCATTAATTACTAAATTATTTAACAATAAAAAATGTAAATTTTGTTTTGTAGTTCAGTTTAAGTAGTTTTTATGCACCAAACTTACATATATATTTTTTTATATTGCAGTACACCCATACTTCGCTTTACGGTCTAGATACGTTCCACGATACTTGGCCGCAAAGCGAAAAGCCGTATAACGAATCAATTATTCTAATACAAATTCATACAAATTTAATGGGATCGGTTCCAAATTTGTTAAATATGTAACATGGTTTATCATTTAAAATGCATTTTATCTTTTTATTTCATTTAAATCAAAAATACATACATAACAAGTACATACATTTGTACATAAAATAACAACATACTCCAAAAACCAACAATAATCCATAAACAAAAATGAAACAACTTCATGTTACATAAAATATGTGTATGAATACATACATTTTTTTTTAAATGGCTTTAATCTGAAGACGATGAAGAAATGGTAACCTGCAGATCACTGTCGTTCTCATTTTTCGCTGGTAAGGATGGGCCTGGCTTAAAAAAATTGTCCAACGTTGTTTGTCTTGCCTTTTTGTCTCTTTCGTTCTTCAGTGATTAATAACAGCTAATGGCTGAGTTAATTCTCGAGAAGCTTTAGCGCTACGTTCGACGTCAGGATCGTTTTCAAGGAAGATGTTTATTCTTTGTTCGAAATAGGAAAAAGCTTTTGACAATTTTTTTGATGTTAGCTGTTTGAATACAACAGGCTCTGTCTCTTCATCAAATGCCGGTTCTGCTTGCAACTGAATGAGTTTCTTATATGATAGGGGTTACCTATCAGCTTCAAGTAGATCAAGCACATCACGTTCGTTCAAACCTTCAAAGCCGAGATCATGTGCTAGATCCAAAATGTTTTGCCTAATTTCAGGAAGGCAATTAACTTCTGCATCAGTACTTTTTACACATTCTGGCCATATTTTTTTCCAAACATGGTTCATTGTTGTTAATTTTAATTCCTTCCATGATTCACTGATGCTGTCAACAGCATCCTTGATGTTATAGTTTTTCCAAAATGTTTTAATTGAAGATTTACCATCGGTTTCCCTTATAAGTTGTCGGAAAGTTCGGCGTAGGTAATATGCCTTAAAAGTGGCTATTGCACCCTGATCCATTGGTTGGATCAGAGCTGTTGTATTTTTCGGAAGGTACTCAACCATGACATCTTCAAATAGCTCGGCTAAATTAGTAGGATGCCCTGGTGCATTATCCAAAATTAGCAAAGCCTTATTGCTCAAGTTATTGTCTCGCAAATATTTTTTCACTTCTGTGCAAAAATGATTTTTGAACCAATCCTCTAAAGTAGCTTTAGTCATCCAAGCTTTCTTGTTGGATCTCCATATGACGGGTAATTGATTTTTATTTAGTCCTTTAAGAGGCCTTGGATTTTCGGACAAGTATATTAAAAGTGGTTTTAGCTTAAAATCACCCGCGGCATTTGCACCAAGTAGCAAAGTTAATCGTTCTTTAGACACCTTATAACCAGGCGCAGATTTTTCGGTTTTTGAAATGTACGTGCAATCAGGCATTCGCTTCCAATAAAGCCCTGTTTCGTCTACGTTAAACACTTGTTCAGGTTTATGACCACCTCTTTCAATAATTCCCTTTAAAATGTTGGGATATTCCTTAGATGCGGCCTCATCGGCGCTAGCTGCTTCACCTTTCATTTTAAAATTATGCAAATTAAATCTATTTTTAAATTTTTTTTAAAATCGACATCGAAAAAAAGTTTTTTTGCCGTTATAGCGAAACATTTTAGGCCGTAAATCGAAAACGTGTCTTAATTGAAGAGGGCCTTTATAGTGAAAGGCCGTATAAAGAGCGGCCGTATAGCGAGGTATGGGTGTATTTAAAACAAATATATATTTTTATATAAAGCAGTAACATGACACAAGTTGGGCTACTGCAGTAATATTTTATTAAAGACATAGTTTTTGATTTTTATGAATAAGATCGACTGATGAGGCACCTCCGTTCGACGTACTCTCGTCGTAGTCGCCAAAGTAAAAGTGTTTCTCTTACCACCGCTACGTCAAAGTGCTTCCAGTGTGCCACCACAAAGCTCACCAGCCGAATAAATTGCAATTTTTAATTGCTAATTTCAAGTAGATGGAGAGGCGAATGTCATGGCATTGGGAAATGTGTTTAATAAAGTCGGTGGAGCGATTGAAAACGAGCGATTATTAGAATCCATTGAATAAATTAAAAAAATATCATTGGCTCAACAATTAGCGATAAAAATTATTTTAGCCTTACAGAAGGTAATAAAGAATTTTACATATTTTAATCAACGGACAAGAGAAAAATAATTTACAGTGCCTTGTTGTTGATTAAACCAACATCATCACAGAACGAGAGGAATTTAATGCCTAAAGTTAAAAATTATAATTGCCACTGATCCACGCTGAAATAACAGGGAGATGAACTCTTTCAAGTTGACTGTTTCTTAATTTTTCTTTAAATCTGGCGAAAGACAAGTTCTAAGAAAAATATTGTATGAAGGATAACTGAAATCGATTAATGCAGATTTACTATCATATTTTGTTGATATCTTACGAACAAGGTTTGCCATCAAAAAACAACTTTGTATATGTGTCGATGCATTTTCTAAAATTCACGCCGACATTTGGATATTATTTTTGTATTGACTTTAAATATAAATTATCGGCTAGAGATAAATATACATTTCAAAATGCATTTAATATCTCACTATAACCAGCTATATTGTTTAATGAAAGCTTTATTGTGTAGTTATTTTAGGATTATTGTATCATAGCATAGTGTATTATCATTCTGTTGCATAAATCACCCACTCTCATTTAACTAAAATGTTTCGTGCAATCTGCACCAGATAATGTCTAGTTCGGTTTTCAGTTTCGCAATTTAATCATGTACATTTACAGCGTGTATATATTTAGATATTTATTTAATAATACAATTTCAGAAAATAAAACGCGTCTTGCCACCGTCATACAAGATCACGGTCGACTTGACTCGATCCAAAGGGTCATTTTCGGATCTGGCCTGAGATTCTGGTTGCACAGACTACTGTTTCTAGACGCTTTGAGTTATCTCAGTCACGGTCAATTGAGCCTCAGCCTCGATAGGATGCTTTTAGTGGATATAGACGATATATTCGTCGGTGAAAGAGGTACGTATCCTTTATCTATACATTTTAAAGTATGGTGTGATAATATTTTATTTTGTTTTATAGGCACTCGACTCAAAACGGACGATGTTCAAGCATTATTAGCCACACAAAATAGGATACGTCATTACGTGCCAGGTTTTAAATTTAATTTAGGCTTTAGCGGAAAGTATTTTCATCATGGCACAGAAGATGAAAACAAAGGAGATGATATGATTTTGGAAAATGCTGATAAATTCATGTGGTGAGTATTTTTTTATAAATATTTTAATAATTTTTGGGAATTTTATAAATAAAAGAAATGACATAAATGCGACTCTTGAAGCGTAGAGCGTTTTGTATAGAATAATTTAGAAACGCTGGTGAGGCCCCTCTGTAAAATTGTAGCTTTTTATTATATCGACCGGCCAAGGGCGAAGCCCCTGCGACAGGCGAACGCTATGAGTACACCTGATTTGTGGGTCTGACTGTGCTGTGACTGACATGTCATTCGAACCAACCTAGAAAGGAGTTCGTATCAAGCGCAGCGTACTAACGCGAAAATATTGATTGCAATTGCCCATGGTCCGAGCTTAACGCAACTTTAGTATTGAAAACGAGTTGCTCTAGGACAGATCTCTTTTCTACTTCACTAAAGATTTTGCGAAATGGAGTTTCTGAAATTTAAGTGACTCGTCGAACTTTCCATTAATGAGTCATCCCCTATCTTCGTTATTAAAATTCCCTTTTTCCGTCTATGTGACACGCACAGCCGCCACAATAGCATATACATATATTCGTTGTCAATTTATTCGTTGCTAAAAACTTAAACTTTAAAAATATGATTTATACTATTTTAATTTCAACTTTATGCAGTTGAGATCTTTATTTTTTCGATGGTTTCTTAAAAACTATGTTATGCGTATTACTGTAGCAAAAATAGTTTAGTTTCAAATTTGCCTGTGTTCTTAAAAACATTTTTACAAAATTAATTTTTATAACATATATTTTTTTAATTTCAACTAGTTTCGTAGTAATGACTTTCAAAAAATAATACATATTGTTCGCAAATACAAAAATTATTTCCAGTAACAGCATTGTTTTTACTACTAGTTCCTCCAAAAGTGAGTTTATTGCTGCTATTTCACTGGAAGAAAATGTTAAGGAAATTTTGCTAAAGTGAACTTGGAATATTGATTATTTTATTAGGATGCAACTCTTAAGTCAAGATGTAAAATTCGTTACAATTTTAGGTCTTTATATAAAAAAACGAATGAAAAAAAGCAGTTAGAAATTAACCGCACTGCAATTAATTATCTAGTAAGCTTATTGTATAACTTCTACTGTTACATTGTAACCTACCATCTACAGATGGAATCTAAATACAGAACCACTGCCCTTTAAAAATAATTGACAATTTCTCGGTCCTTTCTACTTATTATTAAAATACTGAAATTTATGTATAAAAAACTACGTCGCCTATCACTGTATCAAGATCGCATGCCACGCGAAGAGTGATCTGAGATAAACGATTTTATTTCCTTGCATTTGCTTATCTTAGGAAGAAGCCAATGCAGCGCCGGCGCACATAGCGGGGGCGTGCATTACTGATAAAATAACTAAAAATTATTCATTAACTTTTAATGCGTAGTTTAATTTTTTTAATTTAATTTTAAATATGTCAGTTGTTTTTCTCATACAAGAAGATTATGAACACATAGCGTATATATTATTATGGTGATCAGACTTCCTCCTTTGAGGGGATTGTCCTCCTTTGTTCCCCTTGAACAAAAATTATTTTCGAAAAGACCCTATAATCTTTAGCTCCCGCAGCAATCTGTCTCCTTTATCTTCCTCAAACAAAAATTCCTGAGATAGTCTTTGAACAAGACCTTTTTTAAAGCTCCTGCAGCAATTTATCCTGCTCGAACATAAATCTCCAATATGGCTATTTTATTTTTAGTGTTATTTTTTGATATTTTCAAAATCTGTCACCTTAGTAAATATTATCACACTACACATATTTTTTAGAATAACTCTAAGGTGTATTATAATATAGTAATTTTAATTTTACATATTTGATTACAGGTTTTCGCACATGTGGAATCATCAACAACCACATCTGTATGACAATTTGACTCAGCTTGAACTGGACATGAATCAGAATAGAGAATTTGCTATCACGCATGGGATACCTGTTGATTCCGGTTACTCGGTATCTCCTCATCATTCAGGCGTTTATCCTGCGCATGAATTGCTGTATACAGCTTGGAAAAGAGTTTGGGGTATAAGAGTGACGAGTACTGAAGAATATCCTCATCTGCGACCAGCGAGGTGAGTTTTTCTTATCAACAATAATTAAATAGTAGAAAATACTGAAATTATATTATATTTAATTATTTAGATTGAGACGTGGATTTATACATCGAAGCATAATGGTGCTGCCTCGTCAGACTTGTGGTTTGTTCACGCATACCATGCTAATCGATAGATATCCTGGAGGGAGAGATAAATTAGATGAGTCCATTCAAGGAGGAGAGCTTTTTCAAACCATCTTATATAATCCAGTACGTATACTTTTAAAATATAAATATATAAAGCCCAACTAACTTAATTCTAATTTCTTTAGATTAATATATTTATGACGCACATGTCAAACTATGGCAATGATCGTCTAGCTCTATACACATTCGAATCGGTCCTCAAATTCTTACGATGCTGGACTAATGTAAGATTGAGTTCCGCTCCGCCTATACAGTTAGCAGAAAAATATTTCCGGCTTCATCCGGAAGAGATGGATCCTGTTTGGGGGGTAGGTTTAATTTATTTACTTGTGAATTTTATGCGATAGTTTTTATTATTAATTCAAATTATACATAGAATCCGTGCGACGATGTAAGACATCAACGAATCTGGTCAAGAAACAAATCTTGCTCGGCACTACCGCATTTTCTGGTTATCGGACCTCAAAAGACTGGAACTACAGCTTTATATTCATTCTTGAGTATGCATCCAGCATTAGCTAGTAATCTTCCTAGTCCGACGACTTACGAAGAGATACAGTTCTTCAATGCCAATAATTATTATAAAGGCTTAGATTGGTATGAATCGATTTTTATTTAAATACAATTGGAATAGGTAAATGTAATAATTAAATGTATGTGATTTTAGGTATATGAATTTCTTTCCACCTTTACAAGGGAATATCAGTCGATATACTTTTGAAAAATCAGCTACATATTTTGATGGAGAAGTAGTGCCAAAACGAGCACATGCTTTATTACCCAACGCTAAGTTGGTGACCATATTGATATCTCCCGCAAAAAGGTAATTGTGTTTTACTGGTGAGGGGATTTATGATTCAGATAGAATATATTTAATTTTATGGTTTCAGAGCTTATTCGTGGTATCAACACATCAAATATCATGGTGATATTGTAGCTAATAATTACACCTTTCATGAAGTTATAACTGCTAATGATTCAGCTCCAAAGCCATTGCGAGATCTGAGGTAATTATATTGGTGTTAAAGTGTAAAATGTTATACCATAAAAATATGGTAAACGGAATGGTTTAAAATAATATTTAACAACTTGAGCTTGATGACTTGATATTTTATTTTATTTTTTAGATTAAATTAAGACCATTGTGGCCTAACAGGTTACCCCAATGCGCCACGATGGTCGAAAACAAATTTTAAATTTATAAAACATAAAAAAACGTATATATACATAAATATAACTATACTTAAACATAACAAAAAATTATAAAATATTAAAATTAAATGATACAAACTGTATCAGATCCTCGTAGCTAACATTAAATAAGTCAATATGTAATGCCAGCGTATTAAGGAGCCGGATGGCCACAGCTATAGGCGAGTCGGCAAGTGGGGATGTCCTAGCCCAAACGGACATTAAAAGAGGTCTCGATCGTGATTCTCGAAAATGTTCCGGAACCCAAAACTGGAATTTCTCGAGATTAGCTGGATTGTCAACAGCACCTTTTAGTAATTTGAAAAAATGCTTAGCGACATACAGCTTTCTGCGAGAACTCAGCGAATCATATTCCAACGCTCCTAAAAGAAAGGCGCTGGGATATAAGTACGTATAATAACCAAATGTCTTTTTGTAAAGGTATCTTAAATACCTTTTTTGAATTTTTTTCATTAAAAGGGAATATTTGGCTATTCAGGGATTCCAAATTATAGATCCCGATTCAAAAATGCTACGAACTAAGGTGTCATAGAGGATGCGAATAACTGACGGATCGTCAAAGTGAAAGGCATTCCTCATAACAAAGCATAGCATCTTGGAAGATTTATCACAGACGTCGTGTATGTGTAGAGAGAACCTCCATTTACTCTCGAAAGTGATTCTGAGATCTTTAGTGGAAGTTTCTCTAGTCAAAATGTTACCACCGAGATGGTAGAAATAAGCTGATGGCGAACGGGATCGAGAAAATGACACAGTATGGCACTTTCCGACACTAAAGGGCAGATGGTTAATGGAAGCCCATCTCCACAGAGAGTCTAAATCACTTTGTAGAGAGAAGGAGTCCACAACAGATCGAATGCATTTATATAATTTTAAATCATCTGCGTACAGAAGAAAACTTGAATTTTTAATTGCTGTATTTATGTCATTTATAAATAACACAAAAAGCAGAGGTCCCAGATTGGATCCTTTAGGAACCCCCCGAAGGGGTAAAATATTCTTTTGACAATCGTCCACCATAGGTTATTATATTATTATAATATATTATATTATTATAATAAGATAAAATGCACACTTCGTGTACATCACATGAAGGAAAAGGTTATAATGCAAATATTTAAATGCTTGTCCTGAAAATCTTTGTATTTTATTTTGTAGTAATTTCCTGCAAGCTTAAAATTGACTAAACTAATGTAATTCGTAACTAAGAAGCCCCTAGTCAACTATTACCACGAATGAATTTATATTTGTAAAATTGTTCTAATGTCTAATGATTGAAAAGTTTATTTTACACTAAATTTTGCTTTTACAGAAATCGATGTTTAAATCCTGGTAAATACAGCCATCATCTCGATAGATGGTTGATGGAATTCGCACCAAATCAGTTGTATATAATAGACGGAGTAGCTCTACGATCAGATCCAGCGGAAGTTATGAATGGTCTTCAAAGGTTCCTTAAGATTGCGCCATGTATAGATTATTCCAAGTTGTTGAAGTACGTTGATGAATTCTTATTACATAAACAAATTTATTTTTTATTATTTCATTTGATATCAATTGCTGTGTCTTTTAGGTATGATCCTAAGAAGGGATTCTTCTGTCAGCTCGTCAACGGCGATCACACAAAGTGCTTGGGTAAATCCAAAGGAAGGAACTATCCAGCGATGGACGAACGTTCGTCAAAGTTCCTCCAAAGATATTACATGTCGCATAACACTGCCCTTGTTAAGTTGCTGAAAAAGTTTGGTAACAGAACTATTCCGCATTGGCTCAAAGACGACCTTTCCAACAGTTCATAGCAGCGTTGCCCGTGAAGCTCACACCTCGTGCTGTTCACGTTAATAGTGTTGTTTCTTAGTGAATTTATGAATATGATATTATAATGTTGTTGATTTAAATAACGGCCATATTTTAATCGCTAGTTGTATATTATGCGACAGACATTTTTTTATGTATTATATATAATATATGTACGTACTTTCACACAGTTGATTATAAGCGATATTGTATATATTGGGCTAACGTGATATTGTTTTAGAGATGCCATTTATGCAAGCGTATCGTAATGCCATATTTATTTTTATGTAATTTTTATATTGTATGTATAATGTGTATTATATTTAAACAGCCTAAATGTATTTTACATACATTGTTCTGGTACAAAGTTAATTTTTATTAGGAATTATTTTTTAATAGTTAATGTAACAGTTGGACATGAAATGTCGTAATTTTAAGATTCGTTTAAAGATTACCTTTTATTTAATTTGTGGTCAATGAATTTTATTTCATCGTAAAATAATAAACCATATATATATTACAGTTAAAGCCCGACATTTCATATTCAACAATTTAATATTATTTTAATAAAAAAGCTTTATGAGGATGAGTCAAATAAAAACCTCAATTATTTTTATAATATCGTAATTTATTAAACAGAAAAAAAAAACAGTAACTGTCATGTTGAAAAAAACATCTGTTCTCAGAAATCCATGTTGTTGTAGTTCGATTGCAAGACAAAATTACCTCTTTTTCAACTGAAACTTGTTTTTAGAATCACTAAGTTGATAGTAGTGAAGTCAGATTTATATCCAGTAACAATTTTTCATAGAAGCCATCACCTTTTGCTTCAAAGAGTTGGGCAATGACAATGTAATACTTGACTATTTTCCTTCACAATGCCTTTAACACTACAACCAACTAATGTCACTCATCGGTGTATAAAGAGTGCTTTAGCACTGTTTCATAACTTTCTAATACATTTGCACACCAGCTGGAATGACACACATGTATTAGCTACTGTTTTGCCTTCGTGTTGCTGCATGCCTGATTCGTACTGACACCTGTAGCAATTTACTGGATAATAGTGCAGTTTTTTGAGGCTTTTAGGTTTTCATTTGATTCACCCTCGTATATTGTAAATTAAAAAAATAATTTTCAATAAGGATAATTTAAATAAATAAATGTCTTTCTTCAATAATTTCTTTTAAATCTTATAATTCGTTTAAGCTTTTTTTCTGAGTTGATATAGATTTTATAAATTATCAATTACGTACTCAACATCATATCAATATTTTTAAATTTATTTACTATTAATATTTACATATTTTTCATAATATTTAAATATTTGTACTTTGAACAAAATAAAACAAATAAAAGCTGGTGCTTATGGGGTTAAATATAAAATGTAATATCCTATTTTAAATCACATATACTGCATAGTATCAGCATAATGTGTACGATCTTAAAATAAAATAAGTTGATCTATCGTAATAACCCCCTCTTCAAAAGTATCATTATTTACTCTAATATTAATAATTTAAAACTGATTTAATTTTCTAATTGTTAACACCAAAAAAATAACCCGTCAATTATTGACATATATCCATTGTGAAAATCTCCAAATATGATTAAAACTTCATGTACAAATTAGTAACAATTAACAGGTAAATATTTATGTGTAAAACATACAATTTTATGTTGTATTACCTATTTATAACAACTTGTTCTAAGGCCTGAAATATTATATAATTATAATTTATTTGGAGATGGCAGCTACGTGTACATTTTTCTTCAAGTTATCATATATAAAATATATCGTTGAACAAAGATAAGTTTGTAAAAATAAATATATTGAATTTAAAATTGTATTTAACGTCGATTTAATTTAATCAATAATAAACCAGTAAATATATCAGTTTTCATTTAAAGGAATACTATTTTTTTACATTTTATCAAGCGATTAATTGTGACTTTTATTACGATAATTTATAAATTGATGTGTATTTTTGTATGTAAATAAAAAAATGTATAGCATTGAAATATCTGTCAAGATACTAAACGACAAAAGCAATTTTATATTACGTGAATAGATCAATGTGTAGAGAGATTACTAAATGCCTGAAAACTTTAACATATCTTAATTGTTACGGTTAATTAAACAAATTAATAAAAAAAAAGTTATAGCATTTAGATGAATGTATTACTTATTATGTTGATATAAAATGTAAGGTATAATTTATTAAATTGACTATTGACTATTTTTTTTAACATTTGTTGTCCATTATGAAATTATATATTGATGTAAATAATTTTTCGTTTATTTTCGAGTATCTTCTCAATATTATATTTTGAAATCACACTCTAGTCAGATGATAATATGAAAATTTCAAATTATTAACAAATCAATGTTTGTTAATAACTTTGAACTTATGATTACACGTCTTATGTTTTTTGTTTAATTAAAACTTTCTTAATGAATTAATATTAAATTTATTTATTATATAGCAAGATCACTGCTGTTGTTGAAATCTCGTTAGATTGGCATTAAAGCTTGCATTTGGGTTACGAAAAAATCAATGAATGTTTCTGTTGTGTTAAGAATGGGTGTATTTGATAACTAAATTTACTTGTACTTAAATTGTGGATGGATCGTTAACAAAAAATATTATTAAAAAAATGTTTAAAATGAGTTTTATATGAAATTTACATGTTTATCAATATCATAGATTTAATTTTACGAGCAAAACATTTTATTTTGTATATATACATTATAGTGATTATTGTGAGAGACCTAGTTAATGTTTCCGACTAGGTTCTATATTGAATGATAAAAAAAAGAATACTTAAAGACAATAAATTATTAAAACTTTCATCATTGATGCTGTTTTTTTATTATTATTTAATTCCTTCACTTTTATTTTTTTTATATTTATAGTTGTAATATACTGTGATTTTAATAAAAAAATATTATTATTACCGGTTTAATTATATATATTTTTAATAGTAAATATAGGTAACATTGGATTAATTCACTTGCTGTCACGAGGAATGTTATGCTCTTGGCCAGTAATGAACTCAGTTGTTCTTTTTAGTAAGTAGTCCCATCGTGGATATGTTCCACCAAGCTAGATTATTAGATTGCACATGGTATCACAACTCTTCTCCATTATGCTGTTACCGTTCACGTTGAGTTTATTATGTTCTGTCGAGCTTTCCGCAAAGGAGAACCGCTTGCCAGTTCGAATGAGAGCTTATACTTCTCGTTTCATTCTGGCCTCATGGCGGCTTCTATCTTGAGCTTAATGTTTGGTCTGCTGTTGATTCTGATTAGATCAATGTAAGCTATCAGATTGCAGTGTGGAGGCAAAAAATACTTCAATACGTCGTCAAAACAGTCCGAGGAACATAATTCTAGCAGATAAGAGGGTTATTGGTAGTTCACACAACTTGGCTTACAGTTTCAGAGTCAGAGTCGTTGGAGTTGGAGTCGTAAATAATCGACAAACTCTGACTCCTTTTTAACCCTTTCCACCCCGACTAATAATTTTTTAATTGTTCGTCGTGGGCCATGCATTTTCAGTCAGTAATATGAAGTAAACAAAAGTTAATATGCACTTAATCAAATACCCAACAACAACCGACCGGCCACTGGTCGATGTGGTCACGTGTAGACACATAAAAATGGCACGGCACTAATCCAAGCGAATGACATCCAGGATCATATTTACATATGACATATTATAAATAGTATGTATTTAATTATTTTTTTAAATATTATTATAATTATATTTTATTCTTATTTCTTAGTTGTTATTTACATGAAAATAAATAATTAAAAATAATTTTTTATATATATTTTTAAATTCAGAGTCAGAGACAGACCTTGCGAAAAAGTCGGAGTCGGGAAAAATTTCCAATGACTCCACAACTTTTATAGAATGAATTAGACTAGTGTTTCTTAATGTGGAGCATATGCTCCACCAGGTGGCAATTTGAATTTTTTGGGAGGTAATGTGCAAATATTTGTTACATTTTTTAAAAAAAAAGTAGCAAATGTCAACAGGGCGCATGTAAAATGAGTGAAAGCAGGAAATAAGTTCGTCAGTATTTAGATGATTTCTTTAATTTCGGTTTCATACCAGCTATTCATGATGTTGGTATAGCATTTTGTCTGTTGTGCAAACACTTGTTGACCAACGAATCTATAAAAAATGGTCGTCTTGAAGCACATTTGAAGACAGAACAGCGCAATTGTATGAACTATTGAAGCTAGTAATGAAATTTTCCTGCTTTCTCAAAAAAAAACCTGAACATAGATGTAATAAAAATGCCATTAAGCAATAGTACTGTTATTAAGAGAATAAATAAGATCACCAAAGATGTAGAAATTTAAGAGACAATGAGTCTGTATTGATGACTTATGTAAGATATATTACCAATAGTGAGTAAAATGAAGAGTAAAATGTTTTTATATGTAATATTGAAAACCACAACTACTGCTATTGATATATACAATATACTTAAATATATTTAGATAAAACTCAGACACCAATGAAAAATATAATACCATGTGCTGTAAATAATGCTCTTTTTATGATGGGCAATAAACGCGATTGTTTAAAGTTAATGCAAGTTGCCATCTCAGATATGTTTCTTGTACATTGTGTTATTCACACAGAAAATTTAGTTTCAAGTAAGCTTAATGAGATAATATATTCAATTATAAAATGTAATAACTTTATCAATATAAATACCAATAATGAACATCTACTCAAACAATTATGTCAGAATAAAATTGTTGAGCTCACAAGACCATTGCTTCGTATAAAAATAATATGGTTTCCACAGGGACTGCCTAAAGAAATTCATACAACTAGTTGATATTTCTAATGAGTTTTTGATTGACAAACCAGAAATGACACTTTTAAAATGAGTTAAGAAACAACTGTAAGTAGCAAATGAGATCCCTATTGATATAAAATTAAAGATATTTGACTTTATTGGACTTCCGCAATTGTATAAAAAAAATGTTTCACACAAAAATTTTTAGCTATTTTATTGACTTTATAAGTGTGAGGTAACTGATTTTGCTGTATTTGTTGTTGTGGAGCATTTGTGTAAAATGGCTTAGGACTTGAATAAAAGATTTTTAGATTCAAAATAAATTGTCTTCTTATCTTTGATAACACCACCGATAATAATAGATATAACTCATGTAGCCATATAATATCAAGAAGAACTTTAGTATTGCAAAGTGATGAATCTTTTAAAACACCATTCAACATAAAAAAATACAATGACGTGGCTTTGTGTTGAGACAGAAACAAATTACCCAATTATGACAAGCTTAGCAAGGAAATTACTGTTACTATTCCCATCGTCATATTTAATTGAGTGCAGCTTTAGCGCTGTAAATGATTTACTATTGAAAAAAATAAATTGTCTGGATTTAACAAGTGGAGACTTAGGATTAAAATTGACCAAATTAGAACCTCATATAAAAACTCTTTGCAGCACACATGAAGCACAAGTATATTTTTTTCAGAGTTGTACATGTAATATTCCATAAATTTACTTACACGTAAACCATCTCAGATGAGCTCGTCAAATTTTTCTCTTATTTTTCTGTAGTCGGACAAAAATGTTATTGAATTTACTGCAGTTGTTGTTTTTCTGTGTGATACGATGCAATACTTGATGTGCGGAATTCTTGTGGCACCCGGTTTAGACCGGCCGGCTGAGGAAGTCTCTGGAGCTGGAATCTCTGTAGACTGTAGTACTCAGATTTTGACCGGCCGGCCAAGAAATTCTAGCCGCGTTCACAAAGGATGTTCCATTGCTGACAGTTGTTGGTTGCTAGATTATTTTAGCCTAACGGCGGTCGGCTTGTGAGGGTGAGGGGCGTGAGCGGTTGTGTCATCATGGCAATGCAAGCGCCATCCTGGCGATATCAGAAGGTTGGTTACCATTTTGCGCCGTCCCGATATTGAATGGCGTGGCTCGAATAAGTTTTTTCGTGTCAGGATCACGTCGGTAGATCACCACTTTTGCGCCTGCCCTCCAGTTGTTACTATGCGAATTTATTTAATAAAAATAATATGCAGTTAACTTGTTAGTTCTGACAAATTAACTGCATATTACAGTGGTCCGCACAGTACTCCCCCCTAGCAATTTAGAATTGCAAAATTAATCTTGGGAGCGAGACGTGAAACTCGCAATATCGGCGCAAATGCGAACATTTATGTATGCAGGATGATCAAGGAGTTACTCAAACAAGAAAACAATAAAAAAATATGTGTACTTTGTTTAAATTTAATTTATTATATTATGTATATATTTATTTATTATTCATCGCCTTTGAAAGCGTAAAGCGCAAGAATATGAGGGAATATTATTTAAATATAAATTTTATATTTTCTTATTTTAATGTAAATTCAATAAATACATTTTTGGTTTAAGACTTAGCTAAACTGAATATATACTATCATCGCGTTCAAATGCTTGCATCCCACTACACAGAAGGCGCATTTATGCAGTAAAAGTTACCAGACACGGAATCAGATGCCGACACTGGGAACACCATACAAATCTGCCGGCATCTCACACCAAACACGTTTCTCCATTCAGTTTGCTCTCGAACTCGCAGGAGGGAGGTTGTTCCGCCGCGCACCGGCTATCGTAAACATTTTTGCAAATACTGACAATCGGAAAAATTTGCAACAAACCGTGAAACTAAAACAGTGAATAATTACACGTTAAGTGATACTTCCATTGAAAAAAATACAAATATACGCAATCGTATATTTACATTTGAGTGATTGCGATTTAACTGGATTGTGCATGTATGGATTATTGAAATAAATCATTGAGAAACGCTTAAGATCGACCTCTCTCTCTCACACCGACTCTCCACCTTTTTATAAGGTAAGTGTCTCATTAATTAACACCATGTGTGGATATCATACCATTGATTGTTTTTTATCGATGCTAGTATGACAGATGAAATATTTCTGTGAATGTATCACACGGAGGGGAGTGAGAATTCACCCCTCGTCATTGGAACTTTTTGATCATCCCCTGCAGACGGTCCCTCATCCCCAATTCGAATTCGAAATCCAATTAGCTGCAGAACAATGAGTCGATAATAATACTCATTGTATAGTTTATAATATAAAATACAATACAGTTCAAGGCCACCGTAGTTGTATTCTTTTGTTTGTAAATTAACTGTCATTTTTCAAACAGGACAATATCTGAAATTCAATTTGCTTTAATACGTTTATATTATACGATGGACAATATATATTAAGTGATCTTTTTATAAAAGGTATTTATTGGTTTAAGTTATCATTGAAAATTTAAACAAGTTTATATTTAATCAATTTATTTTTTGAGTAAACCATGCTGTGATATAAATAATATGATAAAACATATTTATCTCTATATCTTTGAATAAAAAAACTTCTTAAAAAATATAATTCGTTCCAATGTAGAAGGCAGAGAAAACTTTAACAACAAATTACAGTAAAAAATAAGTTGTGACCAAATAATCGTATGTCTCGAATTTGGAATTTGTTTTTTCTGTCTAGAGTTTTTTATAAATTGCTTAATAAGATTCAGAGCTTCAGACTTATACTATTTAACAATATTTAGAGTTACACACATTATACAGTCATTGATTTTACTGTGATAACATAGTTTTATGTTGCATTTTTATGATTTATACGATTATATTAAATAGTTTTTAAGTAAAAAAGTTAAATTTCAATATAAATAGAGCTACAAAAAAATATTTTTTTTAGCAATTTATTATTTTTGATACCGTGGAGTTTACTATTGTAATTAGTTATTCGTTAATTTTTAATGCCTAATAATTGTATTAAATTCAACATATTTTACGTGTAACGCTTTTAAATATATCTTAAATATATAGTATTATCTCATCTTGCAGTAAAAAAATTGCAAATTTGCAGTACAGTATGTATGAATGATTTTATTTGTCAAAATAATCGACTTAAATACATTTTAGAAAATATATATAACACAACGATTTTCACTTTAAATGATTTTTGTTTACTATTATGAGTTTGATACTGTACGTATCAATGGATCATGACCTTTACCAAAATTATCAAAAATTACGTATATTTATGAATAACAAGACAGCAAAATTAGCCCATTTAATAAAATTGGCCTTCTCGTTTGTACAAATATGTTTATTACATGGAGCATATTATAATTAAGTATATGTAATTATACAGAGAAACCGATCGAGAAAAATAAATACATATATGTAACACGCGCTCGTTTTCTTGAACAAACACGCCTCCTTTCACGCCATTTTCGTACTATCATAAGTACTGCCGCTAAATCCCTTATTTGCTTATTAGTTTGTTTGACAAATCCATTTGACTAAACATATTTTGTTTGCACGCCGACTTACCTTTCTCTCATTATCGCTGTGTTAGTGCACACACATGTGTTTATGGTGTGCAAGGCCTGGAGAGGAAAATTGAGCAAAACGTGATCGTTTGAAGATGGTAGTGCGATAGTGGTAGCACGCAACCGAAAAAATCGGAAGTTACTTCTTCATCTCGCCAGCTAATTGACTGGCCAGTGACAGGTAGACTTCGATGATTAATCTCGTCACGTCTGCTGTGGGTGTCAGGTCGAATAAGATCTCAGAAACGGTGGCTTTAGGTGTCTTGTCTTGACAGTAGGTAGTTGGTGTTACACCAGACTGTGCTCACTCATCCGAAAAAATGTAATTTTAGCCGAGCTCTTGTTTGGATTTCTTCTTGTCGAAATTCGTAAATCATCGCCTGTCTTGACGAGCGGTGGCCAAGTTGTAAAATAATACGTTACAAATACAAGTACGAATCAATTTTAACACTTTGGACGTTGGAAATTTCGCTCTCGGTCACGATCGTTAGACTTTTTGCCCGGAATACGCAACGTTCCCAGTGTTGAATTTGTAATGGAAAAAAATTCAATATAACTAATCAATAGATTTATTAGACACAAAACGATAGATGAAATGTTTTTCAAAATAAAAAACGTAAACATGATTATTTTAGTATTGTTAAAACAATTTTATAATGTAATATATCATATAATATAAATGAAAATATTGATTTAGTGATACAATTTGATTCGTTTCATATCACTACATAATTTAAAACTACTTAAAACATGTATTAAAATAATCATATGTAAAGTAGAACACTGTGTTTTGAAATATGAGCAAATATGAGTAACAAATAAACTAATTGTGAACATCTGAGCCAATATTTTTTTTGGCACTCGATGATTCTTTTTGCATTGAAAACGTATGTTTTAATGTATATTTAAAAAAATTATAGTAAAATGTATATTTTGGAAATAAAAATTGATGGTTATGGATAATGCTTCTGCTTATTCTCCAGACCTTGAAGACGACTTACTGCAGGAATTTGAGTTATTTAGATCAGGTTACTTTTTCTTAACACCACCCCATTACTCCAGCCCATGGATCTGCATTGAGCAGGGCATTTCGAATTTCAAAAAGCTTCACACCATATCACTATTTTAGCTATGCTTTGAAGTGACTGAATGTACAAATATTATCATTAGAGACGTTTGGAAAAATAATTTTCTCATCGTGAGCTGTCTTAAGATCTCAAGTTCTGTCTTAAAATTAATGTCACATTTTCGCTATATCATCAAAAGTATCATTGTACAGTTTCCTAATTAAAGTTCTACGAAAATAAAAATATTTCATTGAGCTCTCAGTGATTTTGATATAAATAATTTATAAATTTATTTATTTTTTAAAAAAATGTACAACTTTATATTTATCATTTTTTTTAATATTATTTTTGGATTCTGAAACGACTTAACAGCAAAAGTTTCCATTATTTCTTATGGGGAAATTTGCTTTGAAATTTGTAACGATTTTTTCAAAAGCTCCGAAACTTGTCTAAGAATAAACACTGATTGCCTCGCATAAATTATGCATTGTTTTAAGTATCCTTTGTAATTATCGGACGGTCGCCCAACGTGAGGCTTTAACTATGGTTTGGGTTTGGAGGTGGAGCTAGGTCCTAATGCGTTTGACTTTTAATTTACCCCATCTTTTATTTTTCCAAGCTTCCTAAAAAAACATTTTAAAAGATCTGACATTCATTGAGCGCTTTTTTTACACATACAGTAAATTATATATAATATACTCTTAACTGTTATAAGCTTTTCTAGCGTCTAATCCACTAAAAATATTAGAATACAAAATTAAAAGTTCACTTCAAATTATTTTTAATTAATATGAACACAATAAAATGACATTTAAAATAAGTGGCAAAAAGTCTAAAAATTAGTTTAATTTATATTTCAGCATCATAGTAAATATTGTACTGGTTCTTTAAATAGGCAATTTTTTAATATTTGTTTAACTGTTTCATTTAACATTGTTTATTAAGTTCATTCGTTCTAATATGCATTAGGCACATTCAAACGAGTTTATCAATGACAACGGATGGCCTTTCATTCTTTGCTACATCATGAATATCGCATATTTTTACTTTTAATTCACGTTGGTAGCGTCATTATTTTTAAAATAATTTTTGTACAAAATAACTACTACTTTTTATCTTAAATTTAATACACTGCGAAAAATATTAACCATTTGATTAAGGATTTCAACAGCAGTTTATCATTTCGCACAGAAATTATATAATAATATATTGAAATATATATAATTTATGTAACCGCTTTCCATACTAAGAAGTTTAGTGGTTACTAATTCCTTGTAAGTGCTAATTATGTCTGATTGACTTACCCCGTTGCAACGCATTGGGCTTTCGCCTGTTAGTTTACGACAGAATTTTAAAAAAACTTAACACTTTTGAAATTATTATGTCAGGTATATATTTAAAAAAAAAAACATATTAGTGCTGAATAATTAGAGCTGCAAAGGTTCGATGTAAAAGGACCGTCTCCAGAACTTTTAAATAAAAAGGTTCATCCATAATATTTTTTAGTACATAAAATGTATGTTTAAATGCCATTATAAATATTGTAATGAAATATTTTTTCTTGTGTAGATTGTTAAATATAAAACAATGTTGATATACGTAATTAAAAATGCACTGCAATTTTTTGCCCAAAAATCACAAAAAATGTTATTATCTCTAATTAAAATCATTTTGCATATTTTTGTATAGTATATGCATATAAGTTTGATTATCAATTTTGAGAATCTTCATCGCGTGCTATTAATAATATTATAATTAAATTAAGATTTTAACATGTGAGAACATGAACTTAATTATTTTATAGAATATTACATGATGTAAATCGTACATATTAAAGAAACAAGCATAATCATAACTATGCATTATATTTTTTATAGTTATAATCGAATATTAATCATTATTAATATTAAGATAACAATGCTAGACTATTTTTATTAACGTCAAAATATCATGACTTATACAAAAAATTTAAAAACATAAATAATAGACACATTCAATATTTTTATTGCACACCTAAAAGTTTTTATTGCACGAAAACAATTATAGTGCTTACCTACATTTAAATTAAAATTAAATATAAACGTAAATGAAAATAATGTATTAATTAGCTTATGGAAAAAATTAAAAAACTATACATTAAAATACTACATGCTTATAAAAAAATAGTATTATAAATTATAGCACATAACTAAAGCATTTGGGTACTATACAGCATAAAATCTCCTCATAACTATTCCCAAAAACATAATTGTGGCAGATTTCAAATTACAAATTTAATTAGTTTCCAATTGTGGTTCGTATCTCGAAACCCAATTTACCCATATCGTCTTATTGATTACATAAATACCGTGCGTCATACGCACTACTCTTTGCGTTGAATTTCATATAAATGCGACAAATAAATAAACCATTCCGATGAATAGTTTTAAAGCGCAGTACATCGCGGTTCGTTTCTCGAATCTAGGTTCGTATGTTGAGGTCAAAATGAGATATGAAAAAGTTCGTATCTCGAAAAGTTCTTATTTAGAGCAGTACGTAAGACGATGTAGTAATTTTGAATATTAAAACTTTATTAGTGCAATTTTAAAAGCTTTACATTAGCGTGATATTTAATGTTTATATTAATATATATATATAGAGATTATTAATATATTTAGAAAGAAAATTCCTAATATCTCTTAAATTTACTGTTTAATCATGATTGATTATAGAGCACAACAATAATTTGATATAACCGGTATTTTCAAAAAATATTTATATGATGTGCGTCTTCACTTTTACTCATACGATCAGATGATCAGATGATCACACGCCCACAATCTGATTGAGATTAATCACACAATTCTCGAGCTAATTCGCCGAAACCACATATTATCCGCCAATTTCCCTTTTGCGTTATTACATACGAACTTTTGATAAGATTTTCGTTCGAAATCAATCACGATACCGGGTGTTAGAAAGCGTTGTGTGGAATAGTTTCAACCGCGTTTCCGGCTCCGGTCAACTTTACACAACTAAACTTGATCTATCGGCGCAAAGGTATCAAGTTCAGGCTGGATGCTGCCGGAGCGTATCACACACCCAGAGATAAGATGGACGCGAGATAATAACAAGGTGAGGCTTTCAAAAGGGAAATCAGACCGCCGCGCAGCGCCCAGATGCGAATCACGATCTGATTAATCCTTGTTTGAGGTATCAAAAGAATTGTATCCGATCGTTTGATCTGTCGTAATGGTCAGACATGACGGCTCGCGGCCAAAATTGGCATCTGGTGAGACAACACTTCTTGTATCGCGTGTGCGCTATCTGACGAGTGTGTGCGAGATGAAGAACGACCGATAAGATCAAGCGAGATCGTTAATTTTGAAGTTATACCTTAATAGACGAGATTCGGATCGATTAATAGGCGAGATAGGAAAATACGACGAGATGTATTACAACTTTTGGGTTTGATTTATGGAAACTTGTATTCTAAAGTTAAATTTAAATAGTATTGATATTTTTTATGATTATATTCGAAATAATACAAATTTATTTAAGTAAAAGTTCTAGAAATTTAATTTTTAATATAACATTGAAACTAAAAGGACCGTACAATTAATGCAGCAGTTAAATGTTGTTTTGGTGAATTTAATGAATCAAAAGTTAAATTGAGCGATTTAATAACGATAGGTAGAATAAGCCTTAACACTATACATGCCTTGATAATACACGGTTAAACTTGTAAAGAGGACGGTAACTTTTCTGAAGAATTTATATTTTTTTGTTATTAGGGTTTGGTACCTCTGTATTTTAATAAAATAATAATACACGGATTGTAATATTAACTAATAAAATTGTTCAGTAAAGAGGGAGGGCGGGGGGGAAATTTGGCCAGTAAGTGGCCTTTTTTTATTTCGTTTTATTTAAGAGTCATAGTATTACATTAAATGACATCTATTTTTATGGCTAAACAAATGACGTTTAGAAATTCAAATTTCCTCATATGCCCCCCCCACCGCCTTTCAAATGACGTACCTATAGTAGAACCTTGGATTGCGAGTAACTTGATTTATAAATGTTAGTACTTCCCCGGAGAGATTAGTTTGCTTAGTTTGTATTTTGGAGTTTTGGAGTTTAAACTTAAAAAACGTAAAATTGAGTTTGTGTATATTTCAGAGCAGCATATAATTTCACTAACATACATAATATTTTCTCTAATAGAAATATATATCTACTGGTAAAAATGTAATTGGACTTCACTAGGGAAAATATACATTCACTGTTACATTTATGTATTTAATGTAAATAAATAATATGGAAAAGTTGATCATATAATTTTACTAGAATCTGCCAGATAATTATATTTTCACCAATAAAAATATATATTAACCGGTGAAAATGTATTCCGATATGATTTTACTGAAATAACATATTTTCAGGATAAATTCAGAACTTTCTTTTAGATTTTCTTTGAGGGAGAACCCATTTTTTGGTTTAGCATCAGGAACGTAATTCCAGATTTTTTAAGGGGGGGGGGGCAAAATTTGGCCAGTCGGTGAAAGTTTTTTTTAATATTTCGATTTTATTCAAATTCATAGTTTTTTTATTACATGCATTTTTTTGCCAAATTCAGGGGGGCAAATGCTCTTACCTATCTCACCCCACTCATGACGTACCTGGCGGAAACATAGCACACATTAAGAGCGATTGCTTAGATCAGAGGTAGCCATACTCTTGAACCAAAGGAGTCAAATATGAGTAGCACAACGTTTCAGATTTTTTTGAGAGCCATAAATATATTGTTACAAATACGATTTTCTTTAGTTAATTAATTTTAAATTTCATTTTTTTTAAGTGAAAAATGTTTTATGAATTTAGTGAAAAAAAATTTTTTTAAGTGAAAAATATTATAAATGTAGAATACATATACATTTTTTCAGAATTATGAATTACACACACGCATTTATATGGAATTTTTTTCTGATTACCTTTCAATAGCAATGCAGATAATCTTACTAATGATCTATCTGTTTGTCTATATCAGCTTTAAATAAAGTAGATGTTTGTGAAAGCTCAAATCGTGAAAAATTAATTTCCGATATTTTTTGACGAGGTCAATCTTCTTACTTCTATTTAATACATTTTCAATTTGTTACTATAAACTTCATCGTGTCTTATCTCATAAAAAGTCACTTGATCTACAAAAAGGGTGATGAATCGAGTATCGAAAATTTCAAAGCAATTGTCGTTTTTTTATATACTTATTTACATGTAAATCCATAACAACTTTCGTTAGTGAACCAGCAACACAGTTTTCGGCAACGTCTTTTCACAATCAGTAGTATTTTATACTTTTTAAAGTTCATCTATTCCGAATTCTTAAAATAGCATTTGCTTTTTGGTTTAATCTACATCTTTTTACAATTAAAGTTTTTTGACTTTGTCGTCTAAAACAACTTTTAAAAATCATTTTAAGAAGTTTGTCAATAACCCTTCTTGAAAATTAAGAAACGTCGGTTTCTTGAATAATCTTATCAGATTTTTCTCCAGTTTTTTTCTCGATCCTTTGCTCTTTTTTATTGAAATAAACTTGGCAATCGGTAATTATATTCTGATTACATGAAAGTGTTACATAGTTTTAAAACAAATGCGGATTCACTGCCTTTACGAAAATAACTGGGGTTGTTTTGGAGGTGGTTGATCGACAAGAAAATATCATATTTTAACATTAAACTAATCTCATTTCCCAATAGAATTTACATTTATCAGAAATACATTTGTGATAAGGATGCATTCCGTACGATACATAGTTTGTAGTATCCTTGATTATGCCTTTGTTGTCACGAATCCCAGCCAAGTAAAGTACTCATTATTGTTAGAGAGGGTACAAAGGAAATTTCCTAAATATCCCTATAACAATAAATACAGATCGTATTTGTATAATAACGTATATTTGATAGCAGCGTTTATTTATTTATTTTAATAATCTAATTACATAGCTATTATAGCTAATTGCTTATATACTTACCAAATATCAAAACAGACATATAAAGCATAAACAGAATAAAAAATACTTTAATATTACAATTTATTTCTTAACGCACGAAGGGGTTTTTATCCATTGAAAATATCCGCTACATTTTTATTTTTGCAGATTGTGAATAGGAAAAGTATTATACAAATTTAAACATATGTAAAAGATACCACTGGCCTTACTCGTTTTCTTATACCTAAATATCATAAAATTATCTCTATTTCTAGTATGAAATCCATGTACATCTTTATTTTTTATTAAATACTTATTAAAATACTCTGTTAATATATTATTTTATAATTATATATATACATTCTAATGCATTTATCTTCATTTTTTCTTGAATATCCAACCATTCTAAATTTTTAATCATACTTATACAAAGAGTAAATCTATTTTTTTACCACTACTATTTTTGCAACATTGTTTTATCTTATTTATTAAGCATAATATATAATATTGTCTTAGATTATTATTATTTATTTATATTTAACGCATTTCTCATACAAGATAATATACCTATTTTTATGTAATTACAATGTTCCTTAAAGTTTAATTCTTATCTACAATTACTCCTAAATATTTTATATTATTTACTATTAATATGATAAAGTTATCTATAAACATTAAAATAATATTACTTAATATATCTTTACAATTAATAAACATACATTTAGTTTGATTCTCATTTAGCTATGGTACATCTGTATTATTATTAATATCATTAATATATATTACAAACAATAATCCTAATTTGCACCCCTGTGGTTCTCCTTGGGATATTATTTTCTCTTTAGAATAAGCATAATTTATTTTAGTTTCCTGCTTTTTCTTTTTAAATATTTATCAAACCATTTTAAAACTATTTTACTTATATCTATAATCTATAATTTATTTAACATTTTACTTTTCTAAGATTTTGATCGTATTTTTGGCCAGTAACCAATTATTTATCACTACTTGTAATGCAGTCTCAGTGAAATGTTTCTCTTCGAAACTCGATTTTTGAGAGAAATAATTAAATCTTTTTATTGTTTCTTACGCTGTGATACAATTCGTTGTATTTTTGGCGTAGCATGTGTGAAGCAATAAAGCAATTTTCTTTGTTGAAGAATGGTGTCAATCTGGAAGATCGCGATTGCGTCCCTGATTCTTACCATCAGCTCTCAAAAACGCTTCTCTAGCACAAGCCATTTAGCTTCTGAATAAAAAAATATTTACTAAATCCATGTTGGATAGTATTTTTTTTTTATTGTAGGTGTGCGTGAAATTTACAGTCTCAAGATAATTACATGCTTGTGAACATCCCTAGAATATGAATTTATAAATAAATACCAATATACATACATAATATATCTAATGTTGTTCTATAAAAACATTTTAAAATTTTTACTACGTTTAGATTACATAGCGGTCTAACTTACATTTTTCGTGGTTTTATTTTTAAATTAACTTTCTAGCATACGATACATAATATTATATTGCATATCTATTTGCCTTAAATTAGAGTAAAGCCATATTTGTACCATAAAATATATAGCCATATATTTGTGCCATAAATTCTATAACAGTGCAGTCGACAATGTGTTATTATTAAAATTTTAATTTTCGACATAAAGCTTCTTTAATATATAAACTTCATAGTGGTCTTTTTAAAGACTTGACAATATCAAGCAGTATGTAACTAGTAATATCGCATTAGGTTTTGATAAAAACTCTTAGATGAAAACTTAGCAGATCAACTTTTTGATAATACATTTCATGCCAGAAAAATAGTTTCCAGTTATTTTGGCCGAATCATAAATTAAAACTGGCACTAAACTAACAAGTAAAATAATGTTAATCGCGGAAACGAAAAGGTACAATTGGCCGCGATTTTTAATATTGTACCTTTAAAATATATCTAAGATCAATCGTACCCCAAAATTTGGTAATATTTTATTGCTATGTATCGACTGTTTTTAAGAAAAAGGTCATGGCGCTTAGTAATATATTTTTTTAGAAAGATCCTTATTATGAATTAAATTAATGGCTTAATAACCAATTGTTTAATAATTATAGATTGATTAAAATATTTTTGCCAAAATAAAAATTTCATACTGCTATTAAAAGTCAATATAAATCAAAATAAACAACAATTTATTACCATAAATATTATTCATTGAGTAATCTTATTCATACCTGTATATATACGATACCTAATGTAATTCTATATCTAAAAGCCACCGAGTTAACAGCTCAACTATTCGATATAACTTTACCGTTAACCCGTTGTTTGTCGGTTTGTACTTGTACAAATAAATATACGATAAAGTCGATAATGCTTCATTTTTTGCCAAAGAAAATCGTTTATTAATTAGTTATTTGTGTGCCAGAGCCGACTGACTATTGTTAGATCAATTGCCAGCCGCTGACCTCCTCTCCTTGACTGACAGTAATGAAATGGTCTTACGGTATTTAATGACCAGGCAGGTGAAGACAATAAGGCAGCTTAACAGATTCGCAATTAGACATCTTGGTATTGACTTTAACAATAACCTTTAACGATTAAAGTGCAATTAATGTGCATCCTCTAATATTAGATAATTGTATTTTATACATTTTTATCCATTTAAATTATAATTACAATTTTTATTGAATTTATACCATGAGATTTTAAAAGCATGTATAATAAGTACTCATTTTTTACATGAGAGCAAAAACTATATGGTACTTTTATTTTGCATTTAAACTAAGCATTATTTAGTCACACAACATATGTATATTCCCTAGTTAATATAGATAATAACAACATATCGAAAACAGGATTACATTTGCTCTGAATCACAATGAGATTCCATTGTCGGGTTAGCCGAGTTGAATCAGCCCTTTGGCTACATTTAGGCCTGGACCACCGTCCGAGAGGCGATGTATAATTCGAAGGGGGAACCCTTTGGTAGCTAAGAGCAAAAAACAAACCTGTTTTGCGTCCTTTTTGTTCTATGCAAGTGCTGGGCGCGCATGCGAACTGGATGGAAACTGCAGCCTCCGAAAGCTACATTACCTGTCTGCGCCATATAGATATATAAAACTATAAAAGCATCATGGTTTATGCGGCTCTTGGCTCGCCGCAAAGCCAAAGAAATCATTTTAAATCTCGTCTCTTTACCGCTTCACAATTTTGTAACCATATAATTTAATAACCATTTTTTTTATATAAAACATATTCTAGAGTGCATATAAAATGTGAATGTAAATCGATAAACCATCGCCAGTATCCCCTTTAGAATTTTAATTCATGTTCCCTCGCTCAATTTAAATAATTTAGCAGCGCTTTTAAAACTTCACAGGATATTTATTTTTCGCAAAGTTTAATTCTTTGGCTTTTACTGCAATGCAGGTATTAAAACCACAAGACTTTACTGCAATGTGTCGTTGATGGTATTTAAAAGCTTATTAAAGCACTTACAATATACGCTTTAGAAAGTTGTTTTAATTAAATTTATATATGCGTGCACTTTTTATTTAAAGTTGCAAATATTAAATTAATACAGATATAACGTACATAGAATAAACAAAGTATATCATAAACTATATGTGAGTGAAAAGCTTTCTCTTTTGTTAATATTAATAATCAAGTTAATACAATTGACATAATTTACATAAACAATTTTATAAGAATTTACATGTTAATATTACAAAAGTTATCAATTATATGAATATATTTAATAGTTAAAATTTATTGAAATAAAATTATACTTATAGTAAAAATACACTTTTAGAATCACTGAATTTGTAAAATAGTTGAAATATTTTAGTATCAGATACAATGATAAAACTATAGTAAAAATACAACATTGTATGTATATACAAAATATTTTTATGCACCTTCATAGATATAATTACAAATATTATTTCCAGTTTTTAATGGTTAAATGTCTATAATCATTTCCATTTAAAAAGGTGTGTTCAATCATGTCTATGGTATTTAACCTTACTTCAAAAGACCCAGAATCAAAAATATATTTGGAAATAATACATTGATATTTCAAAATCGGTATTCTAAAAAATATAAATAAATTATCGTACTAATCTTTTTCAAATAAATCCGCGCGTTACTGTGCTGTGTAGTATATACACATGCAAAAATGAGTGTTGCGGATTCATTGTTTCGGTCAACATGTAATAATATTTGAAATTTAATTGCTGAAAATATACATAAAATGTGAAGGCCCGAGAGCTACTGGTCCGCACCAGGCTCGGTCGGTGTGTTATTTTCCCTTTCGCTCGCTCGCGTATTAAGTGACAAGAGTGAGTGAGAGATAAGAGTGGCGTCTCGCACGCGTGACATGTGCCATAGAGGTCATTGCCGAGAGTTTCAAATCATATAATATTTTTTAACATTGATTAATTAAAAAAAATATATATTTTTCATATTAAAATTTATATTTATTCAACAATTTATATAAATCAACTTAGCAAAATGGCAAAATAAATAGTAGCCTTACCATAAAATACTTTTAAATATTTTTTCAACCGCATTGGTGACGTCTTGAGGACGATGGTGGTAATGATATCTATTCAAAGCTATGCTTTGTTACGAGTATTTCTCTTTCATCTTTGCATGGACATTATTTCAACTTTTTCCAGCGGAAGGGCAAAAGTTGGTTGTCAAAATCAATATGCGAGATGAAATGTACTTCTTTTTCTGCTTATTTTCCACTGAGAGATGAGTTGTATTAGTTTGTATTTTGAAATTGAACTAGTTTTAGAACTTTCATTAGCTAGTGTTGAGTTTGGTTAATTCGTGTAGGTTAGGTTTGGGCTTGAACAGCAAATGGACGTTTTGCAACTGTCAAATTGAGTTTCATAAGTATTTTAAAGCAGCATATAATTTAATCAGTTAAATTATATTTCGCTAGTAGTCTACTGGAGAAAATGTATTTGAATTTCACTAGTAAAAAATACATTTAATATTCATACATTGCATGTATGGAAAAAGTTGAAATCATATAATTTTACTAGCACCTGCCAGATAAATTAAATTTTCACCAATAAAAATATATATCTACCGGTGAAAATGTATTCTGATATGATGTTATTTAAATGACATACTTAAAAAAAATCTGGACAGATTCGAGACTATTCTTTTAGATTGTCTTTTAAAGATAATAATTTAATATCACAGACATATTTTTAGCTTTTTTAAAGGGGGGGGGGGCAAAAATTGTTTAATCGGTAGTCGTTTTTTTTTAATTTCGATTTAATTAGGATTTATAGTATTTAAATTAATGACATGTATTTTTCTTCCTGAATTCAAGAGTGGAAATATGCCCCTACCTGCACCTTTCCTCCAAATAATATCTCTGAGTTCTTTCTCATCTTTGAATCATCCAAATATTCAACAAAATCTTATGTTTGTATTGTCATCGTTCATTTCAAACTTATTTATTAATCATATCTTTTTAGCTTTTATTTTTTTTAATTAGAAGTTATTTTAAAAATATAAACAACTCGCAAAAATTACAGCAAAATAAAAAATTAAATTATAAAATATTAGTGCTATAGCGCTTTGAATTAATATAATGACTTCTTGTCAGCGTAAAAAATATTAATTATTGATATTGCTTATTTTTGCCGACATCCATTTAACAGTATATATTAACAGTTGTAAGGCAAAACTCGGTCTGTCAAACTAATTTATACAGTTAAGTAAGATCTGCAATAAGCAATAACAAAGAGTCTGGCTCTGCCCCAAATATTCGATATTGGTCAAGTCATCGAGGATTAGACGGGGGTTGATAAAGAGTATATTTGCTTTATCGTTTCCTTTAGATTCCTATTTCCATCATTTAATCTAGAATTTACACTTCGCCTTCGAATTAAAATTAAAGCTAAAGCGTAGGGGTACCCAAAAATATTATTAAATCTGTATATATTTTATCTATATCAGTATTGTTTTAAATATACATTATCACGATTTTTATGAATGTCAAAATATTAATATATAAAAAACTTTTATTTTAATATAATTTAATATGATTTAAGGTTTTATTATTATAATTTATAACTATTACTTTCAACAATAGCGCAATGTATAAATGCTATTATTACAACTGCTTGTTTTGTCATGTTCTCACTAAAAAGACATGCATAAAATATTAAATTTCTTTCAATAAAATGACTCCTTGAGTATAAATTGGTAAAAGACAACGTAAACCATCATTACACATATTATATATTGTATTTTTATAGTTATATATCATTTACATTAATATTATCTGATGCTTTAATTGCAGTTAATCAATAAGTTTATATGGTCATATTCTGCAGATGTATAGGAAGTGAAAGCATTAAAAGACGGGTGAATTTTATCGAGCGCAAGATACGTGTTGCAACCTGTATCTTACAAAACCTTGCCCTAGATTATTGACAATAAAAAAACAGTCCTTCAAGGCTGATCGGAAGTCAATGTCCTGAATAAAGGAAACGACATGAAAGCTCGTATCACAATTTTGATCTATATGAACTGACTCTAATTTCCATTTTTTAAAAGTTAAACTTATATGTCTATATTTTATATCTAAATAAATGATACATATCTTTTGAATCAGAAAGCAACATGTCTGGACATTAATAAGGATTATCCGACTGTTGAGTATCGCTGAGACCACACAGTCTCAAATCGTCACGCATTGTTGAATTCGTCGGAATCTCGCACTATTTTCACTTTCTGATGATTCTTACGAGTCTTTTTTGATAAATCGGCAAGAGACGTTGGCCTTTGGGCGATCATTTCTCCTATTGCACAAATTTGAAACTGGATCTAACGTAAGCATAATGTACTGTGTGGCTAAGTTGCATTTATTTTTACTTTCAACAATAATGACCATACTGTAAAACTGTCCTTAATAAATCCGCATCAATCAGGTTTCCAGATTCAAGTCGTGAAAGTTCATCATATATAACATTTTATGGTTAACTCTAGATAAAATAATTTTCATACTTTATTACTCAATTGACCGTAAAACATGATTTTCACATGATTCCTTTTGTTCCTATGATTTTAGATTCACGTACTATCGTCGTCTGGAGTATAATAAAATAAAATAAAATAAAATTTCCATTTTAAAATCAGTCATGTTACCACAACTTCGTACCACTTGAGTATGTCAAAAATGTATGACATAGTAACAGTAGATAAACTTCCCTTTTTTCGATAACATATTTTCTTCTTTTACTGTTCGTCTAATTTTACAATACTAATTTTTTTTTAGCTTATTAATTAATAATTATTTTTTTAATAATTAATAAACGCTATATTTGGGTGAAAGGTCTTACGTCTAAATACCTAATTTATCAATGCTCCGATGAATCGCTAACGGTCGAATTTTCTATTGCACAATCGTAAAATTTTATAACGGGTTAATTAAACTGCGATGCTGTTGTTATTTATTTCTATTTTTACGAAGGAAAGTTTTCCACGTTTTTCGTCGAGATTTTCCCATGTCAATGCGTGACTCATGGCGTCGATTTAATTGCCATGAATATGGCATATGAATCTCGGAACTGTAGGTAAAAAGTGTCATTACCAATCTTGGTCACGACCAGCTCTCACTAGCTAATCGCCCGCATATACATTTACGTACCATTTTATCGTGTCAATATCTCAAAAATGGCAGCTGGTAGAACACTTCCATGCTCTTATGTCAGCAGTGCGACATTGACATTCGTGAGTCACTCGTGACGGATCGCCGTAGAATTGAATTGGAAGGCTTTTGAAATCGCAGATGTGCGCCGCGGTGTTTGATACGCGATTTTGCCTTACGACCGTGGCGTTTCCAGTTAACTTTAACCGCAGTCTCGGCCAGAGCTGGTGGTTAAATTTAACCCGTCGCGGAAATTACACGGGCAAACGCCGACACCGGGGGGTCGGCTCCATTCATTCTTGGCAACAATGATATGCATTTTTGCATAATACCTAAAATAGATAATTTAGTTTTTTATACAATTTTTCTTAATATGAATATACAAATCCTCATAAAACGTATAATATAATATAACATAAAAATTTGTATTATTTTTATTTTTTTCACTTTAACATTTTCATGATTTTTAAATGGTAATAAAGTGATTAAAATTTTTCAGTTAAATATCTATGTATATAATATATTATATTTATTAATATTTATGCATATCTCTATACATAAATTAAATTAAATAAAATTCAAAGTAGTACATAAATCATATATCTACACACATATATGCTATTAAGCTTGCAGTTTCATTTATTACGATTGTATTATTAAACATTGATGGATATTCATAGATGAATGTGCATTCATATAATAATCCGTGAACACCTCGACATTAAAAGCCACACTTGAACTACGGCTTCTCGACGCATCATGGCATTACATGGACTCGACAAATTGTGTCATGAACGTCCGATTTCACTTTGTGTATCTAAGATTAAATTAATATTTTAATTAAATCGCACACCTCAAGAGAAAATAGGGTGTTGCGAATTAAATTAATATTGCACAAAATTATACTAAGGGCGTATCTGTATATCTTCGGATATTACCTTCGCACCTGGGAAACTTGTTAACCTCTATGGGAGTTAGAGACGATGGCCATGTTCAGCGATTTCCAATTGTTAATAACAGATAATGACCGAACGCGATATATGGTCTTGTTTTCCGTCGCTTCGTTAGCCTCTACCACGGTAAACCGTGAAATTGCAACACACAAAAAGCGTACATGATAAATTGCTGTATAACGTGATATCTTTAATTTGGAAATTGGCTCACGAACCTAATTTTCAAACAAAAGTTTGCAGTGATTCAAAAAGTAAATTTTGTGTCGTTGCACAGAAGAAAGTTTCAGTGGTGTATAGAGCTAATGAAAATCAATGAAAATATCTATATTTAAAATGGTTTTAACTATAAAAATGCGAACAATGGGGTAAATACAATATTAAAAGCAAGTCAGTGACATATATTTTAATACGGTTTAAAATCAATATGCATGACCTAGCCCAATCTTATTTTTTATTATTCATCATACGTGAGATTAGGAAAATCTAGGAAAACTTATCTGTGATTATTGATCGAAATCATTTTTATATAATTATTATTAATTTCGATTTTCTAGTCTATATTTTCTATATAGGATTTAAAGCGAGGTCTTTCATATATATGTCACTGACTTATACCACTGGTCCTGAAGCCAATGAGTCACACATATTTTGTATATAAATATTGGTAATATTCTGAAATACCGATATTAGCATATTTAAATATCACTTTGTTCTGGGTGAATTTAGTCACTAGTGAAATTTAGTAACTTAAGTTCAACAATTAGTTTTGCTTGCACAAAATATGTGGCAAATTTCAAATAAAGTATACTTTATAAGCTCAAGTTTATATATATTATATAAATAATTTCACGATAAACTATGTTTTAAGTATAATATAAATACATAGGTATTATTATTGATAGTTATATTCTTAAATACGCTCTATGTCTAACAATGATTATATAAAATAGGTGATATTATATTATTGTTCTAACCTAGCAGTTACGCATTTATTTTTATATCGTAAACAAAGCTATTTGTATTTCAAATATGTGTAATTACTATAAATACATAATGTTGTGGTTGACGTGAAGAGGGAAGCAGCTGCTTTCACGGTCTTAGAACGAGCTCTGCTTGGTACGAGTACAGGTGAACTCTCATGAATTCAAGTAGGAAGTATTTGGTGAAAGCTTTTTTGAGGATTCCTGCTAAAAGTTGACTTTAAATGGAAAGAAATAATATGCAATTTATATGCTAGTTGCGACGAAGGAATTGCAACGATTTGGTGAAGCTTATAAATATTTATAGTTTTCCTAAAATAATCGTTTGTGTAACCGTTGGAATATAAAAATGTATAACAGGATAACACATTCACTCTTTGAGTAATGAGTTAATTTTTCATATTGTTCCATAAATATTTTTGATGTTATTTATTTATTTTAAAAAAAAAAACATTTATATGATTCTCAGCTTTTTATTGCTTTTATTTATTTTAGTACTTTTTTATTATTCCTTAATTTATTTAACATATTTTTTATATATTGTTCGGCCTTTGTGGATTTTTTTGTATAAATTCAGAACCTCTCAATATTTTTTATAAAATATTATTATGTTAATTTATTTCGCACTTTTTAATTTATTCGTGTGATTTACTATACAAATCATTAACATTGGAACAAATTAAAAAAATAAGTATATAAATGTTTTTTATTTATTATTTCTTCAGTTATATATGTAAATATATAACTATCTGTGGAAATTAAAACAGTGAAAGTTCGTTAAAATCGTTTTTGATGCATTTGATAATCAAAATCATAAGACGTGCTTATGTACTTATCGGCAAATCGTAAAAGCAAATATAATTTTAATTTATTGCGCTTTTAACACGTTTTTATTCTATATGATACAGTGGACTTCACAATAGTAATTTTTATATATAAATTTTAAACGCGCATATATTTTTTTATTAAAATTGTACGAATTTTGTGGCATGACAATATTGATATTATATATTAAAATAAATTGTAAAAATATGTAAAAGTAAAGTTTGGCGCTACATGGCTTAATCACTCACAGTTTCTTAAAATACTTCTAAAAAAGGATCATATTGTGTTTATGTTATTGGTTATGTTCAACTTTGCGATTTACATGTTCATTTTTAAAGTTACAGAGTTTTTTATGTGTAAATTATTGTAAATAACAGTTTGCCGTACTACTCATGGAGAGTAGGTTAAACTCTTAGAATTTCAATGACCGTTTAGCTGGACATGATTAAAATGTAAAACGGACACTTTTTTGACGGGAGTAAATTTTTATGGCTGTGTTCATATGTTCTACAGAAATAGTTTATGTAAAAATTGCAATTAAAGTCAATGCCCTATTAGCTATGTAATGATTCAGGGAGAAAATATACTATTTGCTATCTGTGTACTATGATTAAAAAATCGAGAAAATTGAATATGATATAATTTCTATAGTTTTGGTACCCATCAGTGCATTCCATCGCATTATGCACCGACCTTTCGGCTTTGTTCAGGTAGTCCTAAATGTTTCAAGTGCTTTTTAAACGTTCACTAAATGTCACGCTAAAGAGAAAAATAAAGTCACACATAAAGCAATTATTTTTTATGAGCTTTTGGCAAGTTTTTGCGATTAATACTGTCGCACTAAATTTATCATAAAAACTTATTTTTTAGGCTTTTTTGTCCAATATTTTTTATTATATTTAATTATTTGAAAAATATTTTGTAATTTATTATAAATATTGTGCAAAAATACAAGTTAATTTATATAATTTAAAATTTTAACGAAAAATTTCAATATATGTTGATTAAATCTGCATATTAATAATTATATATATTTAAATTAGTGATCTAGGTAATGTTAGACAGAATTTTAAATAGGATTTTGAGTATTCGAAGCACTTTAAATAATATTTTCTTAAATATAGAAGGGGCGGAAAACAATCGGAATTAGTTGGAATTCAGATAAGCACATCTGCTTTTTATCTCAGACAAATATTTTTTTGAAACAAATGTTTTTAACATAACAGGACCCCTGACACCATAATTATTATATTAAGTCTAGTAAAAAAAAATAAAAATAAAAATTCTGGAATAGTATAAAAAATAATATAATATATTAGACTACCAAAAAATAATATTTAGATACTTATATATAATTTTTAATTCCAGAAAAGTTTTAAAAATATTTTTTAATATTTAAAAAAACTTAAGTTTTATTATATTTTTTTTGGATTTTTTACTGCTGTTTTGACTTTGCTAAAAATAATATGATTTGTTTTGTTATCTGATTAAGTGGTTGTCACAGGATAATAAATTATGATAATGTAGTAATAATTCTTACTACAATCTTGCATTTTCTCATAGCAAATTATTGTGCAATTTTGTTCGCAGTAATTTACTACATATATATTGGAATTATTTTTGAAGTTTATCAAAGTTAATATACATCATAATACCCATCTTTTTAGAAAATTATCCACAAAGATCCTTTCTCAATCCTAAAATATGGTGATCATCAACTTTCTAATGAAATGATGACATAAACTATACAGAATAATATTTCCTGATTCCTTTAATTGTTTTGCAGTAGGGTATTTAGGATTCATTAGTCGTGATCGTACACAAAAATTGATGTTCCACATACATTTTGTAGTGGGTTACTAACATTCTTGACACTTTTCTGTAACTAATGTTCACTTCATTAGAGATCTTCTGAATAGTCACACGTCTAGTAACCATGACTAGTTTTTCAGCAGCAGCAATATTTTATTTATTGACTTCAGTGTTCGCTCGACCACTGCGTTCATCTTATTTAAATCAATTGATCCAATGGTACACGGTACGTTTCGATTTAACAAACTCACCAAAGATTGTTACAGTCTTCTCTTTGTTTTTGTGAAGTATTTAGTTTTTCATCGTTTTAAATCGATCAAAATTATCAAGAAGGCTCATATATCCAGCTAACTAAATATTAAAATAAATGATATTTAAAATATGTATTGAAAGCCCTAGTTGCGACTATGAAGTATTTGTAACAGGACATGGAAGTCGATATAAATCTGAGAATTGTTGCCGTGGGCGCTTCCATTAGCATCCTTTCTTATGCAGAAACCCGTTTTTGGTGAATTATCTTCTCGCACTTGAACAGGAATGCCAGTGAACTTAATTAAATGACCGCATTCCCCAGAGTCTGGAAGATTTCCAGATGCACCGGAGATGACAACTTTATCTCGACTCCGAAATAGATGAACACTGTTTTGACCTAATTGCTAAATGGACATCTACGGACACCTGAAATGTGATAATCTATATGTATAAATATCTAATGCATGTTTAACATTTTTGGAATAGCGTCTGATTACATTGACAAATTTTATTAAAAGCTTTTGTATTATTATTAATACACGTAAAATGGTATATGTTTTTGTTATTATTATCATAGTTAAATAATATTTGAGAGGCGTAGATACATTAATATAATACATATATTGTTCCGCGTGAAAGTGGCATCAATTTACTAACATTGACCTTGCGAAAAAGCACAGTCGTGATTTTTACCATTATTCATCTCATTTTCAATTCACGTTTGCGTGATATTTTCATAGCTCAACAAAAACGTGTCACTATTGCTCTAGGTCACAGTCCATTGTGTGTATAATTTTGCGGTCTATAAAATCATCATCTATCAACTGCTACTGCGAATCCCTCGCTAATTCGTAAACACATTATTAGGCATTCTACTCTACTATATGAAAAAAAACGTTCCGTATTGTCTGCACATGACTCTGATTAGAGACTCTCTTTTTTATATTTATATTGTGCGCGGGTAATTGTTGGAAAGGGAAGAACTTTTGCCACAATGAGGCATTATTGTACGTTAAATTGGCGTGTCTCCAGCAGAGGTTGCGGGTTCGTTTCCCAACCGATGTCTGTTCTATGAGAAAATTATAGCATTCGTTTTTTCTGTTGCGATATCAATTTGTAAGTAATAAAATTGTTTGTCGTTGTGCGTGAAATTTAGCTTAATTATTCATTATACAAAAAGGCTCTTTGTCGGCGATGTTTCTCAACATTTTCACGCCTTTTAATTAGGCGTTTTAAAATAATCGAGACGAGACAATCAATCTGCCTCGTTTCTGCAATAACCGATGATAGTGTAGTTTTTTTTTGTGATTTTTATCGAAAAATGCACTCATGATTTATTGCTCGCAAATTTAATGTACTTGTCGATTTCGGCGATTTTATGATGAAATTGCGCCGATTAAAATTATTACGTACTGCGGTAATTCGACATACTGCTTTTAACATACATATCTTAACTTTCGCTTTTAAAGTGACACGTATTGCTAATTTATTCAACGAAGGTTTTAATATAGATGTCCATATTTTATACAATTAGGTGTAATAAAAAATATTTTTAATCAACAATACTATTAGAAAATATTTTTTTTAATAATTGCAAGAATTTTTACTTAAAATGATTTATATAATAATAAAAAAATATTGTAATTAAAAATATGCATAGATGTTAAATTTGAAGACCTCAAATCAATTATGTCGATGGGTTAACAACTCAAAAAATGCTTCTTTTAAGTAAAGTATGTAGATTTATTTGTTATAATTATAAAATATTAAAACTCACCATAAAGAAATTATAAAAACGAATCTAATTGATTTTTTTTCTTCTGTGTTATAAGGCCATCGATATTAATTAACATAAACGTAATTAAGTAAAGTTTAAATTACTCTTTTGCGAATGTTTAACAACATATTTATATGTACATTATTTTTCGATCTTTTTTTACAGTAAAACCGTTGCTTATTTTAAAACTGCACTTTGTTTAATAATAAGCATTTTCTCATTTCTTAAGTATGTAAGAAGGCATTTATTATTTATAAATCATTAACAATATTTTTTTAAGAGCAGACATGACACAAAATAAAATTTTAATATCATCATTTTTTTAATATTATTTATGTCATGTAATTCAACATTTTTTACATCTTGATGTAAAAAGTACGTATCAAGCAAAAGTATCTAAATATCAGATTATGTTTATTATATTAACTATGATATTATTAAAATTAAACTGTGTTTTTGTCATCAATTTTATATTTAGATCTTACATCAAATAGCAAATATAGATTTTTTTATCTTCTAGATAAATTCAAAAAATGCTTAGTTCAATCTTAGCATTTAGCTTAAAAATATTTGTTTAAAATGCCTGTTAGTTTCAGTAGTCCTCTGATTTACATATTCCTGCTTAATATTCATAAAAATAATTTAAATTGATATAAAAATACACATTTTTCATAATTTTGTATTGCTCGCTTGTAGCAAGACCATAAATAATATTATAATACGTTTTTATATTATGCTTAATGACTTTTCTACAAGTTATAACTCTTCACTTTGCATTAAAAAATTGATATATACATAGAAATATTTTTTAATAAATGGTATTATAGATATTAAAAATCTGAAATTATATTATGATCAGTTAACCTAAAAAAATTTTTGATTTATATTGATTAGGTTTTTTTCAAGAATACTTTTCGTTATAAAAAATATTTTTAATGTAACCTAAAATACCTAAGCCAAAAAAATATATTACCATGGCTTCCAATAACAGGAGAAAAAAAATATAATACTACTATTATTTTTTTAATGCTTTTCACCTTTATATATTTCATTCTTAAGTGCTTAATTATTGTTGATTTTTTTCGAAGACGCTGTTTGCCATATTAATTTCTTAATGTTTTTTACTTTTTTATCTTCAAATTATTATTATCGCATTTTTTCTTAAAGCTTTCTCGTTACTAACTCAATGTTGAAAATCATAAAGGACGCTGGCTCTCTGGGAGTACGCGTTGTTGGTGCAGCTTCTAGTTGAAATTCTAAAAAAATACTGAAGTGAAGTAAAGATTGGATAAAAATATGGCATTATTTTTTTAGCTTTAATATCTTGTAAATAAAAATATAATAACGTTTATGCACATTTAATTAACAATTATATTTTATTGTATATTGTAGTTTTAAATAGTTTAAAGGTAAATCTTAAAGTCCTTGATATTATTATTTATTTTAATTTAAAATACAATCATACTAGATTTATAGCATTAAGAATTACAAATTTTAAAACAAATATTTTTTCAATCAAGAATGTTTTTATTTGGACTTGCAGTAAAGTGTCATGTGATTGCATAAGTTCGTGCCCGATTTAAAAATAAAATTCAATGAGTTATATTTAGATTAAAACAGTCTTAATAATCAAATTTATGTTACAAACCTTTTCTACAATTATTTATCCACGTTTTATAGATTTGTCGATTCCATTTTTGTAAAAAGAGCTTGGCTTTTCTTAAAAATAGTTCGTAAGGTGGTTTTCACAGAATAAGATTCCTGCTATTGAAACTGTTCCTCAAAGACCGGAACATGTAAACATCTGAAGGAGAAATGTCTAGTGAATATAGAGTAGATTAATTGTAAAAAAGTATATCTTAAATTATTAAAAAAAAAATATATTCAAATCGACACCTAATATAAATATTAACTAATTATTATTTATTTATTACAAAGTAATTTTTGACTTACTCTATTAAAATTATTATGCAGTTTTATGTAGTTTATAAATAACTGATTTTTAATGTTTATATATAATATTATAAATATTATATATCTTCTGATCACGAAAGGAATAACTGTATTTTCATTTCAAGCTCTTATTAAAATATGTTTTATGTTCACATTTATTTGTAGTACTATGATTTAGTTTACATTTACATATTCAGCCATAAGTCAAGTCCGACTGCAACTTACACGCTTCTCAAGCACCCGGAATCTGCTCATATCTTGATCGACGGCATGCTGTTGGTTTTTCGCCGTTGCTCAATCTCCATTCATCATCTGCGAGTCGTATCTTTAGAATTAACATTCCATCTTACAAAGCGCCACTCTGTCTCGCAAACCCCAAAAAGTCTATCTCGTTTATTTTTTTACATCAGCGAAAGTGTCAAAGCTGATGTGCAGTTTCGCAACACATTCTCTATGTGGGTCGTAAATCGAATAACCGCGAACGATAATAAACGAAAATCGGATTGATGATTGAAAAAAATCACATAAGAAAGAGCAAACTTTTACCCGAGGCGACCGCATGAATTGGGCCGCCCATTGTCGAATTTTCCTTTTGTTTGGATTTCGATGGGTCTTTGAAACCGAAAAGTGGCCGGCCCCACATTTATTGGGTCATTGTCGCCGCCAAACCGATCAAATATTGATATTAGATTCGTTTTCTTTTCGCGCACGTTTATTTATTATTTTCGCGCATTGTACAATTTCACCGCGTGCTTTCAATAGCCCAAACTGTAATCAAAGTTACAGAGCTGCTCAATCTTGACGTTTCACAATTTTTTTCTCGTTTACCCTCATCGTAACGTCGACCGCAAACGTTTAAACATTATTATAATCTAATCTATTTTATGTAACACAGACGATACGAAAGAATGGCAATCCGTTAAGTAACGATCGATTGGATTGCAACACAATAGTTTAAAGATGATATTAATTTCCGTTATTGCAAATCGTAGCTCTTGATAACACATCTTGTTTTTATTAACGGCATAATTTTTTTTTTATTATTTATTTATTTATCTAGCTTTATTTTTTAACAAAAATAATATGCAATGGTTTCTTATTTTCTTTTATACAATACTTCCCACTAACATAAAGTCAGTGTTTAAGCAACCATTTGTTTAACTACTTGTTTACAATAAAATACATAATTACAACTTACAATCACTTATGTTTAAACTTTCATGTATAAACATCCAAGTTGATGCGATCCCCTCAAATCGCACTGTAATATTATATTTCTATTTATTTATTTTAAATACTTTTTCATCTGTATATAAATTTAAAAATATTATTTTAATGATATATTTACAAATTAACCATAAAATATTTTTTATGAAAATAGTGGTTATTTTTTTATTTATTTACTTTATTAAAATATATGACATTGTAATATAAGAATTTTTTGATTTATTTAATTTTTAATAACAATAATTATATGTAATTTATTTATAAAAAAATACTTAAACTTCTTGGTATGTTATTTATAAGAGAAAAAAATATGTTTATATTGCAAATTGTTATTGACAGCTGAAAGAATCTTTTATTTCCATCCCGTCATGATAACTTTCATCGCCCTCACGCCGACCGAAAGATGTTTATTTACATTTCGAAAATAAAAGCGTTTGTCGACGGACGAGCCACATTTTGACAACCTTTCACGTTAGCAAACGAGTCACGTACATTTAAACAGATCTCGATTTGCGCCCGAGACGACTAAACAAAAAAATAAGTTGTATGTGGATTAAATATTTGCATTCGAATCGCGCAAGTTTTCTATTTGACCGCTCGTTTATATTATTTATAAATATATATATATATATATATATATATATATATATATATATATATATATATATATATATATATATATATATATATATATATATATATATATATATATATATATATATATATATATATATATATATATATATATATATATATATATATATATATATATATATATATATATATATATATATATATATACACAAACGAGCTTATCTTCGTTCGTCTCTCTGTGTTTTATGTCTCAGTCATTTGATTGTTTTAAAATTGCGCAGTCGCTTTTATATATATACTATATCAGGTATATCCAGATGCCATGTTTGGTAAGACTGTCGAGTTCTTCAAGGTTTGGGCAGTGCAACATCCTTTCTTTCTTTTGTGTTCTCCTTCGAAAGGGCTGATCAAACAGTGTTTTTATATATACAGTAATATTCTATTTATGATTTCGTGTAACCTTTAAAATTGCTCAAAGTCTGTTTATGGTGTAATGTTTTGTCCAAGGTGTTAGTTTACTGTACACCACGGAAACATCTAAAATAGAAGAAAGTTAACTATCTCTTGATTTCTAGTAGAGAAGGTCGAGCGTTGTACGTACTATTCTCTATATATGTATATAGTGTAAACTTAGTAACATTTACATAAACCTTAATCGTAGATTTGCGGTTAATGGTAATCGTCAATAATTATGATTAAAATCAATTTTATGACCAGAAATTAGCTTGTCAATATCGGACAAGTGTATGCTTAAACTCTTTAAACAAAGTTTCGCATACTGCATAATTGCTGCGCTATTTTATCAGCTGTGGATCTTTATCATCAAAGTTTTTCTTCACATAGTCACAAAGAAAAAAGTATAACGGTGTTAAATCCCAAGATCTAGGCGGCCAATTGATGTCACCTATTCGAGAGATAACACGATCAGGGAATTTGGAACGAATTATTTTTTCACGCACTGTGGCATGTTGGTACATTTTGATAAAACCACATTTCAAGTTTAAATTAATTATTTGTCAAAATAATAAAGTCGTAAAATCTTTAATCAGCTAGTAGCAGAGATATTTTAATTTATATTTTATATCATTATTATTTTTAAGCTTTCAAAAAGAGTGCTTAAGAGTGTTAATTTGTATATAAAACAAAGGTATTTAGTTATAAATTATTATTACTGTGTAATTATAGTATTGTTTGCGTCTGAAGAATTCAGATGTCTTCGAAGATGAAAGTTTTTGATGAAGTGCCGATGAAAGTGAATGAATGTAAAGTATATTTGCTATGTATGCGCTTATATACGCTTCGCCTGACTGGGAGAGATTTACTCGCTTGCTCACTTTTGCTGCGACGCACAACTCTTATTAGAATAACCGCGTTGCACGATTATTTTAGTTTAAGCAAGTAAGAATTTGGCATTTTCATATATATCATTACGCATTTAACTTGTCTGTCAATGTATTATAATAAATTTAAATAGCCGTTAAGAATGTTTTAGGGATCTAATATTGTCAGGCACGAGAGCACTTATCGGCTAGTCATTAAGACGAATAAAATTTAGCTTATTGCGCTTTTACCGCGTATTGCGACAAGTTTTTTTCACACTGTTAAGGCGTCGATTTAATCGAGTTTAATAAAGTCTTTATAGATTTTTACGCAAAAGTTGTAATATATGAGATTTGTAATTAAACATCACATATTTGACGATAAAATAAAAGCCATTACTTTAATGTTACCGGTAGCTATTTTTTATTTCTTTTGAAGTTTTTTTAGGCTTATCAGTTTTTTTTTAAATTTAATGAAGTAAGAATTTCTTTTAAAAATCCTTTTTATGTTCGAGAAAACTTATAAACCTAAAGCAAAAAAGAAATACAATAATAATAGCTCCTGAAAAGCTTATAAAAGTGATATATGATTTTAATATATAAAAAATAGCAAAAAAAATTAAATTACATTTTTATTAGATCCATATATATTTTTAATTTCAAATTTAGTGCCTTTAACGTTATTTAAACATTGTACAACATTTTTATGTGTATGTACATGTGTATATAAAAAAATTGAAATTTTAACGATTACTATAAATATTATATTTATATAACATAAATCATTGATATAAAAATTCTTGATTAAAAAACTCGTATATTTTTTTAGATATCATCTATTTTATATTATTAGAAGATGTGTTTTTCTACACTTTGAATATTTAATGATGTAATTATAATTTACTTATATTATTTATAGCATAAATATAATATTGTTTTGGTAAAAAAACTATTATTATAAATTTTTCAAATAAAATAGTTAAATTTTCTGTATAAAAAATTGCTTGTACTTTATATAATAATCTACTACTCTTAAGAATTTTGTACATGCATATTTTTTTAATTTAATATACTATTGTAGATATTATTTAAAAATAGATTTTTTATTTAATTAGTATTTTAATGTATTATTAAAAAAACATGATGGTTTTGAAAAGCGAAAAATTGAATCTAAGATATCAAAAAACCCTACCACATAGGAAATAAACTAGTTTGATTAAATATGTATCACATTTTAATCGGTGATCTTTTTGGTCAGTGTAGTTAATACAAATACGTTTTATATTTAATTTCTAGATTTATTTTTCCGTTGAATATTAATACAATTTTGACTCACAAATGGGCGCATCTCTAGAATATCAAGTCGCACAAAGCGTGTAATTAATGAGTCGCATTCGTCTCACAACGGCGCCGTTTGGGTCTTCTTTTTGTATCATATCGCCGCTCAAAAATCTCGCTTTCTTTCAATTTTCATATTAAAACGAAAGCATGCGTCTTTCCGACGCAAAATCGCGACTTGACCAAATCAATAATGAGGCTCGTCCGTTCGCGAATCGCAAATTATCTCGACCTAAACTACTCGCGAGAAATGTGTTAACAGCGAACGAAAAGTAGAAAAAGAGATTCGCGTAATGGATAGAAACAATCGTAATTGGCCAGATCTCTTCTCGCATAGGATGAAATTTCATCTCGGAAACTGCGTAGCTTCTGTCCTCTTTTGACTTCTCACGATCGTCACGCTCGGGGTACTGCACACAACGAGGCGCTTGCCATTTTTCCTCGCGGAATAGGAAAATCTAATTTTGATGGTTGAGATAGCCTAACAAAAAATGTCACAGACATCGGACGTTTCTTAGCTCGGATTGGACGGGTTCCAAATTTTGTTTGAGATTACTTTGTAAGGCATTCACGTACGCAATAAAAGGGAATTTATTGCCTTTGAACCGTTTATGTGATACATTTTTACGTAAAATCTGATATTTATTACTGTTTTTGAAAAGTTGCACTTTTATTGAAAATAGTGAATTTCAAGTTAATATAAAAAATAATTTATTTTTTATACAAAAAAAAACACAAAATATATTGATACACCCAACTCTTAAAAAAAATTTTTTAGCGTCTTAAAGCAAATGTTTTAAATATTTATTATATTAGATTAGATCTTTGCCTTTTTTTAATATTGCGCTCAGACGTCAGTAATAAGTATTCAAAATCTCAAATTCCTTTAGACATGAATAAAATAAAAATGGTTTGAAAAAAATGATTACGCTAGGGGATAGAATCGCTTCATTAATTACTTTTGAATAACTGAGCTAGTAGCAAGATGAAGCTCAATACTTTATCTAAGTAAAAGATTTTAAAAAAATATGACAGTAAAACAGTGGTGGGCAAATTGATCAATATATTCAAATAGTAAATTTTCAGTTAAATTATTACATGATTTTTAAGCTATTTAAATTCTCAAACTGATGCAAAAATTCAATATTTATATTTTATAAAAATACACGTCTGTATTTTTATTTTATTTTATTTTATTAATTTATTTAGCTTAATAGCTAATCTTTACATCTAACAATTTTAGTAAACATATATAAAAATATATAAAAAATACATAACAGAAAGAAAAAATGAAAAAATACAATAATAAAGTCTTAATATTATAATTTATTTCTATATGTACGAAGGTGTTTTTTTATTCCATTTATGAAACCCGTTATATTTTTGCTGTTTCGGATTTCTCTTGGAAGACTATTATATAAATCAAAACCTCCGTACATAATTCCCCTAGCCGTACTCGTTTTCTTATACTTAATTTTCTTTAAATTTTCTCTATTTCTAGTATTATATTTATGTACATCTTTATTTCTTATTAAATACTTATTAAAATATTTTGGTAATATATTATTTTCTAACTTATATATAAATACTAAAACATTCATACTCAATATTTCTTGAACATTCAACCATTCTAATCTATCAATCATACTTTTACAATTAGTTAATCTATTTTTATTTAAAATTACTCTCATTGCCCTATTTTGTAATTTTTGCAACATTTGTTTATCTAATTTATTTAACATGTTTAATAGTGTTGCACAATAATTAAAATGGGGCAATATTATACTATTGTAAATTATTTTTTTTTGTATTTATACTTAATATATTTCTTAATCTAGATAATAAACCTATTTTTCTACTAATTTTTTTTAATATGTAATTACAATGTTCTTTAAAATTTAATTTTGTATCAACAATTACTCCTAAATATTTTATATTATCCACTATTTCTATACTAGAGTTATTTATTACTATTTTGGTACTATTATCTAACACATTTTTATAATTATCAAACATACATTTAGTTTTATTCTCATTTAATTTAAGTACATTATTCTTTAACCATATTTCTAATATACTTAATTCATTATTTAAATTATTTACAATTTCTTTAATGTTATCACCTATGCAATACATTAATGTGTCATCCGCAAATAGATGAATTTTACATTTTTTCACGTTATTAACTATATCATTAATATACAAAACAAATAACAATGGTCCCAATTTAGACCCTTGTGGTACTCCATAAGACACTAATTTCTCTTCAGAATATACATTATTTATTTTAACTTTTTGTTTTCTTTTATATAAGTAATTATTAAACCATCTTAAAACTATATCACTTATACCTATACTCTCCAATTTCTTTAATATTATTTTTCTGTCTATTGTTTCGAAGGCTCTCTTGAAATCCAAGAAAACTGCTCCAATGATTTTGTTTGTATCCTTAGCCAACAGCCAATCATTTATCACTACTTGTAATGCAGTTTCAGTCGAATGCTTTTCTCTGAATCCCGATTGTTGTTCACATATTATGTTTTGAGAAGTAATAAATTTTTTTAATTGTTTGATTACTACTTCTTCTATTATTTTTTCTATACACGGTAGCATGTTGATTGGTCTCATTTCTTCAATTTTTTACTATTTTTTATTTTAGGTATAGGTACAATAGTAGCAATCTTTAAATTTTCAGGCATTTGTCCTAAGGAGAGTGCTTTATTTATTAAATAATTTAATTTAGTTCCTATTATTTCCCATGTTTCTTTAATTATATTTATATCTAGTTCATCAGTACTAGTTCCTTTTTTAAATTTACATATTATGTTATGAATTTCTTTTAATGATACTGATTTAAATTTACTAAATTTTACAATTATTGCTTTATTATTATATTGTACTAAATTACTAATCCTTGGTATTGAATTCACAATTTCTTCTATGCTCTCAATGTAATATGTATTCATTTTTTCTGCTATTATATAAGGATCTTGATATATACTTCCATTAATTTCTATTTTTATTATGTCGTTTTTCTGAGTTGGATTAATTAATTGTTTTATTGATTTCCACATCTTATTTGGATCATTTTGTATTTCATCTATCAATTTTTCATACCATTTCTTTTTAGCCATTCTTAATACTTTGACTGCCATATTTCTACATTGTGTGTATGTTTTCCATTTTTCATTAAAGACTTTATATTCTATTTGTTCTGTTTTTAATATTTGAAAAATTTTGCATGACTCATCTCTTTTCTTTATAGCATTTTTAACATCATCATTAAACCACGGTTTTGGGTTGTAACGATATTCCTTTTTAAAATTATATTGACTTTTTGTTTTACAATCTACTATATTCTTATAAATTTTGTTCCATATCATATTAACATCCATATTATCTACATTCCAGTCACACTTTTGTAATTCTAATCTTAATTTATTAAAATTAATTTTTTTAATTATATCAATTTTTTTTTGTTTTTTTAACCTTAAGTTCATTATGTTTTTCTATATAAATATATACAATAGAATGGTCAGTTATTTTTGGAGTTGATTTTACTTTACAATAAATTCTTTTGTTGTTGGTAAATACTAAATCTATTAATGTGCTCGATCTATTATTTGTCCTTGTATTTTCTTTGACACATTGTCTTAAACCAAATATATTTGATATTTTTTCTAATTTTGATGTGTAAAAATCTTCACATTTGTTTCAATTAAAATTCCAATCTCCAATTAAAACAGTATCCAAAATTTGATTTTTGTATTAGCCTATACGTAGAGCTCTATATGAACACGCGGGTTCACAGGTTGCAAATGTGGGAACACTCTTAGGAGTCAGCTATGGTGCCGCCGCAAGAGGTGCCGGGTAAACTTATAGCTAGGCTTTCCTTATAAAATGTTACATCACTATGACGATTTTGGGACAGTAGGAAAAAAGTGTTGCCGTTGTAAAATAAGAATAAAGTCGTTATTCTTTCTCGGGTAGAAAGTACTTGTCAGGATTGAAAAACCACTTCTATAGGAGAAGACAATTCCGAAATAAAATCTGGGGAGATAGGTAACATAAATTTTGGCAAATAATCTAAGCAAAGTCACATATGATTTTAGATCTCATTTATTTAAAAATATTATTGTTTAGAAAATATCAATTTTTTTTTGATTTTTCATGATTTTTTCAGACAAAATCAATTGCATTTTTATGATTTATTTAATTATATTATTATACATAGTATGTTATATAGTAAGAAATGTTATTATACTCGTTAATAAAAATATTTTTTTTTGTTATATTTTGCTAGTTTTTGTTATAAGCAAAATATTTGTACATTAATTTATATGTCATGAATCTATGAGTAGTCATATTATTTGGATTATTATTTACTTTGATTACATTCTTTTAGTATTGCTTTTAAAACTGTCTTTTTTTTGTACAGATATTTATAGTTTGCAATATAATTGGTAATATAACCAAATAGCTAGAATAATACTATATAATAGGAATTTACTTGTTCTTAAGCATCTGGACTCGATACTTTTTATATGCCAAATAAATTAATTAATACACTTCGTAATTAGCAAAAGTGATAAATCTAAAAATTATACCAAAATAATATTTACATTTTAATTAAATTGCTTAAAATAAATTATTTGTATGTTAAGATATATTATGATTTAAATTATTATGTATTATATACAGCAATATTTCATCTCTGAATAGATAAGATAAATTGCTATTGTACGTTTTACATAAACTTGGCATCAGTACAATAACGACATAGCATTGTGTCTCGAATAACTGCAGGCTTTCAAAATTTAATCCAACAACATATATCAATAGTTATCTCAGGAGTTCTTCAACAAACGCGTTTAAAAATAATGACAGGATATAACCATATGATCCTGATTAGATACTACAGAGCCAACGACCTTAGAACCGCCACAATTGAAAGAAGCAATAGAAGGAAACGAATGCGCACAAATTACATATTATTAAAACGGATTGAGAAACGCTGCTCAGCCAATTGTCTCTGGGTACGCACTTCTTCGTTATGTCAGTTGTCACAACAACACAAAACAGTACATTCGTGTTTTACCACAGTGCCGGTTGTTATTTCTGCCACCGTTGTCATATTCTTTTTTTTTACTTGAGCGGGTATTATGCAAGAAGCTTCGTGATGGATTTTAGATTGCGGCGTATGAATCTCTCGACAATTAAGCACATCCACAACCGTGGACAGGTTACATGACAAGGCGGCGTTTTGCGGCAAAAAATGTGAATAAGTAGAAGAAAAGAAACACACGCGAAGCCGACCATAGAAAAATGCAAAGCGATTAAGTTATTATTATGCAACGTGGGATGCAAATTGTTGTGCGGAGACTATGGATGTGCAGTGCTATGAAATTATTTTACGAAATAATAAGATATCAAAACGTGTATTTAATATATCGCATGGAATACCAAATTCATGGTTTACGAAAACAATATAAAACGATTAAAATTTTTTTTTAATAAAAAAAATATTTTCCGACTAAAAGTTTTCATCTTAAAAGCAGTATAGGATTTGTTAATTGTACTTCAAAAAGATTTGAGAAATCAGTTTCTGCAATTAATTTTTATCTAAATTAATTTAATTGTAATTAAATTTATTAATGGATTAATCGATTAATCACTAACTAAAATATTTTTTCTATAAATTTATTTATGATTATTTAATTTCTATCATACATTACGCTAAGTATAGAATGTGTTTTAAAAACCTAATTTAGGTCAATATCGTTTTATGGTTTCAATCTGTCGCAATAACGAGACAAACGCTCGCAGCAAATCCGCAACACAACGAATGGTGAAAGCTTTGTTTCTGGATATTGAAACGTCTGAAACGCCCACTCTAAATTGGTTCGATTGCATCCGACAAACACATAGCTATTGTTTTTCAAAAAATCATTTCCGATGTATCGAATAGGCGCTGAAAGCGAAAATGCAACGTTGCGTAAGATTATCCGAAAAAAACGATAGATAGTGATCTGAGGCATAAAGCGATGCAACAGGCCTACAGGCAATTTTCCATGGAAACGTCTCAAAAACGCGGAAGTATTATTGAAGAAGAAAAAGACGTCCGGCAATAACTCACGGCGTCGGTCGATGCGCCTTTGAAGAGCGGACGCATTTCCACTGGCTGTGAGGAAAAGCTTTTGTTAGTTGTTGCCATTATGGAAAGCGAACACGTGATGTAATTAGTTTTGGTTATTTATGGGCGATAATGATGTTCGGTATTTTTATCGAAGAGATTAAGTGAAAATTTCATCGTTTCTTTACATGTTATAAAATCATACAAAAATTAGTTTAAAATATATAAAATCAATATTAAATTAAATAATTTATTACTGATTAAAATCAGTGTATAATTTTGTGTAAAACACTTTGACTTTAACACTATATTTAATTGTTTTTATAAATTATCATAATTTTTTTTTAATTATTAGCACTATATAATATTTTATTCGTACTTTAAACATTCATACATTTAGATATATGAATCAGTAATAAACTAGTAATACACAAATTGCTAAAAAAATGTGCAAATAAATAAATAATACTATTTTGCCACAATATTTAAGACTATTTTTAATTGTCTTATTCTCTGATACATATTTTTAATCATATATTTAATTAAATAATGTAATTTTTTATATAGATAAATATAGTTTTTTACATATTATTTTTAAAAATCATTTTAAATTGCGTTATAAATATAAATTATATCTAACTATGCTAGATAGTAAAAATAAAATTTATTTAAAGCTGCTTAAACTCTAGATTATATTTTAATTGTACGTTAAAATTTGAAGATTTAAATATAATTTAAGTAATAATATATATATTAGGTAACAAAAATATGTTTTTATATAAACTAATAAATTCAATTGTTTTTTTCACACGTTCTCTATAACACGGTATTTATGATCCTTTGATACATTTTCAATATTTTTACAATACATAATCATATTTAAATATTTTAAGCTCTAGATTATATTTTATTTGTACTTAAAATCATAAATTTAGATTAAAGAATTTTATTGATATGATCGGGTAATAGAGTTGTAAATTTGATGTAAAAATCGCTGTAAGAATTCACTTTATAAATCTATCGTTTTTGTAACACTTTAACGCGATATTTAAAATCATTTGTAATCACATTTTAATTAAAAATTATCATCAACTGTAATGCATAGTACCTACATTATATAGAATTAATTGTTTGTATTTCAGATTAGTACTTAAAAAATTCTAACAGTTGGATTTAATAATTTAAGTGATAAATTAGGGATTTCTATGTAAAAATCGTCATCAAAGTTCATTGTTGTAAGTTTTTAAATAATAATATGATTTTAATTTTGCAAATTAGTACTCTTTGACGTGATTTTTATAATTATTTATAATTAAATTTTATTAAAAATTATCACAAACGATTATATGTATACATATATAATTCATTTTAATTAACTGAACCCTTGATTTAATTTTATTTATATTTTATACTGCAAATTCTATAAATTTAGATAATAAAGTAGTAATTTCGATGTAAAAATCGCTATAAAAATTCTAAAATCGTTTTGGTTCTTGATTTAGCACAATGTATAAAATCATTTGCAATTACATTTTAATTATATATTATCATAAATTGTATTACATAATACAACATATCCAATAAAAATAATTGAAATTGTTAGAATTTCAGATTATATTTAATTTTTACTTATATTAAAAATTCTAATAAATCAGATATAATAATTTAGGTAATAAAGTTTTTTTTAATGTAATAATTTTGATATAAAAATCATTACAATAGTGTCTCCTAATCTAAATCAATATATTAATGTTATGTAAAAGTTAATTTATTTTATATTACATATTAAATTTATTTTCAAATGAGTAGATAATATAAATTATTCTCAACTATAATATGTTACAAATTAAATTATTTTATTATAATTTAAGCTCAAAATGATATTTTATTTTTACCTAATTAAAAAAAGTAGTAATTTCAAGCTAAAAATTAATTATTTTCTATTTTTTTTGTGAAACATATTTATTACAAGTTTTAATTTTACAATTAATTTCTATTAAATATCATATGCAAGGTAACATTTTAAATATATTAAAAAAGTCTATAATTATAAAAATGTATATGTTAATACACACTAACAATCAAAATATGGCCAATTAGTGATTATAAACTTTTACATAATCTGTAAGTGAAGTTTGGATTAGGGCTTATAAACAAATTTATTTTTTACATTACATTAGCATGAAAAGTATGCGATTTTTTTATAAAAAAATTATGCTTTATTTTTAATTTTATTAATGCTAACTGTTTATAATTACTGGCTGAAAAGCATAATTTAATTGAACCATTAAATACAAACCATTTATTAAAAAAATATTATAATTACGTGAATCGCGTTTTTCCTTGTAGTCTTAGTCCTATATTTCGCCAAAATATTTTTTACATCATCAGGAAAATATTTTTTTTTAGTTTAATATACATACATATACTATGTATCATTATAATTTTGTCAAAATGTAAAAACTAAAAAAATACGAGATCAATATATAACGTCTTAGCTTTGTATTTTAATAGTAATAAGAAAAAACAGTACATGTACAGATAAAGAGGTTTTATTCTACTAAATTTATATAACTCTAAAATCATATATATAAATAGCATTTCAAGGTTAAAATAAAAAATAATAAATTTGTTTGTATTATATAATTGTTTTGATGTCATTATACATAAAATTATTTCCGCTTTAAAATTTTAATATACCATAGAACACATTTTTTAATTAGCTTATGATGTGTTTGATGAATTTCGCTTATTGAATGAAATATAATCTCAATTATTAAAGTCATCATTTTCTTCAATTATAAATAGCAACAAAATGCAATTCAATGATAGCGATCATATTATTGATTAACAAGTTTGATATCGTCTAAAATATCAAGGCTTTATTTCAACATAATTTGTAAACATACATACGTACTAGTATTTGTATGTATATTTAAACTCATCCAGTTATAATTAACTATCGACATTGTACAACATGCAATAAATCAACATGAAAATATTTATATCGACCGCCACAATTATTTTCCCATCACTTATCTTATCTCAATTGATGCGTGCGTTGTATCGTCTGTGATCTGCCGAGCACGCGCTTCCTTCTATTAACTGCTCTCTAGTCCGCTCATCAATCACACATATGCATACGGTTCGAACGAAAGTGAAAATTTATTTATAATCATTATGACGATGTACGTAGTGTGATTTTCATGGCTTTTTGTCCATTTGCATTCGAGTGAACGTGTTCACACGCATCCGAGCATGATCGAAAAGCATCGTTGTGATTTTCTCATTCACGGTCGTTAATCTCGGTACAATGACTTTAACGTAACTTTGCGTAATCAACTGGCGAATTTATGTTTTATTTTAATATAATATTTATAATCAACGCTGCAAACGTTTGATAAAATAACAGAACCTGGACTGAACACGCGTTCATTTTCATTTATATATTATATATACTTGTCTGTTCTTGTCTCTAAGAATCGATTCAAAGATTTTAAAGTAAAACTTTTGCAGATAGAGCTGATCAGACGGTCGAAGTAAAAGCTGCTTCTTTCTTCATCATCGTCGTTAAACTCACAGTTTGGAAGCTAAAATACAGCATTTTACCGGTTATTTTATGATACATATAGCTTTTATATTCTATTGATAAATATTAATGATTATTTTTCTCTTTACAGGTAAGCGCTTCTTTATTCATTCATAATGGGCGGATGGAATAAATGGTGAGGATATTATATTTGGCGATACGATCTGACCACTGTAATCTTTATTGCTAAATCCAGGGTCATATGCAAATTGTTTATGATTCAACTTTATATCGTTTACTGTTATAAAATAGCGTTAAAATATCAATTCGTTTATACCGGTCGAATTTTAGCGGTATGATAAGAAAGCTTTCAGATTATTTTAAATATATTTTTACTTTTATTATATAGATATTTAAATGCATATATCTTAGTGATGATTTATAGTTGATTTACTAGCATTTTAAAAATAGCAATTATATATATGTTTTATCTGATCTCGATGTCGCACTATAATCAAAGCTGTTTAAAAATTAATTATTGAACTAATTGTCGACACACAGACATTTGAGAGGTTATTCATATTCTTTCTATACAGTCAGTCGAATAATTTTATTATCATACACTTCATATATGAATGACTGTGGCACGTGACGGGAAGTATACCTTACCTGTCGGCAGCTTCAAGTGATGATTACGATACGCGGGTGAATAATAAAACTCCTCTTATCCGGTAATGCCATTATTTTGATACATTGTTAAATATTATAAAATAATTTAATATTGAATACTTGTGATATGACACCATAAAAGTCTTTAATAGCAAACTGTCTTTCAAAGATGTTCAATGTACGAACATTAAGAAATTTATCTTTATATTATGCTAATGACGATATGGACAAGAAAAATTCTTTTGGAAATTTAAAGCAAGAATAAATTATAATAATGATAAAAATAAATTAATTGACAACGTATCCAAACTGTTCCTAATGGTATCATAATTCAATCTCAAAATAAAGTGTTTTAAAAATATTTATTGGACTAGAAAATCTATACCAGTGTCTTTAAATCACTTGACTAGGATTGTTTATCATTTCAGTGTGATATAAATTTTCTTGAGACATGTTTGTGGTTTTAAAATAGAAGCACTAATTATTTATATGTTTTTATATAGTATGTAAAATTTTATATATATTTTTTTCGATACATCAACGGCCTTTTACGTCATCGTGTCATGTTTCAAATTAATTGACATAAGATGTAGTTCGTTATTTTTTTCACTGCCTTCGCATTGCACAAATTAATCAAAAGGACATCTAAAGAATTAATTGCTCTTTGAGGACAAGTCGTTCCTATTAATTAATCACGGTTGACCATAGGCTATGTGTGAATGTTGAATTGTGGCACTTTAATGAACCGCAATAAAGAGATCTAGCGATTAATCTTCGACACAATGATCAGTTAACAATGAACGGTGCTAGATGTTGAAATCGATTGTAGAATTTACACCTGTCTAGATTGCAAGCTAACAGATTGAACTTCCCACATTGTAAATTGCCGCTCGCAGCACATTATAATAATGTATCAATGCTGTGTGGTTAAAATGTGCAATTTTACATAAGTGTATATCTGTGATTTGATAATGAGTGATTGTGTTAATTAATTTATAATAAAAAAAACATTGCATAGATTAATATTTAATAATTTATGAATAATCTGCAATGCCCTTCAGAAAACGCGCACTCATTAAAGATGATTAATTTGATTGATTTCATCAGTGATTAGATGACTTTGTATATTAATAATTCTTCACTAATTTCATTGTCATTTATTTTTTATAATATTTATACTGTGTATCAATGTTGCTCTTTACAATATGTAAAAATAAGCTTGATTTAACATATAAGCAAAAAATCTCGTAAATTATATATTAGGAACATTTGTCTATTAATTATAATTGAAAGCCTAGACTTATTCTTAAATTTTCCCATCGCCTTGTAACGAGTTACGTGTTGTTCAGTCATACATGACCCATGGGTCCCATGCCTGTTCCAAAGCGACCTCGACGACATTATCTGACATATCGAGCATGATTTTCCAATAACTCTAACGAGAATATATATCCGCGAAAAGCCATGAGAAGTTACGAAATTTCGCTTCGCTACCGCAGTTCGTATCATGCGACATAGCTGGATTTTGCAATAGTTTTCAGACATTCGTGAGAACATAGCGGAATGTATTGTTGCGACCGTCGTGATACAAAATTCCAATAAATCGATTCATAATCCTTAATTCGAGCAATGTTTTAGTGTCAGCATATACGAAGCAAACAATGTTTTTTTTTTCATTGGTGCGACTCTTCGCGAGCTTTCGAATGACTATCTATTTACAACACAGATGAATATAATTTTATTAGCTATAAATTTAGCACATACCATAGCCGGTTTTAACGGCGGGCCATCGCTATATAAACCCCCTTGCAGAACCTGTTCTCGAAAGAATTAATGTCTGGTAGCCTCTCTGACCCTCGCCCACCAGCGTCATTTAATTGTTTTATGCAAAAAATACATAAGAGCTATTAAAGCTTGACTGATGTTTTATTAATATTGTGTAGTAACAAAAGCACAATGGCATAATTCACATTCTGAAATGCCGCAAACGTAATTAGTATCGTGCTTTCGCTGCATGAAACAAATATACACATTATTCATTCATATACCGAATAGCTTAAGTTGCTAAAGAAAAAGTATAAACTACTAAAATATTTAGTACAATTAAAAATGTGTATACTGCATCAGTATTTGCACAAAAAAGTGCAACAATATCGATCCCGAGACCCCTAGTATCGTAAAGTTTATTGTCTTGCACGCGAGACCGCAGGCCACGGCATAAATTTGCTACCACGGCGAATTTATTGGCAATTGTCCGTTAATATTGAAACTTTGTGAGATATGATGGGAACGCATGCAAGCTTGTGTTTTATGGGAAAACACAGTGTCAACTCTACATTGTTTGAACTTTTAAATGCACTTTAGAAAGCCACATTTATAGCACATACAAACCCACGAAACCGAAACGGAAAACGTATTTTTAAACATGTTAAAATTTGAGTTAAATATATTCTTCCTTTATATGTGATAATCATATAAAATTCTTTGAAGTAAACCATTTTCCTAATTACAATGAGATAAAACGTGCATCAGCTCTTTATATCGTGTCAAACGCCTTTTCGATATCTAATATAAAAATTTCTGTGCATATTTTAATAGGGATTTTTTGTGTCTTTGTAGTAAAACCAGGTTGCAGATTTTTATAATCAATCAATTAAAAAAATGAGATTTATTTTATTTTTAGATTTTTATATTGGAATAATAAAGATGTTTTTAATTCTTCATTAATTTATAAAATCATGTTTGTTATTTTTGTGTTGATGTTGTCTTTGATGTTCTTACACATATTATCGTCATTAATACAAAAATAATCTGTACCCGCAAAATTGTCCTGATATTTGGTTGATAAAATTCAGGGGTCGTTTAATTATTCTACTTTTTTTGTTGGCATATTGTAAATATTTTTTTATGTAAAATTTTAAATTTATATATGTATGTATTATACATGTATAAATTATTAGCTAAATTTAGATATTTCTCTCTACTAAATAAAACATCTAAGTTTGTAATCATAGCCCAGTTGTTTTTTTTTATATATTAAAAATATACATATATTTAAAAACATTTTTTTTTGATGCACAGCATATAAATTAGTTGTCGTTTTATTCTGCTTAATTTTAATTTACAATTAAAAAAAATTGTCATTTAGTTAATATTGACTAGTTAATATCGCTGTATTTTCAGTTACTGTTTTTTACTATGAATATCATTTGTATCTAAAAGAAAAAGAAACCCTATTATGATTACAAACCTACAAGATGTTTTTTTAGTAGAAGAAAATATAAAAATTTACCTGATAATTTATGCATATACATACACATATGTATTAAAAAAATTACATAAAAAAATATTTTTGAAAAAATATGATTGAACGAAATAAAAAAAATGGGATCTGAAGTTTTATATTAAACTTATTTATCGTGCCATACCGTATCGAAAGCCTTTTCTACATCATACATTAACACTTTTCTTTTTATTCAAATTGGCAAGAACGTGTTCTGAATGTCTATTATTATGTGCTTTTCTTTAATCCCAAAAAGATTATATATAACACTCCTCTAAGCACAACGAAATATCCAATAGTTCGATAATTAATATTTTTTAATTATTTAAATATATACTCACTATTTTAGTCAGTTACGATTATTCTAAAGAACCTTATAAGTAGAATAATTATTTAATTTGCGTTATAAATGTATTTGTAAATATTATATAATAAAAAATACGTCTATACTGCATAATTATTTTAGTCGCAGACAAATTGGCGTAACATATGCAAATTTTTTTTGTAAAAATCATTGGTTTACATTTTTTTTTCTTTTTAAACTTTTTTGTACTCTCAATTATGTAAGGTAATTAAAGCAATAATATTTAGTTGAAACAGCGATTAAAAAAATACATTTTTTATATTAATTTACTTAAAAACATAAAAGATAAATCAATTTGATATAAAAAAACGCCAGTCAACCTATTTTTATTATATTGTCTAGTATAACCAATTTTTAGTTGATAACAGAAAAAAATAGCATTGCATTATTTTACAGTAAAAAAATTGTTTTTACAAAAAACATACATTTATTTAAACATAATTATCGAGACTTATTTATTTCTAATATTCAACGCCAATGTTTAATGAAGCATATTTCATGAACTATTTGAGTAAAAATATGTCAGAATAAAAATGTACAAATAGTATAAAGAATTTTGTGTAAGCAATACCTGCTTGTGTTTTCACTTCGCCAGCTATCCCTATCATAAAAATGAACCGTCATTTATAAGTTACATAACATAACTACTAGGAACTGCTAGGTACCGTTTGATATAAAGCAAATGTATTCCTTTTATGTTGACATGTTGCGCATATTGTACAAAAATAATTTTAATTAAAAAATTTGCACGCAAATATTGGCCGGTAGGATTTATTGCATATGTAGGGTGAATCGATATTTTGGCTCTCTGTAACTAAAAGGGATAATATTATTTTACTTTGGTATTTTACCCCAATTTTTATTCTCCACTTCTGCTTTTAAGCAATATTTTAAGCAATGGACATCGCGGTTTTCATAGTTCAAAGTCAGATTTCTAAAAAATAAATAAATAATTTCGATATTACCGGTATTTTAATTTGCAATACCAGTAGTATTGCAGCATAATCAATAGCCATATTGTACAATAAAAAGTAAATATAAATAAATTTACATTTAACTCGCACTTGTGCATTTAAAAAAACAATCTTAAAAATTACATTTTTATAAAGTTTCTTGAATAAAATTAGCACATGGATATTATATTATATTTTTATGGAAATTTAATGATATGTTTATTTTGAAATAAATAATATATCATAAAAGGCTTTCTGCTACTTACTTTTATATGTATGTAATTATAGTAGTAATGATTTTGAATATTGTTTGTATTTTTACGATGTTATATCTCTGATCGTTCTTACATGTTATTAAATAGTCATGACATTGTTTTAATTACTGCTATCCTATGTCCATATTTTATTATATAATTGCTATTAAGGAGTCGTTCCAATCTTATGGACATCCTGTATAACGAAACCGTACAGTTAAAACAGTGGTTAACGCCGAAATTTTCGCTTGAGGAAGTACCTCGAGTTCCCACAATGAGTCACCCGTGGAGAGCGATTGTCCGATCAGTTACGGTGGTCTTCGCCCCTTGGCAAATCGACCAGTCCCTTTACCAAACTATAGTGATGATGATGATGACGTCCAGTTCCGGATGAGATGTCATCGAATCGGAGAGGCGTGAAGGTTCTACGGCAAGGTCGCTAGGTCGCAGAACCATAGACAATGACAATATCGCATTACGGCATACATATACGGTTTCCTATATTTGTGTAGTATCACCTGTCACTGGTTACATTCCTCATGATGACATGACATTACAAAATCATTTTTGAACAGATCAAAGACCGCCCACGAATCGAAAGATTCCCATAATATTTCTTCTCCATTATTAATACTCGCACCGTGAAAAATGTTTATTTTCCTATTACATCACCGTTTTGAAGACGCTTAACCTTTTCGCGTCGGTTTACAGTTAGCTGCGTAATGGGCGGGTTTATTATAAAGTATCGTTTGCATTTCGGACATATTTGACTGTTAATTAAAAGTTTGGAATCGTGTTACTTGATTATCGAGTTTTTTTTTTATTTTTAATGAATTATTCAAGATGTTAAAATTCTTTTAAAACGTCGGATATGAATCTCAATATTGTTTAAATAAATATTTACTCAATCGTGATCAGCAGTTAAATCGCTTCATCGAGCAATTGGTGTTTGCTTTACAAAAGTAATTATATCTATGGTTATACAGGATGGAACAAAATAATAAATATAGTTAATAAATTGATTCTGTGCTGATTAGATGTATCAAACGTTTTTAAGACATCATTGTCTCACTCCTTGTTGCCAGTACAAATTCGCAATAATTCTGAGATCTTTTTCTTTATATTTCTGTGGACTTTAATATTATAATTGATTCATAAAGATCATCTTATTATCCTTACAACGTGGTTCATATGTTCTAAAACTTCAATCTGGGAGTTAGTTTTTAGTATATTTTGTCTTGAATTATAGTTATTCGGTGTTTAATATACTCCTTTTATTTGATCTTTTTCGTATTGTAAAAACATAAATTTTGACCAGGCCTACCGAGAGAACGGAGAAAAGGGCAAATTCTCAGGGCCCGTTCTCTTTAAAGGGTCCAACTCTGAAAAAATCATAGCAGGAATATATTTATAAAAAAGTAAAAACCGACCTTAAATAATCTGAACCAGTTGTTTGAAATATACATATGTACTGATGTATTTCTGTTATAAGTTCCTTTAGTTCTTTTTTATACATAAAATAAATAAAAGGATCGGAACATTGCCTTCAAAAGCACCTACTTTCATAATAAATATTATTTGTTTGTAGTTTTTTGAGGCATTTGTGTTAAAACTTGTTTGCAAATTAGTGTTCACTTAATTTTTTTGAACCATTAAAATATATTAGACATGGAAATAAATAGTTAACCAATAAAAATTAGTAGCAGTAAATGAGTATAAATAATACATTCAGTTTCATGTGGTTATTCCTAAAAAAATCTAGAAAAAATAGTCTGGAATCTATCCTGAAAATATTTTTTAAAATATGTCATTTTAGTAAAATTCTATCGGAATATATTTTCATCAGTAAATATATATTATTACCAGTGAAAATATAATTTATTTGGCAGGTACTTTCAGTAACAGTATCTTTTCTATATTTAGTAATATATATATATATATATATATATATATATATATATATATATATATATATATATATATATATATATATATATATATATATATATATATATATATATATATATATATATATATATATATATATATATATATATATATATATATATATATATATATATATATATATATATATATATATATATATATATATATATTTATATATTTATATATTTATCATTATTTATTTACATGCGATGTATAAATGTTATAGTGAATTTATTTCTTGGTAAGCTAAATTTTCACTAGTGAAGTCCAAATACATTTTCACCAGTAGATATGTATTCCTACTAACGAAAATTTAATTTAATTGATAAGCGCGTATTGAAAGGAAGTGTATCTTACTGTACGCGCCTAGCTAATATTCTGCTTTAAAATGTTTATGAAACTCAATTTGACAGTTACGAAACGTCCATTTGCTGTTGAAACCCAAATCTAACCCAATGAAAGTTCCAAAACTAATAGTTTTAAAACTTTTATTAGGTCAAATTCAAAATACAAACTAAGCCAACTCATCTCTCAGGAAAAATAAGCGGAAGAATAATTACAAACAGACATCGTATATTGCGTCATAATTTGTCTGCATTTCGATATTACACTATGTTTAAAAAATATGATAGTTATCTTTATCGATATTACTATTACTTATAATATAAAAAGACTAATCAAAGTATATTCAAACCGAATTTTGGTCAATAGGAGAGCGCAAAAAATAATTATCACTTCTCAGAAGGCAAAAATTTACGTCAAAAGCAATAAAATCGTGTCGGCGCCGTCGCAGTGGGAACGCTCGGTAACGAGCGTTCCCACTGCGACGACGACGGCACGATTTTATTGCTTTTGGCGTGGATTTTTGACTTCTGAGAAAGGATAATTATTTTTTGCGTTCTCCTATTGAACAAAATTCGGTTTAGATGTGCTTTATTTTTTGCTTTTGACCTGAACTAAACAGTGACCACCTTGAATTTGTTAAAAAAATGCAACGAAACACTATGAATTTTAATATTTAAAAAAACGATCACTGACCAGTCAACTACTGCCTTTTCCCTAGAAAAAACGCATAAAATATGTCACGCATATTTATTTGTAGTATAGAAAGGGTTAACTCGTATCTATTATTATTTATACAAGAAATTTTATTACGATATTAAAAATATATTAAACACCATTTTTGTCATGAGGCCCGGAATCATTGTTTTCCCAGAGTCTAGATTTGCTTTCAGTGGCCCTAATTTGACTAATTAAATAATATAACTTTGGCTGACATTTTAAAGACACTTCGTATAAAATCTAATCAACAGTATTATAAATTGAAAATAAATTAATGAGACTTTGCATATGTTTTTATGTACAGTCATATACCTTTAACTTTGAGTAGATATACTATAAGATAAATTTTTCATAACTGGCGAAACTCGAGTTTACTCTAAACTAATTTTAATTTCCCATGAATATTATTCTCATTCAATGCTAAATTTGTGATTCTGCTGCGTGTGTTGAAACTTAAACCATGGCAAATTGTAATCTTTATTACCGCCTCAGAAAATTAGTTCCTAGATTGTTTTCTAAGAAACGTAACTAAATGACGTTGCATAACGGCTGTTTCCTACTTTTTTGATTTTTTAATTCACAATATTAAATGCGGATTTAAAAATACTATCAACGATTTATTCCACAAAAACTAGCAACGTTACGTAAAATTTAAAACGTTTATTGTCATGCGTAATAAATATTCACTCTCCTCGCTATTTCGTAACTGTTTACTTTTAATTTCTTAACGCACATATTATGCAAAATTTAAGAAAAAAAAACACCTTTACATTTGCCGCTCAACCAACAGATAAAATCCAAACCGTCATCTGCCTATAACATCAAAACAAACACTCTGAATATTCAAACACCATCGAAATACACTCGAATCTCGCAAAAAATAACCAAACGACACTCAAAATTTGCATATTCAACAACACATTTACAAATTCGTTAACTTGCGTTCCATCGTTTGTATAATTAGCATAAGAAAATTATTACCAATTTATTAACCAAACGACGGACATAAAATGGACGTCTAATTTTCCCATTATTATTACTTTGATTTAATTGTACAATTACCTCCGATTCAGATTCAATTTGGACTTGTAAGCAGTCACGAAACGACACCGACCTTGGCAAAGCACTTGAACTATGCTCGAATGAAAAAAAAATATAACAACAATGGAACAAGTACCGGTTAAACAATATGAGATATATTCACAACGGAACGTTTATTTTTTGCTATTCATATTCAGCTTTTTGTTCGCCTTTCTGGCTTTTCAACTGAATTCTTATTTAGAAAATTGGCAGGCTATCATTAATATTTGCAAAAGAAAATTTTTGAATAGACCTTTTAATTAGTAGTCAATTAAAATTTTACCCTTAAATGCTTTCTATAATTATATGGTATAGTTCAATGTGTATACTAATTAAATATATCGTTTCTTAGATCTATATTATATTTTATATATTATATTATATATCTGACTTCACTTTCCGATATTTAAAAAATTAGATTTCAAAATTTATGATTGCAGAATTTTTACCAAGAATTTTCAAAAACAATTGCCAAATATGGCCACTAAAAACATTTGTGAAATGGTGCATTAAAAAAAATCGAACGGGAAATTACGATATAAAGAATAGTCCTGGATGTAAAAGACTAGTAAAGATAAATAATGATGTCCTGGCTTCAGAAATATAAGCAAATCATTTTTAAATTATCCATTTCCTACCCATTTTTCGGCATTTTATATCCGGAGATAAGAAATAGATGTCGTACGACAACAATTGAATATGCGACGCGAATAACGTTGTATGTCTGAATTGAGATTTTGATTGAATTACGTTATACGATTTCAACCAACTTCTTCAAAATATAAAAAATGGCAAAAAATCTAACGGAAAATGAAAAATTATTCAAAATAAAAAATGTAACGTTTTTCATTTCTTTTTTGTTGTTTTCTAAAAAAAATTATCGTTTTTAAATACTTTTTGCAAATTTTTTTCAATAAATCTTCTTAAAAGACCACTATTATATTTAATTTTAAAATTATGTGTTAGTAGGTAAGTTTTTGATAAACGTTATAAATGATCCATAGGTACTTTCTGTCATACAATGGAATAACGTTACAACATCATAACTTACGTTATTCCACAATTGAAAATGTACATTCTTGACAAAATCCAATATCGTGTTATATTATATATTAATGTATGTATATACTAGCTAAGTATGAAAAAACTTTGTGATGAATAAATTGTGAAACACAATATTATAAAAATCCAAAAATGAACGTATGTAAATCGGTAAATTAATTTTTCATCTCCTGTTAAGTTGCCTATTTACGACTCACAACGTTATTCGCGTCGCATATTCATTTATCAAGGAAGATAGTAGTTATTCAAATATTAAGTAGCAGAACCTCCCTCAAAGCCCAGGCTCATTTTAAAATTTTTATTTTATGTGTATCATGGGATTGCAAATGGATTATGCATTACGAAACTCTTAAACATGGCAAAACAATAGCATGAATCTTCTACTGTGTTTACACAAGGAAGTAAAAAATCCTTGCAACAGTTCTACATCACGATAATGTAGCAAAATAAACTCTCGATAAAATCAAGGAACCTGGCGAATAGGTTTTTATCTCATCCACCTTATTCTCAAGACCTTGCTCTTTCTTACTATTATTTATTTTGATCGATGCAACACTGTATAGATAGAAAAAAATAAAAATATAAGCAATGTTTCGAAATATTTTGATCAAAGCCTCAAACATTTCATGCTTATGTAATTTAAAAAAAAAAACGAGAAATTGGGAAAAAAATATTAGGAAATTATAATTTAAATCACTACAATTAAAATAAACGTGATTTTTTTTTTGTTTTATTAATAAAATAACACTCATTTCGGAATTATCTAATAATGAGTATTTTATTTATATTTTTAATTAAAATACTAATTATTCATAAAAATATGAATTTTAATTAATATTATAGATCAGGATGTTAAATTTTTTTTTCTTGCTAACTCTAGAATATATTTATTATTATTATTTTTTTAGCAAGTGGTTTATCTATAAATATTATCTTATTATTATATTTGAATTATTTTTAATCAAGTAATACTTATTTTGTATAAGAAAATTTTTTGATGCTTGTATTTCTTTATTTTTCAAGAGAATGTTTTTTTAAATTTGGTAGAAATTAAAAATGTTTACTTGTGAAGTTTCAAGCATCGAAAAAATGGTTAAATAAATTGTTTTTAATGATATTTTCATAAAAATAAAGCCATGATATTGCAAAATAAAACTGAAAGACGATATCCATGCATTGATAATAAATAAAATTTATTAAATTAAATTCATAATTTATGCCTTGTTGTCGTATTTTCCGTTCGTTTCATAAAATATTGGAATTCGCATTGTATTATATAATCCGATACTGAAACAAACACATAATAGGATCGTTAACCTGATTTATTCAATTTTAACGCGCTTTTTATTCAATCGAAACGAAATCGAAAACGAATGAATAATTCATACATTTTACGCGAAGCGTAGGCAGCGCGTGTAATAATGGATAGTTTCATTATCGAATCATACCAAGGTCTTTGAATATCGCACTATTGTCAAGTGCGACCGGAAAAAAGTTACCGAAGAGTCGGAAGGTCAAATTTTTGTGTTGCTAATTATTATTTGCTTTTTTGCTATCGACAAAAACGCAACAAGTCACATAATGCACGCTGTATAATTTTATACGTATAGAAGGGATATTTTATAAATATGATTATATAAACATGTAAGTGGAAAAAATCCACATTGTAAAATTATGCGGTTTATTCAATAAACTCATAAGGATATTTTGATAATGAATGTGTGTTTATTGCCCTGTGGTTTTTGCGTCCAGTTGATTTTATATTGCACTTTATGCAAGTTAGTATCTATTGTATATTATTTTTATTTTATGTACCTAATATGTACACTAAAAATAATAATTAACATTTAAAATATTAAAAAAAACAATATATCATTTTTATGACTCACAGATTAAATTATAAGTTAATTTTTATTGTTAAGCATTGACTCACACTATTGATTGACTATAACTAAAATATGAGTTGAATAATACTAAAAGGAATAAAAGTTTATATACGCTTTCTTACAGTGTCCGAAGTGACATAACTTCACACCATTGTCACGATAATAATTTCCTAGGTGTGAAAACTTACACTTAATTATTTCCTCTTGAGGTGTGACTCAAATTATGCAATTTTAATACAGCTGCAATATAGTCACAAATCACGTTTTTATCGATTATTTTTTACATAATATTTCCAAGGGTTTCGCAGAAAAGTTTGGCAATGGTTTATTGCTAATCAGCTTTCACCGCCGTATCATAAGTTGCGGTTTCGTATATATATATATATATATATATATATAAATTTGCCCACATGTTTATTTTACATATAGAGCACTCTCTTTGTCGAATAACAGTTACGTAATACCGAAGTGCAGTTTCATCCGTCCGTTGGTGCATTACAGCCCACATTGCTGCATTGCGGCCCGCAGAGCTCAGGTGTTTGTCAATGATATTTGCCCACAGATCGACCTTGTTGTCATTCTTAACAATAAGTAGGCAATTGTTTGTGAACTTCTCAGTGTAAGCTTTTAAATACATATTATATTTACGACTGATGATATCACACGATTTAATAATGGTATGACATCATCCAGGTTGATCTTAAAATATAATGAAACATAGTTCATTTAGATCTATTGCATTATAAATCAATATGCTGAATCTTCGTTTTTTTGCATTAAATTAGTTTAAATTAACAGGAAACTATGTATAAATATGAGTTGATTAACAGCTCGTTTATAACACGTCCAATAACAGTTTTTTAAATTTCTCACGCAGTACTTCTCTCGTGTGTGTATTTTTTTGGAAAGCTGCACGGAAGCCGTCTTTCTAGCTGGATTGACGCCTCTTGCGCTAAAAAGCGATTGTATCGAAAGCCCGATAACCTTAATTGGTCGGCTAAAATATGTCAATGGTGAATTATCAATTAACTGTCTCGCTGTAAAGATTTCAGCAAAAGTGGATTACAGTCGGATGCTGAGTTGCTGCGATAGCCGACAGTCACGCAATCGGACAAACGTTTCATTCGTTCTGACGCGGTGAGATTAATAATCTCGAAAGGTATGTATGAATGTGGATTAAATGAATGTTATGAAGTATGATAGAAGTGAATTGTGGAACTATTACAAAAATATCTTGCACCAAATAAAAATGTATGTTATTAAAACGAGAAAAAATGGACACTACAATAATTAGTATTTAAAAGACGTTGTGCCTAAAATAATGTTTAACTATATTTTAATATAAAAAATCTGCATTGGTATACTATATAAAAAATACTTTTGACAGAAACAGATTCCAGCAATTAATCATTGTTTTAATAATTTAATTAAATCACAAATAAAAAAACTGTGTTGTTTAGTTTTAATCATTAAAATGAAATAATATAACTATTTTACTTTTATATATTAAAACCATGTAATATTATTGCCTTCTTTTTTGTACTTACCGTTCTTTTCAGAGGCGATTTTTTATCAAATCACCCACGCTTTTTTATTGTTAGTTAATTGAATTATATATCGAACTGTAAACTTTACCTGAGATAAAAAACTGTGTAGGTAACTTTTTCTCAATGGAATAAAGTAATTGTGGTTTCTGTAAGATTAGTCTGATTTTTATATATTAACGGTTTTATTCAGAAGCATAATTTGTATTAAATATAATTTTTATGCTACAATAACTTACGCTTTTTCATGAACTTTTAATGGTAATATAATTTTCCACATGAAAAAAATGAAATGAAATAGTATTTCGTAATATATTCTATGTTTATCTGATTATTGTGTATTCCCAGTTGTTTTCAAAGTCGAAATATTTATCAGTTTAATCACCATTTTTATTTAAATTACAAATCGAATTGAAAATTTTATTAAAAATAAAAAAAAATAAAAATGAAGTAATTATAGTTTATTTATTTATCTGATTGTATATATTTGTTTTTTTAGAGGACATTTGTATTAAGTATGGTTTCTTCATTCTCTGACTTTTTTCATTCCCGGGACCCTATTCGCAGCTCTGGAGCATTCCCTATAAAATAACATTAGTTCTACATCAAACTCTAATTTCACATAATTTTGAAGTATTACATTTTTGGCAGAACCTTTTCTAAACAATTTTATAATTTTTTGTGTCTTTTTAAGAACTTTTTTATATTTTTTTAATAAATATTGGACGAAATTATTTTACTTACACTTACAAAATTATTACGTATCCCGGGACTCGATTCCGGGTCAGAAACTTTAGTATTGAGTCACTTCATGGTTAATTATTTTAATTAAAAATATTTTTTACGCAAACAAATAATTATAATTTACTTTCACTCATTGAAATGAAGTAGTAGTTATCTTTTTCGTGTTTATCTGATTTTTATATATCCCCGGTTTTTTTAATGGCGAAATTTCAATCAGATCGCATTTTTATGGTTAGTTAATTAATTTATACATCAAATTGTATACTTTACTAAAAGGTAAAATTTTGTATTTAACTTTTACTCAATGAAAAGTAATCATAGTATCTTTTAGGTTAACTGATTTTTTATAAAAAAAGGGTTCTTTATAAATGCAAAATTTGTAGTAAATTACCTACGCTTTTTTATTGTTATTGATTTAAATCAGAAAACATATTTAACACTTTACTCAAACTTTATCCGATTTATATGTATTCCTGGTTTTTTTTATTAGCAAAATTTTATTTGGATCATTTACGTTTTTTAATGGTTATTTTATTGAATTGTATACTTTACTCAAAGATAAAACTGCGTAGTTTTCTTTACATTCAATGAAAAGTAATCATAGTATATTTTAGGCTTACTGATTTGTGTTCTTTTCAGAGAGGCAATTTACGCTTTTTTATTGTTGTTTTAAATTCAATTCAAATTAAAAAAAAAAACAATCATAAAGTTTTTTGGACAAAAAATAAAACTCAAAATAAAGTAATAGGAAAGTTTATCTAATTTTTATATATGTATCTCGAATAATTTTAAGTGCAAATTATGTAGCAGATAATTTACGCTTTTTAATGATTCGTTATTGGTAATAAATAGCAAATTATAAACTTAACTACAAATATAAAAATTGTGTAATTTACTTTTTTCGACTTATTAAAATAAATTAGGCTAAAATTTTTCTTTTACTCATTGAAATAAATAGCTATTTAGGTTTATTTGATTTTTATATACTATTTTCTTTTCTCTATATAGGTATAGTTTGTATGAGAAAATTTACGCTTTTTGTGGAAAATTGCTATTTTAGAGATGTAAAATTTTTTAAGGAAAATTTATCTGGAAAGTAAAGTGGCCATTTTAAATAATTTTTAATCGATGAAAATTTTAAACCGATATATTTATCGACATATCTTATATTAAACTCATTATTAAAAATGTATATATATATATATATAATTTTTCTATATAGTGTTTATTTATACTAATATTTAAAAAATACAGATTAGAGGATTTTTAACATAAATACAAAAAATATGCCGGAGAAAATAGTAAAACTATGCTAGTAAAAATTCCAGTTCATTGTTTCAATTGTATCATATTTTTTTAGTACTCGCAGATTGTATTAAAATAATTAGCATCATAATTACTATATAAAAACAATCGCGATAGTCATTTGAACCATTGGTCATTTTCTGCTTACTGATATACCATGTATAGAAATATTAGTAAATCTTAACTTGAATGGGTTTAAGTGTACATTTTTTTGTTAAACGTCAATTGATTTATTCCATAAATAATAATTAAAAACGAATTAGTATATGCGACGACTAAAATAGTTTTTTACTGCGTATAAAAAATTGCTTTTATAAAATTAGAAATAAATTATATTTTTAATGCATATGTGCCATAAGATGAGACAAATAAAAAAAGTAGTAGGTAACTATATTAGTTTGATTGTTTACATAATGCTATTGAATCTTTATTGGTTTATAGTATATTGATTTGTAGCACATTATAAATACCATAAAAAATTGGGCATATTTATTTATTATTTTGATTTTTGTAAAGAATTTTTTTATGACAAATTATTTTATATCGATAATATGGATAATTTATTACAATATTAACATTGACCGGCATATTTTAAACAATATTTAGGATTAAAATCATACCTTATAAAAAAATAAAATAAACTATGCATTTAGTATTAAGAATATTTTTATAAATAATAAGCTTTTGGTTGAATTGTTATAGTAGATAATTAATTAAGCTTAAACAATTATCAATAAAAATAGATTTTTATTATTTATTTTACCTTAAAAAATATCTATGTTGATGAATATAAGTAAATGATATGCTTTGGGATATAGTTATTTTTATTTCGTGGCGTATTTTGTGTGATATTAAAATGATTAAAATTGATTCACTATCAATTGTACTTTCAATATTCATAAACAACTAAAATAATATTTTTATTTTCGTTCCTTACTACAATTAAAACATAATAAATATTTGAGAGTAGCTGTAATTGATGTGTAAACCATCCTGTATATTTTTTATTTATTGTTCAATATATACGCTCAGAGATGACATGACGTTCGTTGCAACACGTCTTCAGATATTTTCGCAATTTGCATGCAAATCGCAACCTCAGAAATGGTCTGCCAGGTTTTAAAAGTCGATATGTTCATTGTGGGTCGTCATTATTTTTTATTTTTATATAAAAACGTTTATCTTGTGAAGAAAACGAGTCGAGTGGAGCTTTCGGATTGCACCGATAAATAGCTTTTCTTCACAATTTTATTATGTTATATAATGCTGGCATGACTGGTTTGCATATTAATCAATCAATGTCAATCGTTAACAATTCTAGTTAAAAATTAAACTAAGCTTGTACATTAATAATGCGACGGGTTTCGAAACGATCGGTTAAACAGTGCGACGACCGACCTTCGTCCTTACAATATTGTATGCATATATAATACAAGGATTAATGGCTTTAATCCGCCTGTAATGGCAAAGATTAAGAGTCCGTGTAACGCTAAAATTAAGATGGAAATTTCTCGCAACGTAATCCTGATCTTCCCACGCAATTTCGCTCCGGTTTCTCATTCCGATCCAGTATTGCAACACTGTGCTCTATTTTTTCTCCAGCGAAACATTGTAATACTGTCTGTAAGATTTGCATAAAATGGCAATAATAAATGTTTATAACACTTTATTATAATTTATATTCACCCAAGTTGGGCAACACCAGGAATTATTAAGAGAATGCAATTTTCTCATACGTCTTGTAAACGAAGCAGAATATAATATTATTGCAGTGCGGTACCGTTGCTACTGTCTGACTTGTTTTCGATGCTATTAAATTCATAAGTGTTTTTTATTTTCGTTATAAAATTTTTGTGCAATTGTAATGCTCTATAAATACAGTTTTGAATATTATATACAGTAGATTTTACTTTATGAGCTTCTAAGATTTTCTCTGAATAATTTTAGATTTTTATTTATAACCTTGAGATTGTCTTGGCATTAAATTTCCACTTTTGAAATTACTTAAACAATATTTGTGAATTTTCCAAAAATATCTATTGATTGATTGGCACATTTTGGTATTGCTTATTGTTTATTGAATAATGCCAAACACACATTAATCATCGACTATATTGTCCATTACTGATTTGTAAAATTGTGTTGAAACTGTAAAAGTGCATTCTTTTTTTTATTTTGAAAATTAAAATACTACATATATATATATACATATATATATTAACAAATATGTATATAAAAAAAACTAGTAAACAATACATGTCTTAATGAAAATAAACAGTCGATTATTCTAAAATGATAGGTAAATATAAATTTATACGACAAGCAATTTAAATCTGAAACATTATTTTTAACCTATACTCTTAATAGTCACAAAAAAGTTTTAAATTCAGCAAAAAATAATTAAGGAATTTATCGGAACGTGTTAGTCAATCAATTAATATTAAAACGTGATTTTTCTCACCATATTATGGCGTTACTTAGTCTCGAAGTAGTGTTGAAGATTAAATTAAAGTGACTTAAAGCTGGAGCGAGTGCTATCTTGGGTTTTTGAGGTTCGTCTCGGTCGATTCGGACTAGCTCCACTTGAAATAAGTTCGACTGAACTTATTCCAAGTCGGAAGCAAATAGATAGTTTTTGAGTACGATAGTGTTTTATCTGTGTTCAGTGTGCTTGGATGCCAAACATTTGTTAGTCATAAGCAAGACCAGTTTATTTTTTTTTAAATATGTAAAACTGATATTGGACCAATTACTTTTAATGAATTTTCTCAGTGACGCTTCATGAGATCCGCTTTAAAATTCTATTGGTCTAATTGCAAATAGTAACAGGCGCCAATGATTGCTTTTGGGTTTTTTTGTGGGCGTAGACAATATGGAATCCTGTGGGCCACCGGTACCGGAACAAAGCGACAAATTTATTAGGCCAATAATGAAACGATTTGCATTCGAAACCTTCGTCTTTCTGCGGATGAAGGTGTTAAATTCTTTCCTGCCCACTCGACGCCCACTCCACGGGTATTGCATGCAATTTTTAACGCGTTTTTTTGCGCACTCTGTTGTCTTCGTGCGATGAATACGATTTCAATAATGTGCTACCGCGATCCTTTCATAACTAGGGTGATTAGCATAAGACGATGTGTGTGAAAAGTATTTATAGTTATATAACAATGGTCAGCCGACGGAAGAATTCGATACGAATATTATATGTCTAGAAAAGATTATATTTGTTTATCAACTTTTACGGGCAATTGTGAATTATAATCGTCTAACAGACACTGTAATTAAGATATATGCGTCATTGAAATATGTTCATCATGAACAATCACAAAAATTTTGGAAGGTCTGGAACGCTCTAAGCTAGACGAATGAAGGTCGGTGGATCGATGTGCTTTTTTCCTAATCTAAACTTTTATTTATTTTTTGTGTTTTTTTCGATTCATAGTATGCTTTAAAATATTTAGAGTGATCTACAGAAAATTTCTTACAAATAAATATATTAGATCAAAAATTCTTTACTGAAATTAAAATTGAAATTTCATTACACATGCACCCATCCAAGATCTGCGTGCAATAATGTCGGCACTTATTCTCTCTCTCAATCTTTATCTTCTCTCGCATATGTTATTTTTTATTGCCCTTATCTCCAGCCCGAAGGTTTCGCGGGTCACCGTGTGGGAGTTTCCTACTCTCACGGCGGAGAGGATGCGTTTTATTTTTAGCGCGAGGAAATATTTCGCGGGTTGTTGGCATGTGGGTCTTTGTGGGTGTCCCGTGCCAAGAGTTCCGAGCACATCTACCCTTTTGTACCTTTAGGAACCTGTTTGGCCAAGGAGCGACCAGTCGGCGAGTGCATGCCCTCTCAAGGCAGGGGTATCCGACTGGACTGGACACAAAAGAACGCGTGTTCCAGCACGAATGTAGAAATATGTGCCAAAAGTCACCTTCGGATGCTGCGCGAATTCGTCACGTGCATGTCGTTTGAAGAGAATGTGTCAAATATATGCGACAATGAAAATAACGAATATACATATTTATGATATTTTGAAAAAAGCTTTAAAATAGTTCATTGTTCATTATTAATTGGCATTAAAAACTAATCAAACTAAGAGCAATTTTTTTTATATATTTATAATTCACATATGCGACATTTATTTTAAAATAAAAAAATATTAACGGGTATTTTTTTGTGAAAAAAAGCAAATCATCACTACATATTATATTAAGATCAGTACGATAGACTAGTAGTATAAATCAGTGACTCATATCTGAAAGACCTGAATTCAAATCCCATATGGACTCAATTTTTAATCGTGTCTGGGAGATATCTACGATAAAAACAACCTTACATGTAAAAATACAAACAAACACAAATGGCAAAGCATATATTGCTTTATCAATGGTTTCAATTCTTTAGTGAGTTATACCCCATAATTAGTCTTTCGCTTAAATTAAAAAAGTTTTTAGTTTTTTTCCTTAAATTATAACTACTTTTTTTTTTAATTGTAAATATGAGAATGGTTATAAACCAGTAACATGTATAGTAGGTTTATGTAAAATTATTTATATTAATAAAACAAACATATTTTAAAAAAAGATCTGTATTTTCTAGATCTCACAGATATTTCCCATGCATTTTTTCACAAATATAATTCGCGCAATTCAACACAATTAACCACGCTCCTCTTTAAGCAGCTTCATCCCACAGCAGTTTAATAACACACAATAAAACAAAAATCCATATCAATTTGTCGACAGTGTGAGCTCCCACTTGTTGGTTTTATTACTACACAGGTGACATCATTTACGCTGCTTACCTCCGTATGTGAGATTCTCGTGAATTTCCCAACCGCGAGTACGTGACACAAAACGAGAAAAAGTTCGTGATTCGATAATGTTTTGAAACACCGATTTACCACTATACCATTATAGTACTAACCTAGGCCGCCGCGGGTTTTTGAACTTATTTTTTGTACCTCTCCGAGACCATAATCGTAATAACGCATGACTCATAGTATTAATCTTGCCGGCAAGTTTCTGGATCGTTTTACAGCTTCCATGCAATCGGACACCGGTTATTGTTTCTCGTTCTTACATTGTATTGCTATATTAAACATGCTTTAAAATATATTTATAAACAATAACTTTTTGGGTAATACTATTACAAAGTTAGTATAAATAGAAGCGATTTTTATCATGCAGCTTCCGCTAGGTACCGTGCGACGCATGAATAATTACCAAACTGTTTTCACAGCGATGTTTAAAATAGCCTTGATTATAACCAAGTGCAGGGTTCAGGGAAAGAACAAACTTTTGCTATAAATTATCTTTTAGCAACAAATAAAAACTATGAAAATTGTCGTGTCTTTAAATTAGGAATAAATGTCGTTCATGATAAAAAAAAAATTTTTGCGTTTAACGAACAATATTAAAAGTAAAAACGAATTTTTTTGCATGAAAACAGTAGCGAAATTTCTATAACATTGTATCGAGGTTTGTTTTAAGAGCAATCATTCATATATTGCCTAAATTTATTGAGTTAGTAATTTTGGTCTGTAATTTTGATAAACGATCAATAGTTTCAATAAATGCTCAATAATTATTAAATGTTTGATATATTAGTTTTTCTGTATTTAAATTAAATGGTAGTTGTCTTTTGCCCAGGTGTAGATTTTTATCAGGGTTGCTTGACATTATGCATTATGATTTTTTTCTGTAGGAATCAAATTTAAAACTGCTATTGAAATACGTCGCTAACTTATAACTGTCGACGTGATATATTCCAGGCAATAAATTAATGAATAAGAAAGTAGAATAGCATCTATTGTTACTAATAAACTAAAATATTGTTTATATAAGTGTTTAACGACCCACCAACTAAACAGTAAAATAACCATTTTTTGGAGTATTCTGAAATAATTTAATGTCATTCAGAAATATTTGTATTGTTTAATTGGCAATTACAATCATTTTTAAAATATTTACAATTGAGAAAAGCCTTTTTGGGCAATTATTATTTTAAAATAATATTTAATCAATGCTTCAGTAATATTTTTTAGCTTTAATTACCTTATATACCTTGTATTTAAATTGATGAAATTCATTTAAAATGGGTACTTTATTTATTTTTGTTAGCTTTCAGCAAGTAATTAATTTAAACAGTAAATAAATATATTTTACTGTCAGTAATTATTAAATGTTTTAATTTTATATTAAATAGTTGTTATATTTTGCCTATATTTGTTGCCATATATTTTTATTATATCGAATAAAAATATACATTTATGTATATTTTTATTCGATTATATATAAATTTATAATTATTCATAAAAAGTAACTGGCTCCTAATAAATAATAACAAACCGTAAATTATAAACAATACTTGGCGCTTTATTAAAAGTTACTGGCCGTTTAATTTATCGCCTCTATAAATCCTTTTTAAACTTTACTCACTTTACTACATCATAATTTCATGTTGTTATAACATGTTTTTAGCTAATTTTATATAACATAAAAATACTTAAAAAATTTAGAAATAATATTTAATTTGTGAGAATTATAGTATGTTTTATAATTTATGAAAATAATTAAGCGGTTAATATTTTCTAGTATCAGAATAATAGGTAAATTTGTTATTAGTAAAATTAGATTAATAAACTCATTAGCTTTGAATAAAATAAAATTTACTGACATAAATTTGGTGCAAAAAAATAGTGCAATGCAAAACTACTACTTTTCCAAGAGATATTTAAGTCAATTCATGATATATAAATGAAGTGTAGGATATAAAATAATATTGTAAATTTTAATAATGTGTATCAAACTATATTATATAATATATTTATTAAAAAATATACCTTAAATATACATGCATATAAAAATAGCTTTATTTATTTTAATAACAGGTAATGGTACAAATAAAACTTCTATTTTTATTTAATATAGTTCATAGCCTTCAATTATTTTTCAGGTTATATAAAACAAAATATTTAACATTTGCAACAAGTAGCTTAAGAACACACCTGATCTAAAAATACACTGTCGTATATTATTAAAGAAATGATGTTTTAAGTGAGGCAACTATGTTACTCGCTAATGCATAATCTTATCATGTAGAAAATTACATAATTATATGTATACAAAATAAAAATAAGCTTAGGCTTCAAATCGAGTCATTTATTTACTATCTAGTGATTCTTAATATTTGTAAATTAAATAGTCTGTGAAAGCATATAATATAGCTGCCTTATAACATTAAATTAGCAACTGTGTAATTATGACGTGGGATATTTATATTAATAAATACGATTAATATTTATACATCCTGTCCCGTGCGAATCTAAGGACGTGATGACAACTTGTTTATAATCTGACATTGCTTCAAAATTTTCTGATTTGCTTACGTGCTGTCGGTCAGCATCTCGCGATTCCTTGTATCAATATTAATTAAAATGTTTGCATATTAGGACGGAATGTTATGGTTATCTTAATTAAGTATGTGTAAAGCGTTTTAAATTAATAAATTAATTAAATTAGTACTAATTGAAATTATTTTTTATTGATTGCTCTAGCAAAATATTGATTAATATTAACATGAATATAATTAAATCATCTACTACTAGAATATATAAATTTTTCTTTGTGATCCCATTGACTTCATAAATATTTAATTGTGCGTATCGAAATATTCCACTTGCCATAATGAAACTCATTTGCATGCGAAAACACGCGACATTGTTTCTTAAATTGATTTTTCTCGTTTATTTGCCATACTATTCGATTATTCACCATGTCTTACGTAATGATGTGGACGAAAAATCGAGATGATTCTTACCATGAAGTGAAATTTATGCAGCCATTATGCTATGCTCCCATAGAGTGATTATGTTTGCGATAAGCCGGCGAATTTTGAATCAGTTCGCATGTCGAGAGGTGTTTTTTTTATTTTTTAATAATCGAGAGAAAGGTGTGTGTTTTTATTTTATTTTACTGGTGCGGAAAATGCCGAAAATTTGCGCGAATTTTTTTGCCATTGGTAAAAAATGCCGTTCTCCGGTAAAAGCATTGTTTTTTTATAAACAGTGATTCTAAATATCTTATAATATAATATTTATAATAATCGTGCGTATGAAATACATAAATTTTAAATAATTAGTATCGACTTGCAGCTTTTAATAATAAGGAAATCATTAAATATTAAATGGCTTTTTTTCATACATACGAAGAAATGCAAATAATTTGCATATTAACTCTGATCCTAAAAATCATTTATTCTTACAACAAAAAATCGTTGTAACATTAAAGATTAATTACATGAAGATTTTGTATTTGTGAGACTTTTTTCTTCACTTTCGATGGCATTGTGTTTTTTTTATTCACAATATTTTAATTTGCCAGTAAAAGTGCTCTTCGCGTCTCACACTAATCACTCACAATACAAATGACCACCTCAAGTGCGCAATTAATCATTCTCGTGAATGTTATCGGAGGAAAAAAATCAAATTCATTTTTTAAAAAACACAAGATTACGTAAAAGACGCACGAGCGTAAGAAAGCTTTTCTACTGAAGTTACGTTTTATGATAAACTTTATTATGGCACGGCTGTCTAATGAATTGTGCGAATTGACCTCAAACGATCTCTCTCTCTTTGCGAGATTGATAAATCAAGATGAAAAGCCACTGAAGAGGTTCTCTCATAGCTAGATCTCGTGTCGTACTCATTAGCGATCTCTAATCTCTCGGTTTCCTTAGTCGCTCGCCAGATTTTCTTCTTTAGCGCTTCCCGATTAATTAAAACCAATTGCTTTTGGTTTCAATTAACTAGAAACGTTCTCAATAAAAAGGTTGCAACTGGTTACTCCCGCACGACAAACAAGGTCGTTAATTTTGCTTTAAGATACATAAAGATTTTGCGCAAACGTTTGGACAGTTGGGGTACGTGACTCTTCGAGCATAGGTTTGCAAAAATGCATTTAGCATTAATAACCATAAATGTTAATGGTGAATGAACCGGATTTTCAAGTTTATTTTGATTTTCAACGGGATTTTTGGCTTAAAAATATGCATACATATATTGTATAATAAATGCTTAAACTGTCAAATGATATTTATTAATATATTCTAAATATAATTTGTGTCTATTTCTGTTTTTTTTTTAATATCATCTGCAAGATATTCTCAACTTATAATTTATCTATTTAGCATAAACATTTTATATTTACCTAATTTAAGACAAAGCAAGTTCAAGCTATGTTGTTCAGACTATAGCTTACTAAAATTGCGTTAAGGTCATTGTAATCAATGGAGAAAAAAATAACAATAAAAATACAGAGTAAATGATAAGATAAAAGTAAATAAATTAAATTTGTGTTTTTAAAATAAACGTTAAAAACTGACGCGTTAAAAAATTAGACTGGAAAGTTATAAAACTGTTATGTTATATTTTTCTGTTGTAAAAAATTATATATGTATGTATATATGTTTTATCAAAGTTTGTTACACTAAAAAAAGTTTTTCTTGATATTAGAATACTCGTCTATATACAAGCGGCCCTCGACTTTCGCACATAATTGGTTCTTGAAAATGTGTGCGAATTTTGAATGTACGAAAGTCGAGGGAAGTAAAAAAAATTGAAATTGTGTGTATTTTAAAATATTTATTTATCAAGTAAATATAATATGTTTAAGAGGCGTTTAAGAGACATGTTTAAGTGGGGTTTGCGGGTGTTTCCTTTGAAAAGTTATGAAGAGTTAACTGTTTTCCACTATTCTTTTTCTTTTCTTCATATAGTATTTTATAACATGCTTTGTTTTTATTGATCGCCCCACGCACTTGAGATATGTGTTCTCCATTGGGATCAAAATCTTCCATAATATTTAAAAGGCATGAAGGCTTGATTCATATTTTTCATTGTTAAAGAGTTTTCCAAAATAAACCTGTCTCATCTACATTAAATATTTGGCTAGAAGAATATTCTACCTCTTCACTAATTTTGGATAATTAGGAAATAAATTATTTTGCAGCATCTTTATCCGCATCAGCCGATTCTCTAGTAAATTTAATATTATGAAAAGAATACCTCATTTTAAAATTGTAAAACCAACCGTTACTTGCTTGTTAAAACCTTGTTAAAATATTTTTTTAATCTATCCTTCCAATCTTTGTGCAAACTAAGAGCTTTTGCCTGAATAATTGAAATACTCAGAGGGACATCTTTTTGATGTTGGTCATCGATCTACGATGACAAAGATTTTCCATTTCATCCATGTTTTTTTTTGCTGTGTTTTTTTGGAAACATATTAAAGATTGTGGAAATATATCTTTATTTTCCACAATTTTGAACGTATTCTTTAATAATATTTTTATTTTGCAAACTTTTTTTTTAAATTTGCGAAATAGCGAATTGTGCGAAAGTCGAACGTTCAAAAGTCGAGGGCCGCCTGTATATAAAATATGGAACCTTACATAAAAAAAAATTTAATTTATATGTTATTCAGCTAACAATCGGTGTATTGTATGTCATAGTTTAAGTATCAATAGTTTTATTTTAACATAAAAATTAGTATTCATAGCTCACACTAAATCTCTAATGGTTATTTTTACTTTATTTGCATATATGTATTGCAAATAGCTCTAGCTTTTTTACAATGATCAATGAATTATGGAAAGTATATATGTCTGTTTTTACAGTTTTTTTTTTCTTGTGTAATTCAAAATTTTAATTGCTGAGAGGGTCGATTTTTCACATCGCTTTCCTTTAACATAGCCTAAAAATCAAGAGGAAATTTTGCTCGTTTTGACTCGATTGTATTCGTGAGAAGCGATTCTATCGCAGCGCAAAAGCTAATTTCGCCACAGGACATTTTCATACAATGCACAAAAGTGCATGTTTAATTAAATCGCAGCCACGTTTTTCCCACGGGCCGCAATTAAAAGATGTCAGGTATGAAGTCGGGCATGGCGTGCCACGTGGTTGCAAATGTCAAATGTAATTATGTCTCATTAGATACTCTTCCGACGTGGCGTGCCCTTTGCCCTTTCAGTTCGAAATTAATAATCGCCTGTGGATATACATAAATGAATCCTTACCGTGTTAACGCGTGACTTGCGGAGAAATTGGAACACGAGTAGGCAATTTGTTGCTAATTAATAGTGATTATATATAGTTTAGTTATAGAAAACGGATTATTTAAATCCAATGAACGATATTTAAGATCGTATAATGACCGTAGATTATATCGGCCTTGACGCAATCACAACAGTTGGTTTATCTATGTCATAAAATTCGCTATAAGAGCCATATAATACGCCGAACGAATCGAAATGGTTTTCGTTTTCATGAAACTGGGTCAAAAGTTATAAAATTACCTGATTAGCCACTATAATTTTTATAGTTATTAATAATTTTAAAACATGTGTTTAATGTTGAATTTATGATTATTTTATTAACGTTTTGTATTTACAATTTGCACTAAGGCATACATTTTATTACCAGATATAAATTTAATTCAATTTATATTAATTTTATATTGCTGCATAACTTTAGAGCATTGACCAGTTAATATTTAGAATAAATAACCACTTATTTTATAGTAGTTAAATTTTATTTTAAAACATGTTTTTGCTGTTTAATCTATGATCATTTATGTATTGTGCATGTAATTGTGTAATTAAATATTTAATATTACTAGCTATAAATTTACTTTTAACATCATCTACATACTCTTACATAAGCCGCTATTTATTTTCATTTCATGCATAACCAATAAAGACATTTAAAGATGTATTGAAAAAACATATATATTAAAAATATAATTTTATTCTATGAAAAGTTAAAAATTGCTTGCAGATTATTATAAGCTATTAGTAAATTATTATGTTGAAACATCACTTTAAAAACATATTTAGTTCATATACTACATATCATTAAAGGCATACACCTTAAAAATATGTAATAGAGAATTAGAATCTCTTTTAATAAAAGTTTTAAATAATTCTTCATTTTTATCTGAGTATAGATAAAAGTATCTTATATGTCACGCTCAATTAAATCCTAATCTGATATCAATAAATCAAAAGCGAAGACAGACACATCCGACACCAGTAAAAGTGAATACAATCTACGGTATTGTTTCACGATGCGTAATCGCACGCAATTAAATTTCCCCGTTGCAACCAACATCCAGATGTGTGGCATTGACTTTGTAATTATCAATAATTATTCAAAACCATAGTTCATCTCTAGTTATTAGTAAAATATCATTATAAAATGATCGTTATCTAACAACATTGTGTCATCATCACAAAACGTTTAAAATACGGAAATAAACGATCGAAAAGTGAAAGTTCACGTGGATCCGAATCTGTTTTTTATCAGAACTACGCGAATTTATAAATTTGTGAATTTGCACATATTCGTTTTTTCCTTCTCCCCGCACTAATCGGTTCAACTTCCATCGTTTTTCAATCTGTCTCTAATTGGTAACTATCTATGTTTCTTATTTTTATCTATCGGTCACGTTTTTGAAGAGATCACTTTCTAACGTTCCGATTTTTTTCGCGATAACAGTAAAAGTTTTGTTTGTAACGGCCTTCAAACTGGTCGTACGGACGATCTGCATACGATTAATTGTCAGATTCGATTATGACGAATCTTATCATACATAGTTTATAAAGACAAAAATGGATCGACTCGAGAGCGGTAGCCTACTTATCAATCAAGTGTTTTATGATTATGATCGCAATAACATTTCAATATGAAAAAAATAGTTTATTTAAAATCTGTTTTTTTTTTTATTATTTTCTAATACGATCTCGTCATATTTTAGCTTCATATAGGATTGTTTCATATCTAGTGACTGATTTCTACTCAGTCGAAAACAGTCGAAATTTCATTTTTAATATAATACAAGAGTGTTGTTGTGTTTTGGATTTTTTTCTTATTTGTAGTCAGCCTTGTTTTTTTGAGTTCATGTGTATTATGGTGTCGTATTATTCAAACTGGAATACAATGTGGCTCAGGTCATGAGAGATATTAATTTGGAATTTGCTAAGGGTAATGTTAGAACTAAAAGGCAATAGTTCGATAATTTTTTTACTGGCGATATTAAGTTTGAAAATTAAATTCTGGGAAAATATACATTAAAAAAGATTCAGAGGCACTATTGAAGCTAATCCACAAACAACTTTTTGGATACTTTCAGAAGACTTCGAGGTTTCTCTTGCAACCGTTTCACGACATCTGGATACCATAAAAAAATGTGGAAAAAATAGATACTGCACGAACAGAACAAAAGTTTTGAAGTATGTTTTTCGTTAGTTCCTAGAAACAATGGGAATTAATAACTGCAATGATAAGTAGATTCTCTATGATAACCAAAAGAGATCAAAACAAAATTGCTCCAAAATTGAGTTTTTACCCGAAAAAAATGTGGTGACAGTATGACGATCTTCTGGAAAAAATATTTATTGGAAATTTCTTAAACCAGGCGAGACTATTACAGAGGAATTACATTTCTCGTCGGAAAATCAGAAATATCAATATAAAATTATCATGGAACAATATTGCTTAATGATGTTGCGATACCTCTTACTTCCCTTTTTACTGTTTTATTGATCATCAGATTTTCTCCGACAGATTATCACAATTTTACCCATTTTGACTTACTTCTTCAAGCTGGGAAATTCTGTAATCAAAGCAATATTATAAGTGTTTAACGTCTGTTTTACAACCTACAATATATTTTTTTTATTATATTTTGCATATTTTAAAAATTAAAATTGTTCAAAAATATTTAGCAATTTAAATCTCATTAAAAAATTGTTCACTCCTAATAAATTTATAAGCAATTTTTACTTATTCTTAGAATAAATAAAACGCTTTTATTAATTATGTTACTGTTTTAGAAATATAAACCATAAAATCCATTATAACATAAATTATAGTGTATAAAAAAAATCCAATAACGTGATGATAATAATGAATGCAAATTTTTTTATGTAAACATAAATTAGGATAAAAAATTGTCTATGCAATTTGGATTTATTTTAAATAAATAATGCATTTTAATTATCATTAAACTTCGTTGTAAGAAATATAAATATTTTCTATGAGAGAAAAAATATCTATAAAATTTATAAAAAAAAAAAAAATTTTGTGATGATTTCATTTTTTAACCGAAAATTTCACTTTTTTATAAAAATAATAATTCATAGCACAATACGCAGATTTTATCGATAAACTCTTTTATATGTATATATTTAATCTAATTATTAATTATATTTTAGTATTTTCTCAAATCTATTTTTTTATGGGACACATTTTTGTAGGATTTATCTTATGAATTTATGATACTTTTACTACGCCATTTTGCAAAAAAATATTTTAAAACCAAATATTAAGGGAGTGCTTAATAATATGATAACAGAAATCATTAAAATAAAGGAATTAAAAGCGTTAACTATATTGCTAGTCTCAAAAAGGCTTGTTTTGAAGCAAAAAACTTTTTTTTTTACATTTTATTTCGATGCAAGCTTAGCACCTAAACGTTTTTTATTTAGTAAAATTTTATGTAGGATCTTAACCAACTATGAACTTTACAAAAATATAAAATATATGAAAAGTAAAATCGATGATATCTAAAAACAAGACCTTTGTCGTGTTATACTATTATACATCTTATATATAATTGTTCTAAGCCGTCGTCGCTTCCGGACGCGCATAACTTTAAACGAAACATTCTCCGTTCAATTATCTACTCTATAAATCGTATCGCTTTGTATGAACGGTGTGTAACAATACACGTAAACAAAGGAATTATAATAATAAATAATAATAAAAATTAAAATTGAATTTGTTCCGATTGATTTTCGAGCCGCCGGCAATGCGTTCTGTTGTTTCGACCAATCAAAAATAAGCATTCAAATATTCAAATAGTTTGGACCAATGAAAAATAAGCATTCGAATTCAAATAGACAGTACCGTGACAACGCTTTTATTTAATAATAAAATTTTGCTACGCGACAATAATTTTCATTAATTCGTCATTTGACTGAATATAAATAATCGGATTGCAAATTAACTAGGTGTGTTATAACTATGTTAACTTAAATATATACATAATGTGTTGAGGATTAGAAGAATACATTGATTAAACTAGATAAACAATCTTCGTAATGAAATCTTCAAATTTTGAATTCCCGGCGACGGGCTCCGAGGCCGAAAAGTGAGTTTTTCCTTTTGTAAATAATCAGATTGCAACTTAACTAGGTGTGTTATGACTATGAAAATTAAATATATACATAATGTGTTGAGGATTAGAATAATACATTGATTAAATTAGATAAACAATCATAAAACAATCTTCGTAATGAAATATTCAAATTTTGAATTCCCGTCACCGGGCTCCGGGGCCCAAAAGTGAATTTCTCCTTTTATATTACATAAACATTATCATTGCTTCCGATTTAATGCACAATTTTAAACGTGAACGTGTAATATATCCTTAGTATGTATGAGGATTGAAAGTTAATGTCGATCAAATCGGCGCTGTCGGCTATATATATCAACCAACGGACAGCTTATAAATGTGTAGTTCCTTGGATGTTATCTAATAAACGACAATTTACAATGATTATATATATGTGATCGCAAACCTGGAATAATCGATAGCCAAAATATCTAAGAGTAGGTTATTTTCAATTCCGATGTGGCAAAATATGTTCAATTTTTGTTCTGTGCCTTCATTCCTCTTTCGGAATAGCCAAATTCAAGATATTTAGTTACATCAAACTTATATAGTATGTTCTTTACAAAAAGATAATACTTGCTGACAGTGACTTCAACATGAGAAGATTCACTCTTTGTTTATATATACCAATTCTACGTTGTGGCCATATAAGTCAACAAATTGCTCCCTCATTGCTTCTGAAAAATAATTAAAAACACCTTTATCAAGAGTTAAGCATTGAACACATTATTACTACTAATATAATCCATAAATTAAATTTAAACGACAAGCGAAGAACAAAATTGACGGAAGATACTGTAGAGGATTAAACACATATTATATAATTAACTGTAAACGATACTATATAGTGGGTAAAATGTTACTTTGTTTAATTAACTTTGGTATGTATACCTTTAATTGTCCAATCAACGCTGTTTGTCTTTTAATATTAGATCCTGGAAAGTCAATGGTAATTTTGTTAGAATAACCGTGACATATTATTCATATAACCAAACACTTACTGGCACACTCATAATTTATAGTTTTAATTATGTTATACACTTTAAATCATCTTCAATTGAAACTTAGTATGAAAAATGCTTTGTTTAATTAACATATTTTACTGTTTATTGAATCGCACTAAGCTGTAACCCGGCGCGCGCTTGACTGATGACAGAACTGTCAAATGTAAGCAACTGAGGGGATATCCCGATACATGATCGGGATATCACCGCGCGCTTAAGAACGAACTACGAAATTGATTTTAACGATTTAAATTGTAAAACACTTATCAATATATGTTTAAAAATCATCAAATTCTAAAAAAAATATTTTTTTAAATATTTTTAGTTTATACGGTATCTAAAATATAATATAAATAATGTGGATTTTTATTAGCTTCTCTTAACAAAAAAAAATATGTACTTGAATTTTGGCGAACGTTGGCAATTTAAATTAATAGTTTTTGGAGAATTTTTAAAATTTCGCTTGAAAAAACATTTTAAAAAAAAAGTGGGGAAAATTTCAAAATAAGTACTATTCATTACCAACCAACTACTAAACACATAGTGTTGCAAGAATCTCTCTTACTGACCCCTTTGAAAGGAAACTACACAAAATTGTAAAATATTTTATAACTAATTTAATTTTTTTAACTTATTTAAATATTTTTTAAATTATAAAGTTTTAGAATAAATTTTTATTTATTCAAAATATTTTTTTCAACCTTAAAAATATTTTTTATTTTATTATGGATTTTAAATATTCTTAATTTGTTATAGATTTTAAATATGTTTAGTTTATTATTAATTTTAAATAATGTGAAAATTTTTTGCACTTATTAATTATTAAAATTATTAATGCTGCGCAGATAAATCATTTATTTAAAAAAATATATAAATATAAATATTTTTTAATAAAAATTGACAAAGGTCTCAAAATTATTATTATTTTTAAAGCGCACTTTTGGTCTAAAGTAACAGATTAAGTGCTTGATATTTTCAGTTTATTATTTCTTTCTAATTGGCTTTTATATTTACACATAAAACATATAAACAACTTTTTTAAATTATAAATCAACTTATGGTGTAACTAAAAAAAGTTCTTATTGCTAAGATTTAAATTTATGATAAATTTGTGTTACATGCAATTTATTTATTGGTTCCGTAAGCTTCGCTGTATTGAGATTTCACTGTACAATTTTCAATTTATTATTATCTAGCCAAGTTCTAAACCTATTTATAAATGATATGCAATATTTAGATTTATCATTAAATATCGTAGTTTCAAATATAACGATAAAATTTAACGTTTCAAATCTAATAAATAATATAAAATGTTTTCTTCTGGAAATATTTAGTCAAGTTGTAAACCTATTTTCAAATGAATTGAAAATGTTAGTAGTTTTTTATAGATTAAACCATTTTGTCTATTATTGAAAATCCTAAATAATAATGTCCAATTTGAACCATTCATTTTTTTTTAAATATTTAAAAAAATCAGAACGAAGCAAAAATTATATTTAAAACCCAAAAAGTTGAGGGTCCGGTATACGCACACTCGCTAGCTTTCGGTACCTCACGATAGTGAGGTACCGACAGCTAGTTATAATCAAATTATATTATCTTTGTGGCATAGTAATGTTGTACAGTTTTATTTCATTATATAATAAAATAAAAGCGTCTCACGTTAATAATAATAGAAATTCGCATGTCGCTGAGCAAAAACAATCATTAGATATGATCGAGCGGTAAAGCGTCAAACCCAAATCAAGTAAAATTACATTTAATTATTCCGTTTGTACGTTGTACTTATTTTCGTTTTAACTTTTTCTTGCAATAATAACAATATTAAAATATCACTTTCTCCATATTTTCTTATTATATCATAATGCTATTAATTAGACGAGCGCGTATAATAAAAAAATGTACATAATGCCCGTCGAGCGTTACACTAATCTTATGTATGTAATAATTATTTCGAATTACACCCAAAGTAATAAGTATAATATTTAATGCACGTATACATTTCAACGTGCATAATAACTAATGTATAATCCATGTTGATTTTATACACGAACAATATGTGATTGCTTCCGGGAGCTTACTAAAAACAATTCCATATAAAAAAAATGTTTATCTCATGATTAATTAATATAAATATTGTGTAAACTATTTTATTGTATAATATACGAATCGCGCATAGAGAATTATTAATATTTTTTTATTCATTGAAAATAAACGCTAGCTGTCACGCTTACGAGAACTTGTTTATTTCTTTATATCACATATTTCTTTTTTGTGATTCTTTTATAAATGGATAGAATTTATCGCCTTCGAATGTCGCTAGGGAAAGACACTTTTATTGTTTGTTGTTTCAATTGTTAAGAATATTTTTTTAGCAATGTCAATGACACGTTCAATAGGTTCGATATATCGTTTAATTTATCCAGTAAAAAACAGCTAGGTACTAGAATTTGATTTTACTTTAAAGTAAAACTGAAAGTGAGCTTTATATTTTTCCATCTTATATAATTTATTAACGATTTTAACAATTCATTATACATTTAAAACTTTTTACGTACATTGCAAATAAAATCTGTTAAATATTAGATACATTATAATTTATAAATATATATTATACCATTATGCAATATAAGTGGAAATTTGTGGTAATTTTAACCTAAATATTGTAAGTACTTGAAACCTCGGCAATTATTAAATTATTGTTTGTTTACATAATATATTAAATGATTAATTTATTTTGACTTTTTTGTCATAAATATGAACAACCTTCGCTTACATAATATCGAATGTCATTATGAGCTTTACATGTATTAAAGTCATAATCTAGATACGTAAAGTAGATCATTTTCATTATTGCATTTTTAATATCTTGACCTTCTTCTTTTGCCGTAAAGGCTTATAAGGTCGTTCTTAATCTCGACCGGTATAATATGATATGGAGACATGCTTTTCATATTACATATAAATCAAGTAATATTCTATAGCTTCAGTGAGAATCATGATATAAATAAGCCTTCAATATATGTATACCTTTGTATATTGTATTATTACGCAAATATAACATAAAGACACTGTTCGACACATTTTCTCACGGCTATAAATCAAAATTTGCAATAAATAACGATGTCGTTCAATTACCAAGTACTTTTGAAATATTATAAGATCCTGATGTAACGATCGTATAGCAGAATGTATATTTTATACATTATGTAATCGATTTTTAATTTCTCTTTAATAAGCCTTGATAACTAATAACGGAAATGTGTCGTTCAAAATATTTCATTAATATTACTTAACACATATAGATTATGATAATTCGACTGCTCAGTTAATTTAATCGAATCTGCTTCTTATCGTTCAATAATTTATTTTTACACTTCAACTTTCGCCGTGCTCCAATTTGTTAATTAAAATTTTGTTTTCTTGTTTCCTCAATTTCTTTACGTAATTATAACTTGGATGGGACATAAAAAATCGATTCGTATGTACCTTAGCAATGTTTTTAATCAAATCAAATGTTTTACTTTCGATGTCGACTTGTAAGCTGTAATTAAAAATTATAACACGATGATGTATTACGAATGCATTTTAATTGTAGTCGTGAAAGCCATAAATTTAAAGGCAATTAAAAGTATACAATTTAAGTGTGAGTTTTAAGATTTATTTCATAACTGTTTTACCGTATTATTTTTTTTTATTTCTCTCACGTTTGCCTTTTTATTGCCATTTCAGCGATTATATGCAAATTGTTTTTTTTTTGCAATAAAAGCAAATGCTTCATCCCGTTTCGCCTTATAAGTAGATCGTTTAACCCAAATTGGTAAAACGACATAGCTATATGGTTACGTAAGACGTGTGTTAAAAGCGCTAATGCAATGCTTGAGATATCTATCAAATCTTATAAGGTCACATTTCAATCTATTATATTTATAGATTAAACATTCTTTGACCCCACTCTTAGATGCTCACTATAAATTGAAGCAGCAACCTTGAATTTGTGACGATAATCTGCGTTTTTCTCACGGTCGATTATTGTGTTTCAAGAGACATATTAAGCGCTCCATAAGTCATCTCAAACAACGAACGGCGCACAAGGAAAAGACGTCAAATTTCGGCCATTTTAATGGCATAGTTCACGTGATTTGACCAACGATGACGTGATATGGAAATTTGCAACAGGATGCATGAATTAAGTGTAAGAATATGGTTTCTTGTTTGATAATTCTTGTCGAGGCGCAGTTGCGTTAAGATTTAGCCGATACGTTGAAAACGTCAGTCGGCAATTAGTCACCTTACTTGAAAATATACTTACGTTAACAAGGCAATGAACATGTGAAAATCTGATAGTAGTATTTCAGCAATACGTTTTATGGAACTGGTAACAATGCCTTCGTTATGCTAAACGTGGAAAGTTTCCCGAGTGCAAATAATAATTCGTTTGTGCTTTCATACGCGTCGCAGTTTAATGTGATAAAGTTGAGCGTGTGTGTGCTTTGAAAGTTTATGGTTAATATTTGCATATAAATTGTTTTTTACTTAGTTTTATCTGCAAATTAAATTTAATGCTTAAAACGACAAAATGTATATTGGAAAAATACAATAAAACTTCAAAATATCTTTTATCAGATGATTATTCATTATTGCAAAATTATTATCTCATCGTTAATATAGCCAAATATAAGTGAATTTTAGAAGTTATTTTGTTTAAGACTAAAATTTTGCAGGTACAGTTCGTAGAAATACGATGTTTATATTTTATATGGAATGCATTTTCATTATTCTTAAGTTTAATTTTATACGGAAAAGTTGTTTAACTACTTTTTAATAATCTTAGATACAGAGTATCTAAGAAAAATCAGGTGAAAATTAAAATAAAAATATATTCCAACCTAGTAAAATTAAATTAATATAATATATAAGACTTTTTCACAAATAAAATAATAATATATAAAATTACACAATATTCATGTAAAAATAACAGAGCTGTTAATATTTTGCTTTTGGTTCCCAAAACAATATTACATATATTTTTACTTTCAAAATTATTATCTTGCAGTTGCTAATTCACTTTTACTGATCGTAAATAAAATATATTAGCAAATGAAACGAACTTTAAATTAAATTATATTTTGTGAAACTTTTAAGAAAAGTGCATTTCAGTTATTTTATAATACGATCAAGCTGTTTGACTTTTTTTGATAAGCTTAGATGAAAAGTAGCTGTATACATAAATGAAAACTAAGAACTAGAATTAATAATTATTAGTTAAATTTAGTGTATAATTTTGAATGTGAATAAAATGTTAGTGGCAAAATAATAATGAATCTACTTTTATTATTAGATGATTATTATTTCTTTTAAAATTAATTTTTTGTAGTTATTACTTTTACTGATCATACTGCAAACGAAGTAAAGTGTTAATCAAATTATTTTGTTTAAAGCTTTTAAAAAACTTCTACGGCTAGTAACAGTATGCAAAAAAATGATAATTACCATTTTTAATAAGTGCATTTTAATTATTTTGATACACGTGTTTTTTTTAATTAAAATAATTAAAACCTAGTAAAATTCAATCAATATAATTAATAAGACTGCCACAATTAATTATATCTTTCATTTCATTTTCCTTGAGAATAAATTAACGTTATTCTTCTTATAAGAACTGTTAGTATTTAGCTGTTAGTGGAAAAACAATAATAAATCTGCTTTTATATTAAATGATTATTTGCTCTTTCAAAATTAAATCCTTAGAGTTATTACTTTATTTTTACTCAACGTAATACAAATATAATAATAAAAAAGATTTTATATTCAATCAATTTTCGAATATACTAGAAAAATAATACACTAATTATGATTAGAATGTTAGTATACACTAATTAACTATCTTTTAAATTAAAAGAAAGATAACCAAAAATGTTAAGTATTTATTTGACAACCAAATATTTTTAGTACAATACCTAAAAAAATATTATTAGGTTCAAATAAACGTCAATTTTATATTCAAATCGAGAAACTATGTTGCAAACACCTGTCTGTATTTTATTTTTATTTTGTAGACAGAGTAACATGAAAAAAATTTCATTATATATAATAATGCTGGGACTTCATACTTTTACTTTTGCACATATTGTATATATATATATTTGTTAATATTATATTTTCCTATTATTAATATATTCGTAAAGATATATTATAGATTACAAATCAATTAATTTTTTTAATAGAAACGAAAAAAACCGCTGTTTTTAAATATCATATAATAATTTTCCAGCGAGCGAAGAAGATACCTTTTCATATTAAATTGACTGAATAGTGCAATAAAAAATGAATATCTAAATTAATTAGAACCGAGATTCTCACGGCAAAAATAAAAATTAACTCCTATTATTATTGAGTAATGGACTATTTTTCTACAAAATTCGTAATTTAAAATCTGCAATTTTAACGTCGCGAAAAATAACAATCAGCTACATCTGATTTCGCAATTGACCAAAAATTAAAATATAGTCAATTTTTCAAATATAAATATTATGTATATATCGTATCTTCGCTCAAAAAATAGAATAATGAAACACCGATAAAATATGTATTACTACGGGGGGTGGGTCCCGCTCTTTTGGCTGTCAAAAGCTGAGTGCCCGCCCATAGGGTTGGACTTGTAGAGCCTTTCGTACCTTTTTAATCGGCACATATTGCTAAAATTTCTGATTGTAGATATTTGCCTAATTGTTACATAAAATAGCGAGTATTGTAAAAAGTATTTTTTTTTAATATTATAAAAAATATTATTTTACGCTATTGAAGTAATTAAGTACTACTTTATTTGATAGTTTATACAGTATATTCATTTAGTATAATCAATTTAAATTCAATGTAATAATTTAAACATTGTAAAAGATCTCAATAAACAGGCAACATCAATTTATAACGCACGTTTAATAAACAGAATATAAAATCATGCGCAACTCATAAACGAGCATTAATATCATACAATTTAGTAAGAACGTGATGCAAAACCTTTTATACAACATAACTGAAATTAATTATAATATTAAATTCAAATCGTGACCAATTTGCGTGTATCTAACCAGATAGATATAACTTTTGACAGAATATCTTTGTGCGTAAGCATTTCGCCCCTTCTATATCATTACAGCTTTGTCGTGTTTTAATGTTATAAATCTCGACCACCCTAGGGCACAAGTTTGTTACACACTGAATAAATATGAATAAAATATACAATTAACGCCGTTTTCCTATATCACGACCGTATACTGTTTATACTGGTTCACCGACACAATGTGACAAGTGTTTGGAGGTGAAATCACAAACGGAGTCACAAGTGAAACTGATGCATAATTAAGAGTTGGAACACCTGTTGTGATTTTTTTATATATTGATAATTTTTGCTATGGAGGTCGATGTGTTTCGTTATGTAAATTAATGTATATTTGCTTCCGAATAAAAATAGATTAAATAATAATAAATTAACATTCTCTCTGATTTTTATGATGTGTAGCTTGTAACAGATGCCTTTATATTTTGCTATTTTATATCATTAACCTATAAAATACTTATAATTTTGATTGCACTCTTCAACTTGCAACTCTAAATATGTATTATTTATATAAAAATACTGAACGATTGAATCTAAATATTCTGGTGGATATTGTAAAACTTCATATTTAAAGTTTATTGAATCTAAAATGATTTTTTAAATCGTGATTGTGCTCAAAACAATATTTTTTCTACTGGTTCAATATAAGTAAGGTGATTATTTAATGTATTTTTAAGTACATAAAAAGCATATTAATTTATTAATAATAGTTATTAATAAAAACTACCCTTTAATAATTAATTTAAATTTTGAGAAAAATTTAGATTTTTTTGTAACGTCATTGACTCCGTTTTATAAAAATAAACCTATAACATTTAGAGTTTATCTTAGCAGTTGTTATTATATATATTGTTATTAAATATATATAGAATATTTATAGTTTTTTATTGTATTGAGAATTTAATAATAAAAAGTAAGTCTCACTAATTTGATTATTAAATATTTAACAAAACATATTTATTATTATAAATTTTTTTTAAAAATATATTTAGTTTTTATAAATATAACAATAACTTATAATAGTTATTGCTTATAGGCTACTTTTAAATGTGCCAGTTAGAAAAAAATATTATTTATCTATTTTATCAAACATTTTTAAACGAGTGGTTTAATTTCCATTTGGTAATTAAAATATCACAACCAAACTAACATATTTTAATTGAATTATTATAAAGTTAAAATACCTATTGAATAATTAAAATTCCGTAAAATTCATACATACATAGCTTAATAATAAAGTTAGCATAGTATACATTAGTTATTGCTTAAATATATACATATATTAAAATAAATTGTTATCGTAAAAAATATATACTTGATTATTTTTTCTAGCTGTAAATTTTATATAAGAATCTCACTGTTAAAAATTCAGCCAACACATGAAACTTTTCTGTCTCTTCGCGAAACAGGTCGAGTGTTTCAGATAGCTTGAAGAACTTTCTTGGTTGAAGTTCTTCCACTTCCACTTTTTTTTGACAACCCCTTCGTGCTCCGGTTAATTTTTTTTCTTCCGAAGCACTTCGAGGCTTGTCGTTTTTTTTCGTTGCGCTCAACACCAGTAACCGGTGGGACTTGAAACAATTCTATACATCATAAAGCGAACCCGGTCACGATTTGCTGGTTTAGTGCCCGGCTTGATTGGCAGGGAAATCTTGCTTGATCGACATTTCAATAACCATATTCTCGCACATAAATAACCCATTTCAGATTTGTTCAATGCGTCTCGTATTCATATTGGCATAAATCGTAGTCGCAGTATGTCTGTTCAAAAAATAATTGGATTTATTTTCATCTGGAAATAGTTAAACTTAACCATGTAATATATGTAACTGCGAATAGTTTCAAAGCTCGGTACCGATACGGTTATAAGGCAAAACAACTTTGGCGTCCGATAAGCGACAATTTAGCATAATTGTCAGCAATTTGTTAATGGTCATGTCAAAGGATATGTTAAATAAACGGATCATATGGCAAGTTGTATCGCCCACTTGTATATTCCACATTTGTTCAATGGATTTGCACTCATTAGGCCATTGAACCATAATGTGCAGCGTTTCGTCTGGTATGCAACAGAGGCGCTTGTTACATAACCATTGAATGAACCTCTCATATCATGACATACATATCTTATATTAAATACCTTCTCTATCATAATATTTTTTTAATTAATTACCTAGCAATTTAATAATGTATTTGTGTGGGCGTTCTAGAAGTGATAAACTTGCCTAAGCTGTCAACGCTCAACAATACAATTAAGTCATTAAAATTGTTATCTTTGGTAAAAGTTAATTAACAGATCCATTAGCAACGGTGTAAATAAGTCTATGGCAAACATTGTGTACACCTGTTATAGTGTTTGATGTGTTTGTTTGAAGTATCAGCGAGTGAAATCTGATGGTGTTTAACAGCAAGCTTTATTGCGGCGCAATCACAATATAATTAATGAGTTGCGTTGATTATTCGATGAAATTATGCAAGTTTTATCTCTTAACTTTGTATAGTGCAACTTTTCACATCTATACCTGTTATCAACTTTGTAAATATTTAGAAAATTTGCAATGTTAAATTCAGTGTTAAATTTAGTTTGTATATATTATGTATTAAGTGTATTTCGAAGCCTATAGCATATATTTTTGATTAAGTTCTACAATATTTTTCTATCCTTGTTTCAAACTATCAATTCTATTTCTACAACTCTTTGAGCGGCATTTCTAATTTAGCGATCGAGGGATATTATTTTCCAATTAACTCTTTTATCATATCTTATGTTAAATTTTTAAGATCTGATTGAAGGGAAGTGAACATTTTTTTTAAGACTTTAATATTATGTTTTACGTATTAATGTAGGTTTGTTATATAATTGTGTACTATTGTCTTTCAAAACAAACTTTAATGCTGCTTGTAATTACTGACATAATTTTTTCTGTCACTATTCTTATCTTCTGACTTTCCCAATTTTTATACCAAAGCATGTCCTTTGGTCACTTTTAACCCAGATTTTTTTTTAAAAACGATCTAGACTTATCAATTTAGCAATGAAACAGATGTTATATTAATGAATAATACACGAGAAATCGTGTAGAAAAAAATCAAAACATTTTATTAAAAAAATATTCTTAATACATAAAAGTAAAGTTTTTTTTCAAATGTAATATTTCTTAAATGCATTAAACGTGTTTCTAAATCACAATACAGCATCTACTTTTAGTTGGCTTTTGCTTACTAAGACCGTCGTGGTTTTTAATATTTAAATATTTTGCTGATATTCACTATCAAAATTAAAAAAAGTTAGCTAAATCACTATTTTCCGTTAGTTGATCTTAAACCACTTTTATTTGAACTAACTTTTAGAATCTTTAGTGCCAGTGAAAACTTAATTCAAGCCTTTGATATAATTAAAGCATTAGTAGAATAGTAAAATTAGCACATTATCTGGGAGCGCAGACCGTCATCATCAGTGAGGAGCGTTTTGGTGTTCTCTCCATGGAGCCAATTTTAAAAGCTGCCGTCTCTAGAGAACGCCATTAATGGGGAGGGTCGGCCAAGGACGAGATTTCTAGCTTTCAATGGCGGCCCGTTTAAATAAACACTGGCTTCAAGCCTAAAAAATAAAAGTGCCCTGTGTTCGATTTACGAACTATCTGCAATGGCTCAAAACTGTTACTATTTCTGGTGCTTGATAAAAATAAAAGAGTTCTCAGAAGCACTCAGAAATGTACGATGAGCTAAAATTTATTTCGAACAAGTTCTAACACGCTTTTTTATTTATTTTAAATATCCGTTCCAAGAAACGTTGTCTTGCTTGACAAATAGTCGCCTTTTAGCTTGAACTTCTCTGGCTCTATGTTAATTATATGTTATTAATAAATCACAGTCAGTACACAGCGTTTCATAAAAGCATCTCACTGGTGCATATTTAAAAATGCTGATAATTTGCCTAATCAGTGCATTTTTGAAGTATACGTTTTATTGCTGTGTCCTGCTTTATAATTAAAGTTAAAATCAATAAGCGATTTATCACACCATTATAGTAGTTTGTATCAAAATAGTCATCTCTATATTTCTTTAATGAGTGTAATATTATATATTTTCTGATAAGAAATATTGGTTTTTAAAATAAAATAGTGGTATTGCATTTTTAGCATATCGAGTAGTTCCACTTTTATTTATAATGCCATGTATTTAATTTAACATATGGATTATACTAATTAATATTTTTATTTAATATTTTACGTTATTTTTTTACAAATAAAGAATAACAATTCAATAGATTTTATTAACTAATAATTTTTACCATGTTAAAATATAAATTATACTAATATTGTTTCACAAAATATAAAAGCAGGTGATTGTATTTATTATACATATTTGTATTGACTCACTAGGTAAATTATAGGGATGTAGCCCAAATTTTATCACATCTATTTTAATAATAAATATTGACTAAAGATATGTGATTTCTTAATCAAGTAGAGTGAAATTATAAGAATGATAATGTAATCAAAAAACATTTAAAAAAATGGCTATTTTACTTCTTTAAAAGGTCAAAGTAAACATTTTGAAATAAATTGTAATGATCCTAAATTAATAAAAACAGATTCCTCAAATTGACATAAATTGCTTACTCATCAAAATAATTGTTTAGGTGAATGATCTAAGCGCGTTGTATTTACAATAATAATATTAATATAAACTATGCTATAGAAAAACTTATATTTTTACATAAATATTGACAGTCTAGTGTATAAACAATTATGTTCTGTGTGTGCTTTTTTGTTGATGCAGTTTATGTGCCGATTTATTTGTCGAGGCTGTTTTATCAAAGCTATTTTTTGTCTTGGGCTATATTGACAAGCCTTGTCTATTCACAAATTTCACAGAATTTCGTTGGAGAACAATCAAATTTATAAAAATTAATTAAAAATACTTTTTATTAATTTATTGATTGTTTACTTTAAATTTTTCATGTATATTTATTATTATTTTTTTTTATTATTTAAAAATATATATATATTTCTGAAAAATCAGAGTTCCTAATATTTATATTTATAATTAAAAATGCCTATTTTAGGCAAGGGTTTTAACTAAAAATAAACTATTTTGATTGTATAGGTTTAATATAAAAATTGCAGGTACTTCGTGTATACTATACTATAAATATAATAAATCATAGATAACATCTTATAGTATGTATAATATACTATAATATACATACATATACGTAATTAAAATTTTAATTTAGAACTCGATTAATTTAATGGTTAAAATAAACATTGAAACTTTTACTTTTTTGGGCGTTCACATTATTTGTAAAAGTCGCATTAATTGCCGAACTATAAAATTAAATAAACTTGCTTTTCTTTATTAAGCCAGTGTGTTACTTTCATAAAGTTGACCCTTTCTATTTTATTATTTAATTACGCTGGATAATTAAAGTATTATTTTATGCGTTTAAGGTTAGACTGTACACTTGCAGACATGTGGATCAAATGACATATCAACATTTGAGACGTAAAGTGGGTCACGTAAAACACAATATCCAGCTGGTCAGTTCGTATTATTACGTTAAGTCGATTTCTATTCGCATTTACGCGTGAACAAAGAGTTTCGTTCACGCGATGCTTCGTAATTGAACCTTGTCGACATTGAGGTCTTCTTTTTCGTATTTTTTTAACAATATGTTCTGTTGCATGTGGATTTGTTTTGCAAACGTGCATTAAGTACACAGCCTCCGGGCAGAGCATCGTTACAACGGTACAAAGTCGGTACGTTTTCTAATTGAAAAAAAATCAGTTTTTCGTACATAGGTCCAAAAAGCGTTAGCCCCAAGGTGGAAGCGTTGCGGTGGACTTGCTCTCACCGAACAAATATGTACCAATGTGCGAAACGATTTGTAATTATATTCATTCGGGCAACACCTGTATTCGCGATCTATATTTATCTCATTGAGCTTCCGATGAGAGCCATTATGGTGGGATTTTTTTCAGTGAGACGACAATGTATTAATTTCGGAGCGGTGAGTTAAAAGCCCGACACTTTCATCAAGAATATGCGAATAAGTGTAGTGTTACAATAATTGCGAATTAAATTTTTGCCATTTAATTAAACATTATGAAGTAGTCTATTTATTATTAAAAAAAATTAAATTACAGTATAAAACGTCGTTCATTCGATCGAAAGAATAACGCTATTGATATTGTCTCTTATTAGAATTATTATAAATAATTTAAAATCTTTTAGATTTAACAAATTGCATTCATCAATCCAGTGTTAAAAGTTTTAAAAAATATTCCAACTAATAACCTAGTTTGCTTCGCCACTTAAGTCATCATACTACAAATAAAAATAAAATCAATAGCTTATGTAAATTTATAATATTTTACCATTTACAAACGTCAAAAATATAATTTTTCATATAAAAATAGCTTTGTACTGATATTTTTCAGTATAAAATATAATACTCTAATTTAATAAATAGGTTTCAATAAGTTAAATGTTTTTTTAAAAAAACTCTAATTTATTATTTAAAGAAATTATTGTCTTTACTTATCGTTGATCAAATATGTTTTTATATTTAAGCGGTAAAATAGTGAGTAAATATAAATATCGAAGTGTAAAAATTACTTAACAATATCATATTTCTCTTACAGATTAGCAAGTAATATTTAAAAATATGTGAAAAATCCTTTGTCACTTAAAGCAACACTGAAAAATCTTTAAAAATAAAATATATATGTCACTATTACTTAATTTATATAATTAAAGTATTTAACAAATTGTTTCGATATTGGAACAACTAATGTTAAATGGATTTAAAAAGAAATAAAACTATTTTTACCATTATGCTGATTGAATTTCACTGTCGACTTAAGCTTTATAGCTACACATTTTTTTCTAGTACTTAAAATGTTTCGTTTTAAGCTTTTTAACAAACACGTGTTTTTTTTAAGCATTAACACAGTTCTGTCTTAAGCTAACAGCTGCGTTAAATAGCGGACATTATCATATAAGTATTAGTATGTATTATATAAATTTAAAAAAATAGAGCAACAAACCAGATAACTTACTTCTATTGTAAAACCAAAAAAAATCCATCCTTAATTTAATTTAGCTTATTTAGATTTACAGTATTTAACTCTGTGGATCAGGAGACAACTCCAACATTTAATAATTCAGAGGTTCCAAAATATAATTTTAACAGTATTACTAGTAGATTCACACAGATTTAAAAATAAAAATTGTCATGAACGAAGAGAAAAATACAAAGATAAAATGGAGAGATTTTCCAACATATTGTCCAATAAATTGATTACGAAGAGATCGATTGGAAAATCGAAGAGAAAAATAATTGATTTATAGTTGTCATGATAAATCGATAAAAAATATTTTTTTAGAAGCATATTTGGTAAAAATATTTTTTTAGAAGCATATTTAAAAAAAATTAATTGCATTTTAGTCTGTATTATTTTAAAACATAACAATATTTTTGATCAATTTATATCTAAGTATTATTCATAAGTAAATTATATTTTTAATGAATGCGATACTTATTTTAATTAAATACTTTATAATTAAACAGCACTAGCTATTATACTATTTTATTTAATAAAAATAACATATTGCCTGTCACATATTACGTGCTACTCGTTTCTTTGTGTTTTATTATGTGTCGCGAGCAAAAATCAAATCAACGTTTTGACACAACCGTGACACGATATTAAATCTTACCCAGAGGCCGGTAATTGAAATGATTATATGTCTCGTGCACATCTTGATTAAGATCTCTCAGTTTGACGGCGAACATTTGTCGTATACGGCCTGCGGACAAATTGAAAATTTTCATTAAGCCTTTTGATTTTCCCACACGGCGCTTATTTCGTTCACTTTCACGCCTGTCTCTGAATAATTTGCTTGAATTAAAACCTAATTTCCTCTTTTCGCAGAGCAAATAAACGCAGACGAATTGAAGCACATGGAGCGACTGAACCATAGGGATACTCAAAAATGTTAAGGTAAGCTAAACAAAATTTCATTGTACCTATTTATTAGTATTGTATTATATTAGCAATGTGTTTTCCATAATAATTAACCGTCCCATCTCAAACTCATTATACATGTTTCTCTATATATAAAAATACGATATTTTATGGTGGTGAAATATCAGCAATTCTTTAGTTTCTGAGCCTTTAAGGATACTTTTATGTATTACATAATGAAATTATATTTAGATCTGAAGCAAATACCATACAGCCTATTAAAAATATTTATCCAATTTATTATTTAATGAGTATGTCAGATCCAAAAATTCTTGCAAATTTTGGATTTCGGCAACAAAATGGATAAATACTCAATTATTAATATTATTTACTTCGTCATATTCTTATAAAATGCAAAATCTTAAAAGTGCAAATTATTAGTCCACAATTTTAATAAAAGGCTATTGATATTTAAAGGCAGAATCTGTATATTCAAGCATATACGATTTAAGAAAATGACAACATCTAAATATTGCTTAAATTTAATGCATTTTGTTGTTTGTTCAAATATATCAGTTGTTCCCAAAGTAGTTCCGTCCTCTTGTAGGCGCTAAAACGTTCCATGTAGAGCATAAAGAATGAAGATAGTGTAGTAAATTTATGAAAAACATTTGTCTTGTTGCAATATTTCATTTGCTGTATAACATAAATCCAAAATAATCAAACAAAATGCAATTTATAGTTTGCTTAAGTGCTAAATAGTGTCTATTCTCAAAAATTCTTTCTCGAGAATTACTCAAAAAATATCAAATAGTAAATTTTCACAGAGCTTTTATTTGTTAAAAATAAAATTTGTACGAATATTTTTAAATGTTTTATAACCGCTGCATTTTATTTATACTGCTGCATAAAACGGGTGAATCTGTGCCAGATGCTTAAAAATATTTTTATTGGAATCTTGAAATAGAGGTTGGTAGTATTTGAATTTCGAAAAAATGTTTAGAAATTTCTTAACTACTCTATCTTATCGTTGCTTTATTAATAAGAACTACATTAATAAATAAATAAAAAGAAAGGCTTTTCAGAGAGTACTTCATACAATTTGCCTTTTAGCAAATTTAAATCCCGTTTTTTTTAATAATCCAAAGAGGTTTTATTATCTTAACTTGTTCGAAGAATTGAAAATGTAATGAATCAACAGCTGTTATTGCTAATTTTTTAACGATTTAGATTTAAACCCGAAAGCCCAAAATTATTTTGTAACTCAAACACTAACTGTAATAAATCGAAGAATATTGATCCGTTCTGGTCCTTCGATTATTCACATTTAAAATAGCAAACCATCATCTTATTGAAGTTTATTCTATTCAACAATCATCCAGTTCTCTTTTTCGTTCAGTACACATTTATTTTATTTATCAATATTTCTCGAAATATCTTTAAAAAATCGAGGCGTCAAAATGAAAATTCTCATTTTTCAATAAACTAAAAATATTGAAAAAAAAATGTCTAGTGTTGAAATTTACCCTTACATTATTATTAGAATCCATTGTTATTTGTAGCTCAGTTATACAATAAGAATTGGATACTATTTTCAAGAATGTAAAAAAAAACATTATTGCGTATTTCTTCTTATATTACATTACTGATTGCTAAATCTGTAAAACCATATACTATATGTGAAGAATTACTACCGGTTATATATCAGGTAGTTCTAACACCTATCGTTATTATTATATATGTGGCGTTGGTTGTACACACTATGCTATAAAAATAATTAATAAAATGGTTTACTATTTTTTGAGTGAGTATTTAAAAATACATATTATGATATATCAAATCTCTAATCTAGCTAAAACTAAAAAGTAAAGCCTTATTTCTAGCATATCTGCAAATTTTTTTCAAATCAATATTTTACGGATTGAAAAAACTTTTTCCTCATAGAGTAATATCGTGTCAGTTACTACTTTTGAGTTTCTTGAATATTTACACACAATGTACAACTGAATAAAATTAATTGTACATTGTGTCATTAAGAATCTAAATATTACATTAGATCAATAAGGCAATCCAAAAATTTATTTAATACTGTATTATTTAAACAACTTTTTATTGATTTTTTAATGAATTAAATCGCATGCTTTTTCATAAAAATACTGTTATTTATGAAGAAGCTTTTAAAAAGTTTAGATCAGTTTTATAAACTTTTAGTTAGTGCTATAGTTCTTAGGGAATAAATACGATGCATTACAAATCAACTTGATTGATTCCAGATTTATCAGACTTTGACAAGCTATATATTTTTATTGTTATTTTTGAGTTCGTGGTAAAAATTTGTTGTACAAACTAAATTTAAGATTTTTTTAAATATTGTAAAAAATCATTTGCGTATCTATTATCAGCACTTGAAATTACATACATATATTTTCAATCAACAGTTTTAAGATATTCTAAAAGTTAGCATGCCCCATTTTGTACCCACTTTCGAATATTTTCAGTAATTTATATTAAAAAACAGCTACTAGAATTTCTTTTTTAGTATTTAGTAAAACGTTTGTTTAGTACGGTCACAAATCTTCTGACTAAAAAACTAAAAATATAATAGCTAATGATGCTAAGTTAAGATCATTGCATTAAAAATAAATTAAAAGCGCTTAAGTTTTTTCTTTTTATTATTTTAAATAATATATTTATTTTTGTAATGCTTATAAATAATTAAACATTGTGTCTCACTTACAACAACATTTTTATTTATTATGTTGTATAAAATAAGTAATAGTATAAATACATAAAAAATGTCATTCTTTGTTTAGAATTTGAGTATTTTTTGTAAGCAAATAAAAGATGCGAAATTCAACAATTTTTTTGTCCTTTAAAAGAGCAAAGTTAGCTCACGTAAAGTAAAAACATATTTTTAGGTTTCAATATATTTATTTGTTTAAGAGCTAATATTGACAATTCAATTCAGCTCAGTATTTTATTGATGAAACTATTTTTTGCTAATAAACTATTTATATTTGTATGTTAAATATATATATATATATATATACGTAGTTAATATGCAACCCTGAATGATTTTCATATCAACAACAGAAACAACTTTTTTTCTTAAAGGTTATTCACGACTAAAATAATGAATCGCTATAGATAAACCACAACTTGCGGTTTCTAATATCATCTCCGAACATTATTTCGGCATCGATACGATATGAATTAATTTCACATTTAAAGGTCAGTTTGCAATTTCTGCAAAGTCGACGGGGTGCAAGATAACGGTATTGAAAGTAAATTTTATACATTGCAAAAAATATCAATAATCAATGCGCAAGTCATAGTGTTATTGTGCGAATTTTAATCTCAATTTTTTTTAAGGTACGACGACGGTAAGTGTCAAATTAAAATGACTAAACGGTTCATGCCGTTTTTCGCACTAGTATAAAAGTTCAACATCCGCCGATCACATTGTGTCGTTCTATAATGATTTCCATTCAATCATATTGCGAGTGCGAGTTTCTCCATCAAAATTATATTGATTGATTCAAGTATCAAAACATTTCCATTTGTCACTCAATATAAGACATCAGTTTTATTTATCCTATGATATCAGAGACACTGACTCTTAAAACTATTTAGAATTGATTCGTAACATAATGTATATCTATGTTATATTTTCTTTGATTATACTTTAAAGAGAAACCGAATAAGAGACGTCAGATTATTATTATATTCAATTATGGATGATATGAATTTTTCATGGCTACTTGGCCATCGAACAAATCAATTGATACTATATTAGTGCCCGCAGTGTTGTGCAATTAGCGGTTTGATCTGCAGTTAAAGCGAGATTTATCATCGGCGAGAGGAAGAGATCGATTCGGACACAATTATCAATATGAATTGATATTCAGTTAATAATAATGGCTTTATGTCGACTGTGAGAATCGCCTATAGAGGTCAAGGCTTTAATAGCGGAAAAAAAATTCAGCTCGCTGACCGCCAAACTTTCCCTGATTTTATTCACACGCTAGCTATACGTATAATATGTATTATACAAATGTACTGCAGATATATCTACATACTTTCGTTTTATCCATCTTAATAAAAGTGTCTTCACTGGCGTCTTTAAATCACTTTCGCGCTTATCGGAACGAGTAGCCCAATTTTCGCCAGTGTTAAAAAATGCCTCATTACGCTATAATTAATTTATAAATTAACGTGTGCAAAAAACTCGATTAACTAGGTGTTAATTGGTTTTTACGCCTATCAATAGTTGAACAATAGTGGAATCGTGCTGATTAAAAATATTAATTAAATTCGCAAATAGAAAGCCGCGCAATATACAGTAAACATTGTTATTATTTACAAGGGTTAATTATTATTAGAATTATAAGTTTAGACTTTCGCTGGCGCTTCTTATTAACAAGTTTCAATTTTTTGTCTTTTATCATTGATTTTGATTAGCTATTATATTTTTTATTGCTGTATTATAGTTTGTTTCTATTAATTATTTGTAAGATAATTAAATATAAAATAATTAAACAATAGCAATATTAAATTATTGTCCTATCCCACACGTTTGATTCATTACAACTTTGACATTGCGTTATGATACAAGGATTTTATGCTTAAGGAACAATAACTATTTTAATCATAAGGTGTTTGATCATTGTATCGCCATTTAATAACACTTATTCATTTAGCGTGCTTTGCCATAAATCAAGACCACCTTTTACTAGACTTTTCAAATGGTACGTTTCCTCAGATTTTCCGCGTAAGAACGGTGATTATCGCGCGACAGGACTTTCGCACTCCAACGTACTAATCATCATGATCAGATCGTTCAATCATCTGGTTGTCTTAGAGGAAGTCTTGTGATTGTAGGCATTATTGGCTATTTCCTGACAGAAGATCTGCGGAAAACTAGTTCGGATTTGCATACTCGCGGAGGCCGTTTAACTGGGACATCCCTGACGCGTGGGCAATCCACCGACGAGATTAATTAAACTAACTTAAATGGCTATTAAACATGATAATTCAATGGAAGAAATCTCACTTTATGTATAAAGTTATTCCATTAAATTAATAATAAATTTATGAAATAAAGTAAATAGAATTGGCATTACAAAACACAATCAATTTGGATTTTCTTCTATAATCGTTCTATTAGTTATGAAATTTGATTCAGGACCCTCAATTTAAATATCTAAGTTAAATTTGAATCAATCAACTTTGATTTTTTTTATCCTACATATAGAATAAAAATATCACTTTAAACTAAACAGTTTTTCCAAAAAAGTGTACAAAATTCAATTCAGCGAATCAAATATAATTAAAAGAAAGATTGCTAAATTTCTAAAAATCGCCATACGTAAATAAACTGCTGTAAATTTTGCCTTTAAAAAAAAAATATTTATGAGCTAGATAAATTTAGAAAATCTTACAACTATTTTATTTAAGCAAATAAAAGTATAGAATACATTTGCCAAAGGTGCGAAAACCTGAGAGGCATACAATTTCTTACTATGAAAGATACAATATAAACAATACATTTATTGTTTAAAGAAATTAAATTTAAGTAAAAAATATTTGAGATCTATGTATAATATAAGTAGTCATGATCGTAATGTGGAGTCCCATTTTTATTTATTTATTCATTATGGCCAAAACTTAGCGGCACTCTGATAACACTGACGCGACGGTGGCACATTTTTTTGATGCACCTCGACGGGAAAACAACGGCCGGTGGTGCTTCATCCAACGTGTACTCGCATATATATCAAAAACAAACATGTAAACTCTATATACTATATATCTGTGTGTAATTGCCACCTGTCACTATCCGTTACCTAAATATATTACATGCCTTACTTTTCTGAAAACGTTTAAAATTTATTTTTAACGCAGACTCTAAAGTGTAATCTATAACATATTTTTAAAATATGTCTTTTAGTTGAATAATTATGATACATCTTTCTTTGATACACCGCAATAAAAAGTCTAAGAAATGCTGTTTATTTGGCATACTTTATGCATGCTTGAGTAGATTATAAGCAAAAGTTTTTTACGCTGTCTTTAAAATAATCTCTGAAGAATCCATGGATTTTTGTGAGAGTATTATGTACTAAAATAAGACAATAAAAAACTACATTGATTTAAAAAGTTTAACAATTTCGGTTTGCTAATAATACTCTGAATTACCTTTCATTAAAATAATGAAACATTTACTAAATACTATAAATAGTATAACATAGAGTTTTAATAATTTTTTACGACTTAATAAAATGCATTATTTTATTTTGATATAGAGCTTTACTACAATTTTTGCCAAAATTATTTATTAATCAAATTAATATATAAATTTATGCACTAATTTCAAATCAATATATTTATAAATTGTGGAATTTTTTTTTTTTAATGTGAAAAATTTCTTTAAGCAACTTTTCAATAGTTCAGTATCTGAAAAATATTTATTTTGTAGTGAGTCATATAATGATCCTTCTATATGCATTCCCATAATGCAATGGAATCATTACTATATAAAAATACACATCTTGGAACTTGTGTAACGAAAGAATTATACATATATATTGTTCTTATACCATACAGCTCATTTTTTAAACAGTATCGTATACACTATCATCAAGAAATAACTTTCAAGGAATTTGCTTTTATTTTTATTTATATATTGTAAATCAAACGTTGCAATATGACAGGCTTAAACCTAATTCATTTCAACGGTGTAAATACAATCAATATTAGCGAGACATTGTATATTATATACTAATATTACAGCTTTTAATCTATATATGTGACTTGATTTTATTTTAATTATTCATCACGATATTTCTCTGTGAAATCAAAAAAAAATGATCGACCGTAATTATAATTGTATAATATTCACTCTGATATGATAAAAATATAAAAATATAGGATTCAAACCCAGATATTAGTCAACAAGTTATATCACTGTTCATATCTTCTGACGAATCTTACATTTATAAAGGCACTAATAAAATTAAAATATGTCCATAGCGATAATTAATTTATTCAGTAAAGACTAGAGATGAAAATATCATAATTTCCACTTTGTGCCATATTTACGCATATAATAGTTGTTTGTAAAACAGTCTAAGCAAATATTGTAGCATACTGGGAAAATATCATACAATTGCAAACAATTTAAAAGCAATTTTCTCAACGTGTCAAAAAAGAAAATATAGAAAATCCACTATGCAATTTTGGGTAAAATGTTTGTAGTCATCCGATATTTGGGTCTTGGCTACGCCAAAGGCAATGCCTGCCTCAAATTGTTGTCTTGTAAAACCGAAAGGCTATTTTCTCTTTCTTTCGGAAATCTAACTCAATAAAGATTGACAATTTTAAATATTATAAAATTATTTTCTGCTGCGTTTTTATTGTATATAATAAATAATATTTGTGAAATAATATATATTTATTATATGTTTAATTCCGTATCATTCTATTGTGTATATTAAATAGGCTCGTCTGTTTATATTGTCCCTCAGTCTATTCAACTGCGAAATAAGATTTCAATAGTGTAGGTACGTGTACATATAGAAAATCATTGATGATATATGACAAAAGTATAAAGTTGCTCACGGTCTGATTTCACTCAAGGCCAATTTTTACGTTTACACTTTCTTCGTTTCTTGTTACAGTATTACGACAAACGTACCTGAAGTATATTTCTATTATAAGTAATTTGATATTGCGTGAAACGTAATCTTAAACGTGTTTATAAAAAAATCGTTACACTAACGTATAATTATCTGTTTACGAATTGAGAAGATTAATAGGCGAATATTGGCACGCGAATTTCTCTCGGATCTATACTCCTTTATAAAGCAATCAATCATTTACCGGAATTGGTGGGCGGACGCTTTTTAAAAATAATGCAACCTATACTGAATACTATTTACTTTGATAATTATTCTTGATAATTGGTAATAAAAAAGTGTATGATGACTTTTGCGTTTTTAATTGGTTGCGCATGTATCATTACGAAATCAAAACAAAGGTATCGATTATGATTTATCTTGCATATCTAAAATTTCTCTAAGATATTGATTAATATATCATACTCCATCTGCGGCTTTCTCTTTTCATTGTTATTTTGACTGCACACAATGTTTGTATTAATAAACGTCTAATGAATGTAATCGATTAACCTTCCCACTTCTAATCTGACCCTGCAGTTTTCTATCTATTTATTTAAACACTTTTTTGCCTGTCTGTCTGTCTGTCTTTTTGTTCTTGAGCGAGCGCTATGATATATGCGTCACTTTCAGATTGCAAATAAAAAATTGCAAACAATGGCATATTCGTAAGTGCGGAAGTCTAAAGTTGGCATGTCACAGTTAAGACCACCGCTGTTGTACCACTGCGATCGTTTAACTGACAATTTAACGGTTCGTTATGCACGTGTCAAACTGACCGCTTATCAAACGCAACAAATATAAATTTTGTCAGACATTGTTCGACAGATTGCGTAAACAAGGCGTAACACTACGCAAATCTTTCAAATTATACACTTGGTAACAACAAACGTTTAATCACATATTTTTTAATGTGCTGCATTCTATATTTACTACTGAATAATTAGTTAGTTTCTCACACAATACGATCCATTAAAAATATTTTAAATAAACCTTTTAATGTAATGTTTAATACAAATTCTTAAAATCAAACTGTAGAGCTATTTAGAAATTCTCTTTGCAGTAAAGAAATTATATAAATAAACACACCTGTGATACAATCCGCAATTATATGCTATAAACTGATTGTTGTTCGTGCTCAAAGTACATATTCTCTAATTTAAAATCGTACAGATCGAAACGCAAAGGTCTACAAAGGGAAATCTGACAATCAATGTAAACAACGTTAAAACCACTTTCGTCCAACGTTAATTTAACGCGTTGTGTCGTTATTAATTTTATATATGGCAATATAATTTTTCCGTATATACATAAATGTGTGTATTTGAAAGATTATCATCTAATCGATGTCAATAAAAAATGATGAATCGCTAAAATGCCGATTTCCTATTTTATATCTAATAGCCTCGAGGTTGAATATCGCTTAAAGAGCTATTGTAAAAGCATATTTCACGTATTAATACGGAATTAATCAATATAATATAGACGAAAATGGATATTTTTTGCTATTGCGAATATATTGTATGGAGTCGTTTTGCTTTTTCACAACTATATTAGCTGTAGCTTTCCCTTTTAAAGTTTTTCTGTCGATCGTTGATGATCGCTTAATGACAATTAGACGAACGTTCGGACAAATTGCTATTCATAAAAATTTGTTTTGAGCGATTGCTCACTATTACCGTTACCGCTGGACGGAAATAATAAATAGAAACTTATTTTACTTACAAGTATATTAAATATACATGTGACCTTTATACAAATATTATTTACAATGCAATAAAGTTTTAAATACATAATAAAACGTTATAATTTATATATCTCCAAATTATTAGTTATTGGAAACAGTAGACAAACGCGAAGTAGATAAAATAATGTATAGATCATTAAGACAAGATTATTACTGCAAATAAAACTTAATTTAAAGACATTCAGTCTGTATTTACATTCCATATATTCATACTATAAATATTTTAATGCTTAAGAATTAAATTTCATAATAATATTTACTCATTCTAAATTTTTAGGTTTAATTTAGGTCAGTAAAACATATTTTAAAGCTATGCACTGATGAACCATTCAGAGTTAAATTTATTTGCTAGTTTTTAATATAAATAATCAATAGAATAATGTTGCAAAAGAGACACCGCAAGATTATTTATTCTATATCATTTAAAACAATGCGGTATTCAGTAAATAAACTAAAATCTAGAAACTTAAAGACTGTATTTATTTTAAAGGTACATTCAAAATATGTATTTTAATTTAAAATAGAACGAACATTGACACTATTTTTTTCTACATTATATTTCTAAAATAAAATCTGTTTATTTTCAAATCAGTGCACAATAAAATCACTCAACGCGTGATCATCACGTGCTTTTAAAATTTTGCTCTGTGATTAATCGTACGCCGTGAAGGATGTTCCGATACATGTAAATACACAGGGTAGAATTGTTTTGTTGCAGTTGAGTTTTAAATGTCGCAATTAATATGCTATTGCCTCTTTTACTTAATTTTTAAAAGTTAAGAATGTTTACTACAAAAATTCGATTTTCACGAAGGAACGTATAAGAAATCTTATAAAACGTTTTATTGAAATAATTGGTATTATTATTTTTATAATTATTGCCATATTTTATTTTTTTCTTAAATAATCTGTGTTTTATTTATTGTATTTATTTTTAATCAGATCGCGGGAATTTTGTTTATTCGTATTTCTCCACTGACTTGGGATAAATAAGAAGCGATTTAAAGCTCGTTTGATAACACAGCAGTTTCTGCTTGAATCTGTGTGACGTGACGCAATCTAATTGATTAACCCTTTGAGGATTATCGCCGTACATGTACGGCGGTCGATCTTTCCCTGTTTTGATGTACCCCAGATAGTTATATATTTACATATATAAATGAATAAATAATAAATTTAAAATATTACAAAAAATAATATTTTTATAATTTGATTAAATGATTTCAATAGAAAATAATAACAAATAATAAATTAAAGAGTACGAAATGCATAAACATAACAAAAAATATTTTATATTAATTTTATAAAAAATATTGAAAGTCTCTGTGTTGATATAAAAAAATCATAAGTGAAAAGTGTTAAAATAAATTATTAAAATATACTAATACAAAAATGTTGAAAATCACTGTTTTCAATAATTTAATATAAATGCAACATAAAATAATTATTAATAAATAGCAGCAAAAATAATTATGGAAATATACGAGACATTAACTCAATAATTAACAATAAATTTAGAATAAAAAAGTCTTGAGTAAATATTATTATGAAATTTAATTCTTAAGCATTTTATAAATTATGAATTACCTCACTACTTAAAGGTTAATCCGTTTAAATTTCAAGAAAAACATGTTTAAATTATAAATGCAGACGTTATGAACATACAAAAACGTAGTGAATGCCATCCATTGTCGCTGATTAACTTATTTGAAAAAAATTAGAAAATCGTTTTGAAAGGCGTTTAACGTTCAATCAATAAATATAATTCAAAAATGATTTTCCAAAATATTATATTTCCGTTTTTGGACTATTCTAAAATAATTACAAGTCAATCCCAAAATGAAATGCTTCAAAAATATTTTCTTTGCTTTATGCATTTATACTTTTTTAGTATTGGTTTTAATAGAACATTTACTGTTTAATTAAATTTAATATTTGTTAAAGTTTGAATGAATCATGATGCAATTTTAGCACAGAACAATAAAATATTAATAGACTAAAATGAAATACATAATCCTTTTACCTAATAGTTAATGACAATTTATGGCATAGTTACCGAGTATTTATAATTATTAAATTATTAAGAAATAAAAGCCATTTATCTATAAATAACATAATCTTTAGGTTTGTTTCACCCTTTATTATTATTTTATTTTGCGAAATACTTAATGTAACTATATATATAAATGCATAAAACATAACTTTAAGTGATGTTTTTAATTGACTTAAGATTGAATGCAAGTCTTAGTTAAAGTTGCTAGTAATAAATCTATTTGTGTATATGTTTAAATATGAAACGAATAAAATGGTCTTATTTAACCGAATCAAAACAAATTAACAAAAACTAAAAAAAATCTTTCTATAATATATTTTTTGCATACGCAAAACTATCAAACTTTTTTAATTAATTTTTTGCACATTTTTGCATATACTTAATTAAAGAACTTCTGATACATTCTGCATATATTTTTTTCTTCTTGAACTTGAGCATATTAATAATATTTTCATTTTACTTTCTGATACATTAGTAGATAAAAAAATCTAATTTATGTATTTGTTTTAACAGCGCTTTGCTCATTCTCTATATTTTAAAAACAAACACGACTAGACGCATGCAAATCGCACAAAACAAACAATCACATTTCATGGATATCACAATGTCGTGACTCAAAGCAAATAAACCCAAATCAAATCTAATGGATCAACGTTTTTTTAATAGCTACGATCACGGATCAAATAAAAAAAAACCGAGAGTGATCTTCCGTTCTATGACATGTGAAGAGTGAAAGTGCACAATGATAAAACGCATCCCAAAATCGATCGAGGTATTATTGGTAAATTGAACAAGATGAATGAAAAGAATCGAAAGGCAATCACCGGATCGGCAATTATTTGCGAATGATAATTTGGAGGAAGTCGATTCCTTTCTGGTAAAAATCGATCCATGAGTAGATTTCATCGCTCTAAGCTATAATGAACCGTATGACTGATTGCGAATTATTACAGTGGCTGCTGTGTTAAAATCAGTGATCATTAACCTTTATCGGTAACAATAAAATAACACGGAAGTTGCTCTTTTTTATGGTAATAAATCTAAATTAAGAGCGCGTGTGGTATTTAATCTTGTATCAAAAAACATTTGATATACTCAAATTTAAATATAGAGGAGTTATGCTTTTTTTATTTATTTATTGCAATTTTTATTTATATATAAAAATGAATTATGTTCCAATTCGACAGTATTCCAATAATCTTTAGTTCTTGTGTGACAGCAAATTATTTTAATATGTGTCACCTTGTTCCTGTTATTTTGTCCTTCAGTATTACACGTGCACATTTAGATACACATCATAACCACTACTCTATATTAATATTATCTCCATATCACGACATTTGGACGACTGCCAAAATTAAAGCTGAAGGTACACGTATTTCGGCAATCGATTTAATATATTGATGAAAAAAAAGAGCTTTACTCTAGTATATTTATTATATATAATATATAGTAAATGACAAAGAAACATATTAAAATTATACTCGCCACTATACCAATCAGACAATATTATTGATCTTCGCAGCATCTCGACAGACACCACGCCCTTCCTTCAAAATATAAACTTTCCCGTCGCGCCGCAACGTGATGAGAATATCCTTTCTAATGTACAGCCATTTATTTTTTCACCATTGATTGATTCTCCATGAAGTCTATGATGGTTCTGTCGATACACTTTAGATCATCCCAAACACCACACCCACTTATCTCACCTTCAAATTATCGAGTTTGCTTCTCAGACATGAACTTTCGTTTAGCGGATAGCTTTAAAGCTACTATATAATTAAGCTCTGGAAAAAAATCATGCATTGCATAGACCATTTTCATTTTCATCGTGATTTATCATAACTTTCGCTTCTATTAAGTTTTGCAAGTCAGCGGCTCGTTTTTTGCGCTTTTAATATCTTCCCATGTTGCACATATTAAATGATAGGATCTTTGGGCGCAGCATCCCCTTTTTTCAATAAATACACGCTTCGCTTAACATTAACAGAGAAGCGGTTTAGATAGCTTCCCCTAGCATAGAAATATTTTGTGTAGAAATTATCAGCGCAATTAGTTATACTTGATAAAACTGGCAGCTAATTTTCGCTTTTAGCGTATCAATAATGTTTCTATGATTAGGGTGAATCTTATGTATGAATTTGGAACTCACCCCTAGTTCAAAACCTGTCGATATTAAAGCTCATGTCATGAGTATATTGAGAGTGCTCCAAAAAATTATTATATTATAATAAATTTTAGAAATTTATACATAAGAATAAGCTTATGGTTTATGTTTATAGTTTTTTTGTTATATCTTTTCTAGACTTTTAAAATATCTCTCGTATATAATATATGTAAATCTAGATTGTATAATAAAACTGAATAATGGCAGTATACGGAATTATATGATTATATTACCTTTCTTCATAAAATTTATACCGTCTAGCGCGGTCCATTTGCCAGATTCTTTCATCAATATGTAAGTCTACGTAATCCTAGAAATGTGTTCGTTTATGGCTACCCAACCAATTCCAATAAAATCCGCGATTAACATCTAAACGTACCCAAAACCTTACGATCCAGCGAAAGTGTAATCTTCGGGGAAAAACAAATATTGTTTCGGCCCATGACCCCAATTAGGGTCGGGACCTCAAACTTTAAAAGAATACAAACTGATTTCTCCTCATCTCACGAAAATTAAATAAATCGACGCTGTAAATCTTCATTTACATCCATCCGATGAAGAGTCGAGAGGCGATAATAAATTATCGATCGTTCACTCTTCATTTCAAGCATAACGAAAAATTTAACTCACGCTTTTTAATGTTATGATGGGATCTATATTTTTTTTAACTCTACAATATATCATAATGGCTGATACTTTTATTATGAATGGTAGTGATAATTATTTAAAATTATTTTTTATTGCAAATACAATCTTCATTCACACAAAATGTATTTATTTTACGTGACCACGATCATTCTCTGCGGTTTATATACATCTTGAAGTGTTTTCTTATATTTTACTGACTAAAAAATACGGTTAAAACGACTATTGACACGTAAAAAATGTATAGACACGTCCTCGACACTGTTTTCGATTTTGCATACTTTTTGTAAGTCTTAAGTAGGCGAAAATCGTGTCGAGCGAAGCTCACGATACAGATTATGAATGAAGTGATTTTCCGCACACTTCACGGGAAATTGTATTTTAATATTTATTTTAAATAATTATTATATGTAGTGTAAAACAGCTCACTAAATTTTGATTCGCTACCCATTAGTTTTTGAGCCGAGATTTGAAGGTTATAAAACGTTTTTAAATAATAAAAAAAAAAACATTTTATTAGATATTCTCGATACACTATATAACAATATATTTGGAGATGCTTAATACTTTTATTGTGCTCTGTAATGTTAAGATTTGTGTAGTCTAAATAAAAATGTATAATAAACCACAAACTTATGTTTAAGACTCCCTAACCAATCAAATATTATTTCATGGTTAACTTTGGCTTATAAAACTGCCGATTTAAATTGCTATAATTTTACTAAGCTTAACTAACCATAAAATATGCTTTTTGTCGACGATTTAACAATGAATAAAGCTCTTGTTTATAAAATTATTTTTTTTAGAGGTTTTGAAGTAGTTTAGCTTTTTTATAATAATTCTATTTAGAATAAATGTGTCTAAATATTTAAATATTTTAAAATAAATATCAGGGGAATATGACGAATAAAGCAAAATTTCCAATCTTTCAATTTATTTATGTGATTTATTTTTATTTATTTCATTTCGCAACTTATTTAATTTTTCTAACAATATTAAGTGAAGTATGAGGTCTCACAATATAATGGAGCAATATTCCTCCATGTCTGTTTTATGGTTAATAGCTTTTCAATATCCCTGCAATATGAATTTTCTGTAATAAATAGTATTGCCTTACTTGAGAAACAGTATATAAATAACTTCCACAATAAATAATAAATATTTTTTCTTGTAGTGTCTTGTCCTATCTCTTCTGGCTATCGCAGAGAATCCATTTCTCGTCGCAAGTAATAATTTAAGAGCGGTTCTCTATTGTTTCTGAGAAATAACGAAGAACCAACTATAAAATTTCGCTGTTTTTCACTTTCGTTCGTTCGTGCGGTATTCATATACTGATTTTTTCACCTTTTCTAGGCATCCAGATGTCGTGAAACGCTTGCAAGTCTACTGAAAGTGTCTGTATAGTTGTTGCTGAATTAATTTCAACAGTGTTTCTTAATTTTTTTCATCAAATGCAGATGAATCTGCATTTGATGAAAAAAATTTCTTATAATTATCTATTCTTCGTTGCAGATAATGATTATTTTTTTAAATGTTTCTAACGAAGAACAAACTATTGTTTTAAACTTTGCAGTTTGTTCCTTTCGGTTGTACGCATTTACTCATATTTTTTTATTTTTTTAATAGCATATAAATGTCGTGAAACGGTTGCAAAATAAACCGTGTCCGAACAGTTGTTTATGAATTAGCATCAAAAATGTTTCTCAATATTTTTTTATATACAGTATATTAAGCTCTTACACGTTGCTTATTTACAAGGTTAAATCACCAGTAATAAATTTTACTAACAGTACCTTCACCAAATATTAAAATGATATTTTTCTCAAAAAATCATATGTAAATCTTTTGTCGACACTATAATGCATGAATTGCCAAAATTATAAAAACTAGTTTGCTAATAAAAAAATAAAGAACTTAAAACCACTCGTAAAATAAATTTAAAAAAATATTTACACCCAAAGTTTTGTCCTAATTAAAGTACGTTGACGTCAAACTACGGCTCGCTGGCCGAATCCGGCCCGATGACTATATCAATACGGGCCGCAAGCTCAAATTAAATTTCACATTTTCAAATTTCATCGTATGCATTATAACGTATCGGCCAACTGTCGGGTTTATTTGTTGCAAAATATGACTGTATGTGGTGCTCCCATTGCTTTGCATTATAATTCAAAAGTGTTTTCAGTGTTCCGTGTAACGCTTTTTGCATTTTAAAACCCGTGTATATGTATCATGTCACTGTCAAATACAGAAAAAACTATTTGACTTCAGTGTAGTGTGAAATATTTTTTTATCGAATTAGATAACGAAGCATTGTGCTTATTGTGCAATGCAGCTTTATCTGGTTATTCATAGTAATGTTCACTAACAGATTATTTGTGGGAAACATCTCAATCTATTATGTGTTATTGAATCAGTTATATCAGCTTCGAACTCTTTTCGCCTTCGTGAAACTTATATATTTCAGAAAAGAAATACACAAATATGCTCTTAAATAGAGAAGTTCGATCGATTCGTTAAAATTTTATTAATATTTTTTAAACGGTTCAAATTTTTCCCAACGAAATATTATTCTCATCCATATAATTATCAATCACTAAATGGCTTTGCAGATTAGCATATGCTGCAGATATTATTTGATATATTAACGAAAAAATAAGTTTGCTGACCCCTGTTAAAATCATCCATTTGACATAAAACAATTGTTTTTTAAATAAGCTTTTATTTTACGATATCACATTAAAAATCCATAATAAAGACCAAATTATTAAATTAGTTTTATAACATATTTTTTAGATTATTAAGATATTTAATGTACAGTGGAATCATATGTGCTTCGCAACACAAGTAGTTTTTTAAATACAAATAATTAATACAATAAATTATTTTATAATAAATATATATAAGAAAAATATTCGAGCATTTTATATTATTCATTTTCATAAAAATTATTTTGGGTTTTAAAAGGAATCAACTTGAGTTGAAATTATTTATTATTAAAAAAATGCTTTGATATACGAGTATTTTTAAATACGAGCACGTTTTCCAAACTTAAAAGTTCCACTGTATAATATATTTAAGAACTAGAAGATTATTATCAATAGATTATTGCCATTGATTATAATTAGTATTTCAATAAAATATATTGTTAAATATTTTTGTATTCAAACACTATTTTAAGAGTGTTCTGTGACTACTTTTATTTAAACTTCTATTTGTATGTCTTTGTCTGATAATAATACTAGTTTTATTTTACTGATCGATGTCAGTGGCATCATAAACACAAAAAAAATCTATGTAGTATTTACCGATCACATTTACTGAAACTGGATAGTTATTTATATTTGTTTGAATTAAATTATTAAGAGACTAGTTTTATTTTGATGTTTTTATTGAAGTAAGTGTTGCAAGATAATTAATTATCAGACAGGGTTAATCGATTTATTTATCTTTGTGTAAAATATGTTGTGGTACATTTTAATAAAATTAGTTCTAAAAAGTTTCAGATATTTATATTGAAACTTTTACTGGCACAAAATTGCAAATATGAGTTTTGAAAGCCGCTGTTTGGTCGATATGGAATAATTTTCCTCGTGTCGATTACAATGCAATATATGTATGATACATACATGTATTTGATCAAAAACAGTGCATAAATCCAGCGTATGTTTTCCAAGAAAGCAGGAAATTACTGTAACACGAGATTATGTTAGCAGTTTGCCCTATTTTTGAAAACGTTCATGTACATCAGTAATAAACCTGTCGGAAACGCGATGAATGCATTCAGATTGGAACATGGTGTACTATGTAGCTATTCTGCAACACTTTGTTCCACACAAACACGTTACAAAGAGATTAAATTGAATTTTGAATACATTAAGTACAATATTGCCATTGTTACGCAACTTGCTTAATTGCGAATCATCGCTCTTCGGCACGCTTTCTTCGACATTTGGACATTTGGGTTATGTTCATCACGATACAATTTTTTCAAATCCAAAATGGGTTTGAGGAACATCTGTGCGTTGTTAGAGCAACGGTGGCGACCTTGTCATTCAAATACTTTTCGAGTCACGACTCGAGCTACCATTTCACCGGTCGGTGAATCGCTTTAGATTTTTCTATGACCCTAAAGACTATTAATTTTCCCGACGACAGGCACATGGCGTGTGAGCCAATGATAAATTGTGCAGGCCATGAGCTCTTAAAATGCAACATTTGTTATAATACATGGTCTCAATGTTATTGTGCCCATACGCACAATCGAAATGAATTTGATCAAAAAAATCCTCCAAAGCTCTCGTTTTTAATAGACGTAGAAAGTAATTCGAGTTCACAACATGCAAATTGGCAAGCGAAAGCCATAATTGAAACGATTCGAAGCTTCCTATATGTTGCTCATTTTTTTAGCCATTACATTTAATATAAATATTTAACAGCTTAATCTTAAATGAATAAGAAATAGTTATACATGTTACAGCTATAAGCCTATAATGTATTAAAAAAAATAATCGATTTATATCTGCTATAAAACAATCTATAGTAGTTCTATATATATATACTTTAAATTATGTTAGACGTTTATCAGTATAATATTTAATTCTGTCGAAGGTAATTTATTTAATTTGCTAGTATTGCATTAGAAATTTTGCTTCCTGTAAATTTATTCTATACAAACTACTACATATATAGGTGTAACAGTAATAAAATAAGAAATTTGCTATTGTCGCGTAATCAGACTAGTTTTTTTTTTAAATATATTACAAAATAAAAGTACATATTTAATTTGAATAAATAGAATATTTTTTAGAACTATTTAGTTCTAAAAAATATGATCGGTAAATACTCTATAGAACTTTGTTGTGTTTATGATGCCACTGGTTGTTATATCGATTGTTGTATATCATAGTTTTTTTAGAATAAGATAGGAAAAATAAATCTATTGTCATTATAAGACATATACACAGTTAAACATCATAAAAAATCGTCTAAAATGAAGGTTAAAGAAAAATAGTATTTAATAGTGTTTTAATTCAAAAACATTTATTAATATATTTTTTTGCAATACTAATTATAAATCGATGGTAATAATCTACAAATAATATTCTTCTTGTTCTTAAATATATTATAGAGTGGAACTTTTAAGTTTGTAAAAAGTGCTCGTATATTAAAGCATTTTTTTTTCCATAATAAATAATGTCAACTCAAATTGAATATTTTTAAAACCCAAAATAATTTATAAAAAAAATACGCGTATTTTTTCGTATTTATATTTATTATAAAATATTATAATTTATTAATTATTTGTATCTGAAAAATTGCTCGTATTATATAATAATAGTATATACATACATACATTATATAATAATATTATATACATATATGATCCATAAAATTCACTGCGTTCAATTTAATACTGGTATTTTTGTAGAATTTGTAAAGCTTTTTAAATAAATTGCTTTCAAAACAAGGCGTCAAATAAAATTTTATTACTATTGGGTCTCCATATAATATCAAAGTTTGTGAAAAACTCATATTTTTTTTATTCAATACACTTACAAACTTTTTTAATAAAAATAATACTATATGATTAATATGATACTTACGCTTAACCTAAATAATATCCATCGGTTGTATTTATCAATAAAGAGAAGCACTCGTCGTGAAATCAATTAAGCTCTCACCACGTTTTACCTGCATTACAGTATCAAAATGCCACAGTGGATTTTCAGCTGAACGAAGCGATTTGGCCGTCTGCCAGTGCATTCGAGAAAATCGATAGAAACACCCGGCACTGGCCCCAGACACTGATTTTGAACATTGCACTATATACATATGAAAACATTGTATCTAGCAAACATTATTATATATTATATAAATTTCTTTAAAGCTTATTTATCGACTTGTTTTGCTGGAGAGTATGTAGTTGTACAAACCGCTGCATAATTTCGCAATGACCGGTTAAAAGTCCGAACGTTAAACGTGTGAATTATTTGTTTACGCATCAAGCTTAACTTTCTAGTTAAGTTCGAGTGTTATCGTTGATATTTAATCGGTAATGCGACGTACTTGACACAGCTTAGCAGTTTAACATACCAGATGGCAATCTAAAAGCAATGATAGAGATCTGGTATGTTATATTGTGAACTGTAATCATCCGATGTGATCAGCGTATTACATAGACAATATGCAATGCTTGAGCAATAATATTTATTGTATTGAGTGATAAATTGTATGCTTATACTTTTAAGTAGTATACCAATGCTAATAATTTTACGTATCAGTCAAATGTCTACAATACATATTATCTTACATTTGGATCGAGTATGATAGACACAAAGATATATTTTTTATATAGACATTTTTTGACAAAGGACTTTTGAGAAAAATTATTTTTCAATTGCACTTTTATGATTTAATATGATAGACTATGATTTTTTATTATATTTATAAAGAAAGTAAAATTGTATTAAAAAAATAGTTGTGAATATAATTAGCTATTTAGTTTTTTTATCTGATGGTAAATATCTTAATTTTAAAATAATTTATACAAATTGTTAAAAGAATAACCATATTTGTTAATTCAATAAGAACAACGCTATGACTCGTTTAAAATATTAATTTCATTCCATTTACAGATTTTGCTCTAGAGTGGATTTTTCACACGTTCACAATACCATCTTCGTCCATATGGCGAGAGAGAAAAATTGACATAACAATCGGTCTATATATTTATAATTGTGTGAGACGTGACATACGATACAATCTCATTGTGTGCACGTCACTGTCGTTGCATAATAATTCAGGGGAAAATGCTTTTCATTATCCGAATATTTTTAGTGGTCTACGATAGCATTCATCCTCAGTGAAAGTGATTGTTAGTGCATATTATTGTCGTTTTGTTTGATATCATGTGAACTTTTTTCTCTCTCCCAAACCGAAACGATTGAATTCTCGACGAATCTCAGACCCCTGGGTTAACAGTGAAAGCGCTCTTTTCCTTACATTACCATTTAATTTATGCGTTGTAATAAATATTTTCTAATCACACGTTCTTTAAAATTAAAATCATATGCCAAAATAATATATTTTTTAGCATTACAAATCAATTTAAATATGCTTTAATTAGCTAAAAATATGCATGTGTATGTTGACTCGTATGTGATATGCTTACACATCAAAGCACAGCTATTAATCGCAACAATGCACATAATCCATGTGGTAATGAATGGGATTTGTGATATATATATCAGAATAAGTATAGAGAAAGTTTGGAATAAACAATTAAAAATTTTGAATCTTATACTTCAACTATTTTTAATAAACTTTGATTGATGTATTTATTATATACATCACAAAATAGTACATGATATAATTTCGTACATTTCTTAATCTAAATTATGTGTTTAATTAATATTAATATTAAGTAGTAGTTTATTAATAAATTTTATTTATGGTCAATCCGGTAGATATTAAATAAGGATGAAGATTTTTGCTAAGCTTTATTCCATCAGCTCAATCCCACTAAAACAAAATTTTATGTCATTCTATAGCCACAGTGTAGTCTTCAAAAATAGCTCATTTTTTATTCTAGCTACATGTAAATTAAATAGACACTATATGACACAAACTTGATAAAGGAATCTAACACGAATTGAATAAAAATGTATAAAATATTTTTTAATTGCTTAGAACAGTCTTAATTAAAACTTATAGTAATGTTAAATGATACATGTTAAGATAAAATAACAATATGAATTTTCTTAGAAGAAAAATATAAAATATACGGTTCTTTGAGTAAATCCATAAGTCTCAAATTGGCACCCATTTCCAGCACCATTGAAATGGGACAATGGTACTTAGTTTATCTTCTAAAACAAAGCTATTGGAGTTACGCCCAATGTGAACTTTAAGCGTATATACTTTTGAACTGAAAAACTTTCATAGACATACATATATGTATGTATTAATAAAGGTTTCAATTATTATTATATTATTATATTTATTTATAATTTTTTTAATATAAAATACTATTTAAATAAATAATAACTTCGACGCTAATATCAGTATAATTATCAAATATATTTAATTTCAAAATATCAGTAATTTATTAGTAAAATATTACACTAGACATTGTCTGAAATACAAATACAAAGAATAACCTAAAATGTTATTTTATCACTGTCGAAAACAGTATATTAATGTTAATAAACAAAAATATAGAAAATATTAAAATTAGCATTCTTTAACATTTATTAAAATAATTATGACAAAAAATAATTAATAAATATGTAATACGGTACGATTACATATTTAAATACGATTTTTGATTTGAAATTACCTGTAAATGATAATTATATGAAATACATTAAAACCAAATTCTTTTCAACGAGGTAGTCATAGGGTCAATTCATGTCAAAAGCAGTATAATCGTGCCATTGCCGTCGAAGTGTGAACGATCGGTAAAATGATTACATACAATTTTTACTTATATTTATTTTAAATGTTCAAATATTTAATCCTTTTATGGTCCATGGGCTTACTGTACTTTTTTTAAAAAAGCGCATTATTAATCCAATAAAACTATATAAAGAGCTCGTTATACCATAAATTACATACGCTTGCTCGGTGTGGAGTAACAGTGGCTCCATGTCAGTCAATATAAAGCAATATAAAAAATATATTACCCAATTGTATAGCAACCTTAAACAAATCAGAGTAAATTCTTAATACCAACAAGTAAAAAAATGCTATAATCACAATATAAAAATAAAATACTAATAATATAGTATTTTTTTTTATTTTAATTCTTGCATAATGTATATATAGAGATTTTTATACATATATTTAAACATACAATCACATTATTTACATACACATATATTTAAATATGCGATAAAAAATTTGAGAGTAAAGAAATAATGCGACTTTTACTCGGTATTATCAATAGCAATCTAGTGGTGCCGGAAAAAGACAGACGCAAATATTTTATGTGTTAAGATATGTACTTAAATGAAATGTATTGAAAACATTTTTTTGTTTTATTAATTGGTCAACTGTCGTTTAATTTTATGAACAATGTTAAAATGTGTCTTAAACCGTGGCTATCGGAATTTTTGCGCGCGTAGGGTGCCGAAAATATGATGAGATGTAATATTTCATGAGTTTCCAATAAAAATACTTCTTTGTTTTAACAACTGCATTACTGTACATTAAAATAAATTTGGAAAATTTTTAAGTATATTTCACTGCTTTTATGTATATTTCAAGCACTGTTTAAGTATATTTCATTCCTAAAATATAAAGCTTTAAAATATTTTTTTAACTTTTTTGATATTCGTTTAACATTTGATAAATTTAATTGAAAATATCAAGATGTGTCTGAAATTGTTCTTTATGAAACGTGTATCGAAATATTAATTTACCTTATTTGATAAAACTGTTTCGATATTTGTTTAACAATTAATTCAACAATGTCAAGATATGTTTAAAACTGTTATTTATAAAACAGTTATCGAAAGATTGGGCGGCCGGAAACTCTGCGTGCGTTGGGTGCTAAAAATAGTGCAGGTGCATGACTTTTATTACTTTGAAATCAATAAACTTATTCTCAGACTCATCAACTGCATTATAATCTATAAAAATAAATATAGGCATTGTATAATTTTCTCTAAAATAAAAATGCTTTGAAAATATTTTTGAACTTGTTTTATAAACTTGTTTACGATAAACTTGTTTTGCTATTCGCTTAAAGATCGATGAACCTTATGATCAATGTCAAGATGTGTCCAAGAATTTATGAAACGGCTATTGAAAGATTTGGCTTTAAACTAAAAAATATTAAGCGTAAGACTAATAAAATGCTGGAATCTATTAATTAACTCCAAAACTCAATAAATGCACTGCGGTGTTTATTTATTATAAACATATTATAAGTTAATCCAAAAATACATTTATTTCTTAAAATAACATATTTTTATATTTCAGGTTTTTAATATGACTTCATATTAAAAAATAAAACATTCACAATGAGCAGTATAAGTCCAGGGCGTGGAGCCCCTCAGCGCTGCCAACTCATCCTGCAAAGATGTGTAGCCATACAATTAACGAAGCCTGGGAATGCACCAGACGACTTTTGGATGTACGACTCTGGCTATTTACTGTTCCAGGTATGTAATGAAATTTTCTCAGAATTTTAAAAAATAATATAAAAATAAAAGCTTTTAAGAAAGCGCCAAATAGAGCTAAAGATTACTGGTTATTAGATGAATTGAACATAGTAAGACGCTTTATTGATTTTAAGAAATAATCTTACATCCTAATGACACAATTCTCGTATAATTTCAATCAATTTTCATTAGCCAAAAATTGATGCCCCGCATCGAGATGAAAAATCGACTCAGCGGTCGGTCTCACGCTTGGCAACGTTTGACCTCTCCCGCTTGTTTGACACCGTGAAATACATACTGCAGTGTTTGGCATAATATATTTTTTATTCTTAGTACTACTACACGTTATTATTTCAATGCTCTTAACGCATTTATATATTCGTAACATCGGTAGTTTTCACGTAACACTTTTTCGCTCCGACCCGTATTTCTGCGTCGATTCATAAATCAAACACCTTACCGGTGAGAGATCGTTAAATGTGAAGCACTGACAGATTCATTTGCCGACGGAATGGTGTAAGATAAAAGTTAATTAGACCACCCGCTGCGGCTTTAGCTGTTAAAGCTTTAGTTAGAAGAATTACGCGCGTTTGACACGAGACGTCTAGTGAGATAAAGTGCATAAAAGGGGACCTCGTGACTTACTTTGGCTAATAAATATTGGGTGCAGATAATTTATTTCGAAGGTTATTTAATATTAAGAAATATATACCTATAACATAATTTATGCATAACCTTTCTGCATTAAAAATATTTTGGAAATAATTATAAAAAAAATATTTTTTTAACGTATTATATTTGTATGATTAGTTTAAGCAATAAATTTTAATGAAAGATAATAATTTTTAATACATTACTAAATATTTTATTTTATTATGCTATTATTTAATCCTAAATTACATGAAGAAATGAAACAACAGTTCAATGTTTGAAAACAAGTTTACTATTTTTGCTAAAAAAAATAAAACTTGTAGCACCATAAAAAATAAGGAATTTTCAAAATATTACCAAAAAACAGTGTTTTTCTAAGCGTAGCTTATTTAAAATAGGAGTGAATCTTTTGAATCTCTAAAATTTATGCGTAGTAAAGCTACCATAGTTTTTGTAGCAAATCCTCTCATTTTAATCGATAACGAATAATTATGTTTCCATTTGGTGTTAACACTTTTGAAATGCAATGGTATAAATCTTTTTACTTTAAAGACATGGGTTCAAATCCCAATGAATCCTAATGTTTTTTTATCAATTTCTATCGTGTATGGAAGGTCGTTACTTGTAAATATTACATAATTTTAATTTCCATCGTAATCATATACAGTGAAATCTCAGTATAGCGAAACTCACGGGACCAAAGAAAAAATTCGTTATATGATATATTTTTATTTTATTTTTAATTACCATAATACTATAGCATCAAAATACCTCTTACAAGATTGACAGATATTTTTTATCCATTTTTAAAGGATACTGTAATGAACACAATAAAATTTGTTTAAAAATGTTTTATAAAAAAAGTTTGAGGGTCGTCTAAACACCTTGAATGTCATCAAGGACGAACTGAATTTGGAGAAATATTGTGTTAAGTTGTAACGTTATTCTTAAATTCGGATCAAAATATTTCGTTATATTGAGATCAGTCATTGTTACAATGAAAACATTTTGTATGGAGGTTTTTCGAAGACAAATTTAAGCTTCGTTATACTGGGAATTTTGTTATTTCAGTATTCGTTATATAGAGATTTCACTGTAGATTTTCCGAGATGTTCCTAATCTCACTGGTGATAGTGATTAATTAAAAACGAACAAAATAATACATTTTATGTATTAAAAATTATTCCATAATTAATTTTAAAATCTGTAGAAATAAAATTGCAATCTAACTTCAAAACATAATATATTGTACATTTACAATATCACTAAAGTAAATATATATTTTGATAAATTGTTATGCTGTTCATATGTAACGCTCTTGAAATAAGCGTTTTATTAATCCTGAATCAAGGGTTTCTTAAAATAATATATCTTTAAGGGTCACTATATATTTTTTCATCTAAAATATCACCTTGCACAATATTTGATATTGAAGCTTTTTTTTATAAAACGCGTATTTTAATTATATAAATAATTTTTCAAATAGAAATTTCTTATTGGCTACAATTAAAAAAATTAGAATTTAGAATAAAACGTTAATGGTTCTAATTAAGAAAAAAATCTAAAACACCTTTTATAATTCATGTGAAAAAAATTAGCTGATGATTTTTAGCCTTTAAAACAATGTGTGCTTTGGCATTTTGTGCTTATATTCAAATTTAAGGTGGTTTTTCTCGTCATCGATACACGAGATTAGTACGCTGTATGAAATATTTTTATGGTATTTTATGGTATGAAAATGATAGTGTTCTTTAAAAGCTAATATAAAATTTATTTGTATAGCTTTATTTTGGATGACTTATATTTTTTTTTTAAATATACCGGGTAGGTACATGTTGAAATAAAAATTAAAGTTTTATTTTTTGTAGTAAGTGCGCTTTTCTATTAAATATCTGTCTAAGGGACGCTTCTAGTATTAAGTTCCAGAATATGTTTATTAAATTTAAGCTTGAAGTCCAGATGTATGCCCAAGTAACTATTGCTTAAAATCCAATCTACGTTTCTATCCTATTGATTTTGTACATTGAAGCTTAATTCTTTATACTTTATATTTAATATAAATTTCAAGACATTAAATGTGACATTAAAAATTCAGTAGGACATTTTGTCTACAGCCTTTGCCAAGGACTGCATTTGGCATCGTTAGTGGCAGTCGTATTTATTATATTATAATTTAAACATACATATAAATTTTCAACACGTCCTCGACTAAAACATCCGAAAATATGTTCCTAATTTACACATATAAATATTAATTGCCGTTTTTTTCAACACACCTCGATTATATTTTAACTTATGCATAACTATGATTATTCATGACTAAGACATTTATGAATAATCTACGTCATTCGAAAGCGGCTGTGTTCGGCAATAAAAATGGCAAATGTGTGTATTACGCGAATGTGTATCAACTATCAGCGGATCAACGTAGAAAGTAGAAAGGCCATTCAAAGACCCATATTCCCAGAAAGATCGAATAAGGCAATATTGAATATGTTTACAATAATTTCAATCATTACACATCGGGATCCGCCCGGACACAGATATCTAATCGCGATCCGTTGACATAAGTCTCGATGATTAATTTCCGGAGAGAGATTCTGATGCTGCGTTAATGACATCAGGTCGCCGTTTCCTATCGTGCATCAACCGTAATTATTCACGAGAGAAAAGGTTAACGATTGCCACCGTAATCGTAACGTAAAGTCGTTATATAAAGATGCATTGTCGAGATGACATTGTGCCGCGTAACGGTTAATCTATTTTTAATACGTTAAAAATTTGAGATAAAAAAGATAATAATTCGTGTGAGAAGTCCGCTCGTTTTACGACAGATCGTAATATTCTCAGTGCTTCAAAAAATCAGTAGCTTATATTATAATAAATGTGGCAATTAAATCGCGGATACAGAGACATTTAAAACTTGCTCGCTTATTTAATGCTCTATGACTTTTATATTATTATTACGTGTTTCAAGTAGTAAAAATTAAATGAAGCATATTTCAACCAAATTTTGAACAACAGGAGAGCGCAAAAAACAATTATCACTTCTCAGAAGTCAAAAATTCACGTCAAAAGCAATAAAATCGTGCCGTCACCGTCGCATGCAACGGCTCCGACACGATTTTATTGCTTTTGACGTGAATTTTTGCCTTCTGAGAAGTGATAATTATTTTTTCGCTCTCCTATTGACCAAACTTTGATTTTAATATACTTCAACCAATCCTTATTTATTATAAATAATAAGTTCATTACAATTTAGATGCACTTAATTTTATTTTCAATTTAAAATGTAGGGCGATTAACATGCTAGTGATTATTTGTCGGCTATAAAATGTTAATACACTTAATTGACGCGGCGGTAAACTGCTAGCGATTAATTGCTGGCGGTGAATTGCAAGCGAACTTCATCCGATATTTTTTCAGAAGTTATAAATCCATGTCAAAAGTAATAAGTCGTCGTAGTGGCACCGTTCGTTTCTAGATTTTAGACCATGGTCTATATACATAGACTCTAGATACTATTAAAAACATATTAGATAATTCATTACCTATATTTAAAAAAAAGTTCACGTAAAATTTCACTGCATAGATTTTTTCAAAAATAAATTTCATTAGTATATACGCTGTTGCAGTGTTTTCTGTACTTTTTTATTGCATTTGACGTGGATTTTTGACTTCTGAGAAGTGATAATTGTTTTTTACTCCCTTATTAAGCCAAATTTGGTTTTAATACACTTAACACCAATACTCTCATATGAGAAGTATGTTGTAATATTGGTAAGGATAGCTATCATATTTTTAATACGCAAGATGCGACATCTATCTGTACTTCTTCTTCCGCTTATTTTTCCCAAAGAGTATAGTTGGCTAAAACTTGATCTAATGAAAGTACTAACATACTAAGCTTTCATTAGGCTAAGTTGGGTTTGGTTAATTCGTGTAGGGTTTAGATTTGAACATTAAATTTACATTTCGCAACCGTCAAATTTTAGAACAGCATTATATTTTATTAGCGCGTATCAGTTAAATTATATTTTTGCTAGTAGAAATATATATCTACTGGTGAAAATGTATTTGAACTTCACTAGTGAATATATAACTTCACTGAAAAACACAAGATAAATAATGGAAACATATGGAAAAGTTTAAATCATATAATTTTACTAGCACCTGTCAAATAAATTTTATTTTTACTGGTAAAAATATTTATCTACCGGTGAAAATGTATTCCGATATGATTTCACTTAAATGACATTTTTAAAAATATTTTCGGGATAGATTCGAGATTGTTTTTTTTTTAGATTTTTTTTGAGGGATAACCCGAGAATTTCTGGTTTGGAATCAGGGACGTCATTTCTGCTTTTTCCATGGAGAGGGGGCATAATAGACCATTCAGTAATTTTTTTTTTATTATTTTGATTTTATTAAAATTCATCATGACATACATTTTTCTGGCCAAATTCAAGGAAGGGCAAATAACGTCCCTGATTTTGGATCCTATTATAAATGTGCTGAGCCTGTTGCACATTTTACAAAACACAAAATGATTGACTCGAAAAAATATGCTAGATAGCAAAAAATATTGAGCTAGAAATATTTTAAATATAAATTATTATAATTGAATATTGTATAAATAGACAGATTCCATTTTATTAAAAAAAATGTAGTAAAATATATAAATAATGATGGTGTAAAATTGAATAAAAACTTTGTTTAAATAACACATATTTCAATGAACGCCATAAATCCCATTCTAGAAAAATAAATATTTTAAAAAACATGACCAGTTTTTTAATTTATTTGATTTGCCAAAGTCATCAGCATTGTTTGCTATATCCTATTTTGTAACACCCTGTCATCGATTATTTTTATTTCATAATAAAATTTATAGCTTTGCTCTAAAATATACACCTGTTAACGCACGCAAGAAAAATTCAACACACGCTACTTTTACTTTTTTCCTTATGAAGCGCGAATAATCGTCTCTTTTTATAGTTTTTCCTAACACACTGTATCAGTTTTCGTTTTCCGTTTAAGCTGTGGGTCAAATCCGAGTTGGCAAGTCGTTAACTATTATCTTGCATTGTCCAAGGTAATGTTCTTTTATTTTTTCTAAAAATATCTTGCAGAATGCGCGGTCACGTAGCTTTCATACAAAAGCTTTCCGCAAGACCATTGTTTTCCCACACGTTCCGTTATTGTAAACTTAATGGTATTCAAGGTGTGAATTTTTAAAGAATGTTATGACTTTCTGGTTTTAATTTTACCTCTCCATTGATTAGCAAAAATACTTTCATATTACCTAATAAGCAATTTTCTAAAATGTCCATGGCAGTGGTTATCAATTACTATTGTACATTAAGACAATTCTATTTTTTATATTCAAACAATAGCCATACACCTGTGTTATATAGTGATTAACATTTTAAAAACCATTTTTATGATCCAACTCAATAATTGATCTTACGCTAAGGTCATAGAGATTGAGCATAGGATGCGCCGATTTCTATTCTGGCATTTAGAAATGATTTAATCAGAAGTTCGAAAAACAAAAGGGAGATAACTCAACGCCGGTTCGTTGGTCACTCACTGCTACAAGACAATACACGATCGGATTTGTGTCAATCACCCTATTATGGCTTCGGGTCTAAGAAACGCCCACGATCGTCACTTTTAAAAGGTTAACAACAATGATGCATATTATATATATTTATAAAAATAATCAATAGGAATAGGAAGAATGTCTTTAGCTACTTCAAAAATGAAGCAAGATTACACAAACCATCGTTAGGACAACAATAAGCTCATTAAATAAAACCTACGTCAATACCATATACAAAAATGCGTAATTTTATTGCATTGTTAGATTATAATAACAACAATATTGAAATGTTAATGCGCAATGAGTCGTTAGTATAATATTATTTTAAAAACCTTGGCTTTTAATTTTTGTAGAGTGCGTAGTGTAGTTATTTCAACACAATGATTATGATTGCGCGTTTGGCAATTCGATACGTTTAAACGTATAGGTGATTAAGTTGAACCCTATAAAATAATTAAACATAGGGATTAAGCGTTCGTTGGGTTTCTTTTAATATGTACTACGTATTTCATTCTATGGATAGTTTTGGAATGGAACACATTATTATTAGAATAGCTTTCATTCACATTTTTCTCTTACCTACTTCCTCTTCCGTCTAGCTGAAATATCTCCTTTTGATGTTTTTTTTAAAAGCTCAAGCATATGTGTTTTACCACTGAAAAAATATTTAATATGCCAACAAGGAATTTCATCTATGCGCTCATACTATATCTAAAAATATATGTATATGCACCTCTATATATTTTATATAGGTGTATATTTTATTATGTACTATAAAATAACATTTATTTTCTGGGCTATTGCATGTCTTTTTTATATCAATATAGTTTGGTTATACTATCTATTTTATAAATATATATTTTTAAATAGTTTACTTTTACATTCATAATTAATTGTTACTTACAAAACATACGTAACAGAAAATCTGAACCCTAAAATTCTTACGAATAATAAGCAAAAAATTATAAAGCTTTTAATTTTTTTATAGTATTTGGTTTAAAACTTTATTATTGATAAGGATTTAATTCAAATATTTAGAATTTTAAAACTATTATTATAAATATAAATTTTGACAAAATCATAATAATTGTACTCGTTAAAAAATAACTGGTGTTAAAATAAATTGTTCTAATATGATTTGTTCATAATAAATATTTTTATCTAATCTTAAACTTTTATGAACTGCTTGAATAATAATACAGTATGTCACATTTAGTATACAAATAAATAATATTTATTTAGACATATTTTTTGTTAAATATCATCAATAAAACATGTATTATTTTACTCGTTTCTAGCTTCATATGATATACACAGTTATGTGTGTTTATTTGGTTAGTAATTTACTTTAACATTCTATGTGATTTTTTTATCTATTTGTATTGAAAGAAAGCTTTTAAATTCAGTTAAATATTTCATACGTTACACACAGATTCAAGTATTTATTAGATCAATAATTTAGTATTACCCAAATTGTAAAACATTCCAGGTAATATTTTCTATTAAAAAATAATAATATTTTTAGTTATAACGTCGACTTCATGCGTTACACACGAAGCTGGGCGTTTATTAAAATAATAATTTAGTGCTGCTTATTTACCAATTCATTTATTTTTTATACATACAAACAAAAATATTGTTTGATTTGGATAGTTTTTTTAGTTATTTTCAAAAATCATGCATTATACCAAAATATTTTATCTATTAAATAAGACCATACAGATCGCATATGACGTCATCAGGGAAAGGAGTAGGAATTATATTAGCTCCATTTTTAGTAAAAAATAATATAGACATAAATCTATTCTGATGTATAAAATAACTAATAGAATTTGTATTACAGCATTAATATATTTATAAAAAATACAATTTTCTGTTATTTTTTGATAAAAATATATTATTATATTAATTTTTTAATGGTATACAATTATCGATTATTATAAAACGTTTTATGCACAGATGTAGTATTAAATATGCAAAAAAAATATTACCCAGCGAGTTTATTGTTAAGACCAAGTTTTAAGTTAAACTGTTAAGAACAAGAAAGGAGGCCTTTTGGCCTTTTTCTGCTGCCTAATAAATGCTTTTGATTTTGATTTCAATGAAAACTCTCAAAAGTTTACTTAGTAAATATTATGTTTGTAAATGTAATATTTCAAATTTAGGTAAAGGAAAAATATATGAACGTATAAAAACACAAGTTGAATTTGATGCATGATATATTATTTAAAGCTCAAAAGTTTTAGCAGAAATTTAATAATATCAATATAATATATTTATTGTATTATTTATGATTTCTCCCTCTATGTTGAAAGTATAATCCTCACTGATTGTGAGTTTGACTGTTAAGGCCAAGTTGTGAGTTTGGCTTTTAAGGCCAAGAATAATTGCCAATAATAGCGCAGTCGTATCAGTATTTTCCAACCGCCTAATAAATGTTTAAACGTCACTATAGAAAGCTCTCGGAAGCCGATCTAGTAAATACTAGACTATAATACTTGTAAACATATTGTTTTTATAGATAAAAAAATATATATAGCACTCGCAAATTCTATATACCTTTAATACATTATTTTAGCTAAAAGGTACGAGCAGAAATTTAATGTTATCAGTTAATTATTGTATTTTTTATTTTATGTTTAATTCTTACTGACGCTTCTTGCTTACCCTAACGCATGTGACGTCACGATAAAATGTAAGTTGTACTGTTTGGCCTTTATATAGACGGTATTGATTATAAGCGGATCTGGTACATTACGTATATTATTTTTTTATTTATGAAAATAAATAAAAAATAAAAGGGTTTTAAATTAAAATAAATATGTTTTTGCTTAGCATGTTACTTCATGTATTACATACGGATTTGGGTGTTTATTAGTATTGTTGAATATTCCAGATATTGTTTTTTTTATATACAAATATTATTTTTTTAATACAGATGTAAAGCTTTTAAATATCATATGAATAAATATTTCTTGTTTATTTTGGTAATTTTCTGAATAATACACAGATATGTATATTTATTAAATGAATCATTAAGTGATTTCCGTTTTTTTATTATTTTACCGATTATTTAGGAAAAATTGCATTTAAGCTTGAAAAAATATTTTTTATGAGAGCTTTATGCGTTACACGTGTGTTAGTGTTTTTTTTTAATTATAAATTATTAAGTCTAAAATTGTTTTAACATATTTTTCTTAAATATACACAAACAGTAATTTAGCTTTTTAATTTAAATAAATATTTTCTTACTTTTTTAAAATTTTATGCATAAAGCATTGTTCAGTGCTGTTTAATTATTTAAACATTCCACGTAATATTTTTTTATCTTAAAAATTTAGATAAATACGTTTTTAGTTATTATGTTATCTTCATGCAGTAATATTTTATTCTGATTCTAATTAAAGGGATAATTTTGTATTGCTTAAATTGCTGAACATTCCAAGTTGTATTGTTTATAATAGAAATTCCTATATAATAGAAATTGCTTTAAAATATAAAAAAAAATATAATATTAATATGGTATTAAGTTAAATTACTAATTAAATTAATTATGATTAAATTGAACCAATTTATTTAAGCTTTATTTATAAAGTTGATTACGCTCGCACTACAGTCAGATTGATTTACGTTCTATTCATTCTTCCGTCGTTTATCTGACCTCACTAATAGATTTATCACATTAACGCCTACTTTTCGTTACCTTTTGATTAATTTACGACCCGTTCATTATAAACCGATCAAATAGTGTTGAAAATTGTAAAGCATCTCTGATGGTCATAAACAACGATTTGATTGCGCCGCGCAAATTTTAACACGACGTAATAACAAACAATAATTGCTCAATCAATTCCGACGCGATAGCGTTTTTTGGTACACATAATAATTTCATTTTGCACATTAATTGAATTCACATAATAATAACGAAGCAATCTCTCTTATGCGTGCAATATTATGGATTATTATTTTTTTTAGTTTTAATTGGATTATCTGTGATTTTTTAACCTTAACTGCCAGCGCCCACCTTTATTTCCGTTCCTAATTATTATTTTTTAGAATCAAGATTCGATTGGATCGTATGAGTTTTTTAATATTGTGAGATGATGCGTGGGATTTGCACATTTAAAGGCACAAAAAATTGCGTTATTTAACCATAATCGACAATAATTGTTAGAGCCGCGTAAATCAAAATTTTACATTGGAGGAAATCATCAATCATAATTTTCGCCATGACGCCCACACGTCAAAAGCAATTACGCTTATGGATTACAGTATGTATAAAGTTTTTGATAACGTGACCTCGAATTTAATTTATTGTTTTATATTAATTATACATTATAAATTATTGGTATATCAATTAAGAGTAAAAATTTTAATTGTTCCTCATAAACTTTTATATGACAGCTTTTTGTAGACCTTTGTTTTTTTTTTAATATGCATCCTTTACTATCTCATTAGTGTCACAAACTACTAAATTAAGAGCAATGTATTTTTATTTTGTCCAAAAATATTTTCTCTTGTAAAAGCTCATTATATGTGCTTCCAAAATACGCCTTAATATATTTAGAAAAATTCTTAAAAGGATAAGAGTGTTGTATATTTTATTATTATTAATAATTCTTTTAATATTTGATAGTCATATTCAGTCATTTTACAATACTCATAATTATTAATTATTTTTCACAATTCTCGAGATTGCTATCTAGGTTTTTATACCCCTTACCCGAACGTAGGTGTGTAAAGCTTGATTTAACCCCCCAACTTTGAAGGGCTGACTGGCATAAAAACAAAAATCCCCAAAAACTCTTCGGGGATGAGTGTTGCCAGTTTCGGAATTCACCCCCCAATAATAACAATGGCTTGACAGATTCCAGAATCGGTAATTCTTTGGGGGTGGCTTGATACATAGCATGCACTCTTTGTATATAAAACGAGACCAGAATCTCAAACAAGCCGTAATGAAACTCACGTGTGGTTCAATTCCAAAATAACATAAAAACGATACACCCATTATACTTTCAAAGAGGGCAATGAAGCTTTGTCTGCACACGGAAGTCAGTTTTTTTATTGTTATGTTAGACAGTCTAATTTGGGTGTCACACACAGGATAAGACTAGACACGTAAATAAGATATTATGGTCTGTAATCGGAGGATCTTGTATGATGTTTTCCCATGGTTTATTTGTTAGGCATTGCTCAACTAAGTAACGGAGAATATCTAGCAGATTTACAACTGACTGTAGTTTGTTCGAGATGTAACAATAACTCAAAGCCTGTCTAATTAACAGCCAGCCGAACAACAATGCATTTAAATGAAACGGTTTATTAAATGCCGATCCGGCAATTAAAACCAAGCGACCCGTGAAACGGGGTAGATAGATTATCGTCTGTATGTATATATATATATATCTATAAGTATTATTAATTGTTAAAACGTATCCTAATAGAGTTACTCATCCATTTTCACAATTTTTTGGTTCGCCATTAACGTGAAACATAAATTAATTCGTATTAGAAGATAGTAAATATTGTGACAAACTTATGCCTTAAAATTAAATTTATTTCAAAATATTCATATCTCATATTAACCTGAAGATTTTTCAGATTATATATATTTGACGAATTGCTAAAAGCATTTTTATTTATTCACTAATCTAACTAATCTTAAAATTCATACTCTTTTTATAATCGATTAACTTTTAAGCTTTCAGTAAAATAGTAAAACCTCAAGAAAATATAAATTAAAAAATGGTTCAAGCTTTTTTAAAAAGTGATATTAAAGAATATTTCTAAAATTGGCTGAAATTATTTGTATCATATTTCAAGGCACAATTTTTCCTAATATATAATTTTACAGCTGAACTTATGATTTCTGGATATTTTAGGCAAGCTTCTTTAAAAGCTTTTAAGATCTAAAATAATATCAGATCTAGGTCTGGATACAGTAAAAGCTAGTCTAAAACCGTGTTTTCTATATTTTAAAACCAATACTAATAAAATGTCATTAAAAAGTTTTAACCATTAAGCCTTGCATGTAAATACGATTTCTTTACTTCTGCTATGTATCCTCAGTTAATATCTATAATAATATGATAAGAGTCACAAAAAAGTTATCTTAATCTCAAACTTGAATTAAACCCACCATATGACTTTTATACAATCTTTAAGTGACCAGTCAGTTTTACAGTCTATTTTTTTTTTTTTTATGAAAATAATGCTTTATGTGAAACTTTACAGTCCTTCTAAATCCAAATTTCAGAACAGATAACTTTTTCAATCATTACCTATTTATTTCCCACCAGTAAAAGACACTCTTTTTTTACACCTACTATATTATATATAAATTATATAAATGTAATTATTACTTATTACCGCAAAATATTTAAAAAATACTCAACTTGACTATTAGTAATTATACTTAATTATTGATAATTTTTATAAACAATAAAAATGAATTTCTGTTTTATCAAAATATAATTTTGAGATTCAATATTAGCTATAAAATTAACATAAATTTCAATAATTAACTTTAATTGTAATAATGTTCCATTTTTGATACAGAAACTATCTTTAACTTGTTTTTACTTAATTTTAAGATTCACGCGTGTAGAAAATCCTTGCAAATAGTTTAAAAAAAATTATCGCATAATAATTTGTAATTATTCAAATTTTGTCTATCAAAAAATATACTTCAACTAATTTGTACTTTATTTTAAAGTTCATAAAAAAATATTTTTTGTTGCAAATTCTTGCAAATGATAGAAGAAGAATTTACAGTGTATATTTATCTGCAATTATTGAGATTTAGACTACCAAAAAAATTTAAAATCTGCCTATTTTTAAAATTTAATTTGTGCTTTACTGATGGAACAAAGTTCAAAATATGCTATAAAACACTATAAAATTAACAAATACCTCAATAAATAACTTAAATATTTCATTGTAATAATGTTTCACTTTGATACAGTATCAAAATTAAAACTTTTTTTAAATCAACGTAATTTTCAAACTTACTTTAACTAATTTCGTAATTTGTTTTAAAGTTCTTTAGTGTAGAAAGTCCTTGTAAAGGATTGAGAATTTTTTATCGCAAACTCATCAATGATTATTTAAATTTTGACTACCAAAAAACTTACTTAAACAAATTTATTCTTGTTTAAAAGTTCAGTCCATCAGTGTCTTGAAAATCTTTGTAAATGTTCAAAGAGTTTGTATTTCATACTCATCTGCAATTATACTGATTTTGCCTAGAAATAAAACGATAAATCTGCCTATTTCTTAAAATTAATTTGCACTAAATTGCTGGGGAAAAGTTTAATAAAATAAATAAAAAACATAAGTAATTAGCTCAATCATTTCAGTTTAATAATGTTTCATTTCTGATAAAGGCTCAAAATTAAAACTTTTCAAGGTCAACGCAATTTGCAGATTATTTTCACTATTTTTTTTTATTTTTTAACGAAAAATTTTCTTATTTTTAAAATGTAATTTGAGCTTTATTGATAAAAAAAAGTTCAAGAAACGTCTGTTCAAAATTTTATGTAAGCAAAAAGTATAATAGATTAAATAAAAAAAAAAAAATTTTTCATTTTAAATTTGAAGAGTTAATATACTACATATTAACTCTTCCAATTTAAATTTGAAGAGTCTATATACAAATACTTTAATATACATGTGAGATTAGTTGATTAATAATTAAAATATATTTACTTTTAAATCCAAACCAATATAACATAAGTAAAAGTAAGATAATTTAAAAAAAATGCTTTAGCTCACCTGAAATCTGTGTTTAATGTAATTTAATAATTAAATAAAGGATTTTGGTGCAATTTTGATTATATGATATTTTATTATGGCATATTATTAAAAATCATTTTTGATAATTTCCTTCGGTTTTCTTAACCCTTGTTCTGAAGATGCTTTTCATATATTTTTTTGACAGCTTGTCGTAAATAAATATTTATCTAATTCAGATCTTATTTATCTAAATCGCGGTTTTTCGGCATGGAAAATATGTTTATATAACATTTAAAATAAATTATTACTAATAAATCAATAAATTCCTACTCCCTGCTTAAAACATGTTGTTTAATCTATGCACTTAGTAATAAATTATACAATGTTTTAAACGACCATGGTTCTGTATATAATAAAATAGTTTAATGATTCACAATTTACAAACTGACCATTATTGCATAGTTAACTGAATTTTTAACCGAGATTTATTATCATGGTACTACTCAAACGTCAAAAACAGCTTGCGCTGGCAGTGTACGGGCGTGATTCTCGTTGCATTGTCATAAATCACCATCGTTATTTTTTTTGTTTAAAACAAAAAATCAATAAACCATACACAAATACTTGAACAACGTTACGCACGTAGAATCACGTAAATAAAAACACGTACATGACCGACGTCAATTAATATCGTGTAACTATTACATTGTGTTCGTGACCCGCCCGCTGTATTAAAGACACATAACTCATTCAAACCGCTGCAAAAATATTGCATAATGCACGTTTTAACCTTTGGAATTAAAAACAGAATCATCGTGCAAATGTCGAACGCTTATCGTTCATGTCGAATGCCCTATATACATGTATCCAAGTGTCGCGAATAAAAAAATATGTATAATGAAATATATTTACATACCCCTTTCATTGTATATTTTAAAGATACTATATAAGCACAAATCATTTTAATCTCTTAAAAACATATTAAAACACTCGAATAAATGAGTTACATTTTTTTTTATATAATATATATATATATATATATATAATACAATATTTTTGAAAAAAAATGGAAATTTTGTTTTCTTACATTTATTATACAATTTGTTCCCTCAATCTTCATGTGTCCAGTCTCGGTATAATGCGACCCATTCTAGCCTTATTTCAAAAGTCATTGTTTTACAGAGCATTTACTCACATTTTTTAATTTTCTTCTTCAATCTCGATGCAGTCTTAATCTATATGTATTTTCGGATTTTTTAAATGTGACATAATTTTACTTATATTGTTTTAATTAAATCCTTGTGAAGCAAAAAAAATATATTTGCTTTATGCCCTTCACTTAAATAAAAGTTTTTATGTATTCGTGAAATCTTGTAAATAAAAATTAAATAACGGCAAATGAAAACACGAAGCACATAACTTCACAGGAAGGTTGCTTTCTCTAGATTGAACAAGAAGATCGTTTTTTAATTTATTTAATCAGTCATAAAAATGCGACAAATTTACTGTTTAATATTAAAATACTGTTAAGATTGCACACTTAAGAAGAATTATGCAACATTATAAAGGTTCTTACTGTTAACGCTAAACCTGAATATATTATATAAAGGTTGAAAAAATGTTTTTGAATTTATGTACATCGTAACGATGTGATTTTTATTGCGTTGGCTATTCTCTACTTTGTAACTTATGTACGGTTAATTATCGTTATATTTATAAAATTATTAATATGTATGTATTTAGAAATGAGTGGCATTTAAAATGTTAGCAAATAACTGATCCAAGTAGAATGAGTTAAAATCTATTAAACTAACACCTTGCAAAGCTTTTAAAGAAATGATTTAATGTATATGTTAAATTCTACTAGCGAAAATATAATTTTATAAATTAATAATAAATTATATGCTGCTCTAATTTGTATATGATACACAATTCGACAGTTGCGAAACGTTCATTTACCATTTAAAATTAAAGTTATAAAACTAACTATTGTTTTAAAATGTTCATTAAGTTGGGTTTGGGTTAATTTATTTTAAATATTGTAGTACATGAAACCCCCCAATAGCGTATAGCGTTACCCCGTATAGCGTAGCTTTTGTTACTGTTTCTCCCTTGACTTCGCTAGACGATTCTGTGACCGGCGAAACTGTACTTTGTCGATCGAAGTAATAACAATTCAGATCATGTGAAAATACGCGTACTATTTGTGAATAGCAGTGAAATTATATTTTTACAAGTGAAAATAAAGCTTCACTAACAATATTCATTCATTATAATATACTTATTCTATTAAATGTAATAAACAATACTTTTGCTGCTGCACAATAAAAAAGTTTGAGAATCCTGAATAATATATTGAATATGGACATTAATGTTACATTTATAGATGAAATTTGAATAAGTTGTAAAATAAAAGTATGTTTGAAAATTTTTCAATATCCCACTACATTATTTTTCATACAATCCCTTATTCTTTATTGCAGATTAATGACATACTTACATAAAAAATATTATATATGTATTAAGTTTGGAAAGTTTTTGAACAACCCACGTATATACGTATGTGCGTAAATGTATATAACTCATTTATTTATTACCGCTCAATTTCGGGAATAGTGCACCACTTGCCGTTAAGTATTTTTACACCCGTATCTTGAAGACCCTCTGTGTCCAGCTGCTTGTATATAAACAGGGGTGACCAACTCTAAACGAATTTTATTTGTATCGTAAACATACGAATGAATCATATAATACGTGTATTCATGCTTCGAGTTTTTTTTTTAATTAAAAAAAAAAAAATTTCAAAACACACAGAATAATTTTATTTTATTTTATTATATGGCAATTAAGTGGTTTTCTAACCCCTATAATTTAGGGTTTTACCAAAAAAAAAGCAAGGGAGACGGATGCTGTTGTCACCGTATTGATTTATTCCTGGAGTATGAGTAACTGGAGTCAGTTCCGGTGTTTAACTCTTGAGGGGAGAAAACTCTTATACGTATATATTACTTATGTTGTACTTTCTTTTTAATTACCAGAACTTAGTTTCACTTCAACGACTCGCTTAATGACTTTGAAAATTAATACATCACCGCGAGGATGTTTTATTTTGTCATAAATTAACTGTGATCGTAAAATGAGATACATTCGTAAAACTTTAATACACACTTTACTTAAAATATACATAATAAAATTTTGACATAGCGTAAAGATTTATTTATATTTTTACAAAAGAGTCAATTTTTTAAATATCGATAGCCATAAGTGCTATTTTTGATTATCTTCCCACTTTTATGACACAAATGTTATGAAAATCTCACAACTTTATCTACGTGGATCAACCGTTTAATCTGGAATATCTTATACTATATTTATATAACCGCAAATATATGTTCTCCAATTTAAAGTTTAAGGAATAGATACGTTTATAATAAATCTGATGCAGCAACAAGGTATAAACTTTTTCTTATCTGGAATCGCAAAACTTTCGAACCATTTTTTTCTTTGCAATGTCCCATAGAAAGCACTGAAGTGATCATAACGAAACGGCTGTCGTTATGCGCCGTTAAATTGGAGCTAAAAGCGCACTTTAAAACAAATATGGTCGCGGATTATTGACTGAAAACCGCCGTAGGTTCGGTTATGCAGAAATTATTCGCTCGTTTTGCTCTCGGCTACCGGGAAATCAGCGTCGGATATCTAAACACGGCCATTAAGGCGTTTATCCATTTAGTATGATTCTTTTATTGGTCCATTGTCTTGCAAGGTACAGTACCTGTTCTAATACACGTGCTTCGGGAAACGATTGATTTCATAAGCTCGTATAACAGAAGAATTGAATGAAGCAGAACATACTCATTACAAGTTATATTTTTTTCTATTTAAATACCCTGAGACCCTTCTTAAATGTTATTAACAAGCTTATACCCAATGGATATGATGATACAAAAATGGCCTAATCCGTTTATTCTGTACAAAAAGAGATACTGTTGTTGAAATTCATTGTTTTGGCAATGACGTTATAAACGAAAAAACGATGTGGTTAATTTAAGTCGAAGTTTTTTAAATATAACAACACAGAATTGCATTGAGCTGCAGAAACATTTTAAAAACGAGCCGCGAGCGCAGCCTGGGCTAAAAAAAATAACTGCTTCATAATTATGGCAATTTATCTTTAAATCTAATTTTAAGAAGTCATAGAATGTAGTTTAATAAAAAAAAACAATTTATATGTTCTTCTAATTGATATCGATATAACTTTTTATATAATTTATTAAGTTAGATAGAGTTTTACACAAATATTAACTAAAAATTACTGAGTTTTAAAGTAATAGACTGTCATAGGCTAGACCAGGGTTTCCCAAACTTTTTCAGCGATGGAACACTTGGCAAATCTGAAAATTTTGGCGGAACACTTAGCTTTTTTTTTAGGTTGGGTAATTCATAATAGTATAAATAAAAATAAAAAATGTTATTAAAGAAATGTTATTAAATTTATTTAATAAACATAAAAATGCAGATAAATAAAACTCTTAATGACTCTGATGATTTTGGGTTCTTAAATTACAATTTTTTTTATATCAGGCACAATATTGGTCAGTTGTATTCTCATATCTGCCGTGGCATCGAGTCTATTTCTGTATTTTGTTTTTGTTGCAATATATTTAAAAATCCCACTTCGCATAAATACGTCGTGGAATATGGAAATAAACAAACCAGAGCTTGTTTTGACACATTGGGGAACTCTTCAGTCAGACTCGCCCAGAATCATTTAATGGTTGATCTTTATATTTTTGTTTCAAATCAGACTCATTAATTAAATTACCTAAATTCTTATAATCCCTTGCACTTAAGCCCACTGGTTTAACTGTCTCGGAAAATGGATTCCGAACCCAGGAATCGTCCTTACTAGTTTTCGAAAAATATTCCGAAAGAGTTATTTTCAAGTTATATAGGTGTTCTAAAAATACTTGTAAAACTTTTTTATCAACTTGACAATTTAATTCATTTAAACATTCATCCAACACATTCAACCGATAAAATCCAAAATTGTAATATTTTTCAAAAGATTCAAGTTTATCCCTCATATTAAAAATTGTAATACTTTTTCCTTATAATGATAAGTTAACATCATTGCACTTTGTAAAAATATCCGCCAGATATGCAAGATGTATCAACCAGGAAGGATTTGTTAAGAATTTGATAAAATGATGTTGCAAATTATTCTGTGCCTTCAAGAAGACTAATAATTCATTTCGAAGTTCATAAAGTCTTAATAGTGCTTTTCCTCTGGATACCCATCTCATTTCAGTATATAATAAAAGTGCTTTATGTTCACTACCCATTTCATCGCACAAAATTTTAAATAATCTGGATTGAAGTGGTCTAGATTTTACATAATTTATCATTTTCACAGCTTCTTCAAAACATTTTTTAAATTTGTGGATTTTTTTTTAGTCAACAGTGCATGCCTATGCAAAATACAGTGACTGCTAGTAGCTCTTGTAGCTACTTTCAGGATACGTGATACAATACCTATCATTTTTCCTACCATTGCACGAGCACCATCTGTACAAATATCAATACACTTTTCCCAGCCTATCTCTTGTTTTGTAATGTAATCATTAATACAGTTGAATATATCATCTCCTGTAGTTTTTCCATGTAGATATGCACACGTAAATAAATCTTCTTCAATACTTTTATCATATGTGTAACGAACAAATACCAATAGCACAGCTAGTTCTGCGACATCTGTAGATTCATCCATTTACAATGCATATTCACTGCAAAATCCAAGTCGACGAATTAACTTAAGTAGAAATATCTTTAATGCGTCGTGAAACATTTCATTTTCAGTTTTAGCCATTGTAATCATTTGAAATTTGGACTTTTCTAGTGAGTCACGTTGTCTCTTAAAAAACTGCATGTCTTTTTTTTGTAATCAGAGTGTGTCGTTTCGAAGTGCCTGCGAAGTTTAGCTGGAGCCAAAGAACTGTTTGCGAGTATTTTTTGACATAAAACACACATTGCATCAGGAGCATCTGAATTGCCAATATACGTAAATCCAAAATTTAACAAACTAACATTGTACTTCCATTTTAGTCTGTTCATAGATGACACTTGTTCTTTAATATTCGAATTTGAAGAAATCACAGTTTTTGGATTATTTTCTTCTTCGATGTAGACGTATCAGTAAAAGTATTTGGCCTTTCTTTCGTCAAATTTCCTGTTTTCAACCAAAGATCCATGGGTAGTTTTTGAATAATATGTAAATTCTTTAATATTTTTTTAGTCAAAATGTAAAAAAATCTGTAGCAATCAGATTAAATTAATGTACAAGAAAATCGATTCATTTTTATGCAAACTTTATTTAACTCATTTACATTTCCAAAAGTATACACCCAATCCTGTTTTAACGCAATAAATTAGTTTTAGGAATTAGCACGTAGAATACAAACGCGTGAAAAATTATCCGCAGTAACCTTTTGTAAATTTGACAGATTGGATCCCAAGATTGAAAAATCTTGTATGAAAATCACGTACAAGTGAAGACATTCGTGGCACCAAAAAAATTGCATAAAAGTGACATCACATAAATAAAATTCTCATAACAAGCACTAATATCGTGTGATTAATTAACAAAAAAAATATTGTTTAAATTCTGTCAAATTTTAAAGTTAAAAAAATACAACACTGACATATGAAACTTTTCCCTCCAGAATTTATACACATCAATGTTAATTATTAAACACATATTTTCAAGTTTCTTTATCAGATTTATGAACAATTTTTATGTATTAGCAAGACTAACAATATTTTTAATCTACTCCAATTGTGAAATATCTATTTAGTAATCCGCGGTAACATAGTTTGGGAAACCATGGACTAGACATAAGTTTCCCTGTACCGCCATAGCTATAATTACACTATTGATTCAATAGTCTTAAATCATGATTTAACTCCTGACTAATTACTGATGATTACCTAACTCTTAATTGATTTAAAAATTTAAGAATAGTGTTACTCGACTGCCAAACCCCGAATATTATTTTTAATTGAATGTATTTCTATCATTTTTTCAATTTAGACGTCAATGATTCATGGGATTTCTATAGATCGATATTTTTACAATTTCTGACTTTCAGTATGGTATTGGGAAATTGACAGGCCCTAATTTAATTTCAATTGGTATTGTGTAAATAAATTTAGTTGTGCTGTTACAGTCAACAAATGGATTAATTGCACTTAAATAACAGTAAAACCAACGTCTTATTAAAACGAACAGTGGTATAATAAAAAGATAGTATTTTCACTCCAAAATTTCATTCATATTTATATCAGGAGTTTTATGGGAATACAGCGGCGTGCTCGTCGCGTTAACACACAATGAGAAAAAGAGGAAAGCACCGTGCGAACAAAATCTTCAGAGTTGCCATTGTGACATGCCGAGGCATTATTACGATTCAAAAAATAACCGTAAACCAGGTGAATGGAACGGGAGAGGTTCTTCTTTGATAACAATTTCTTTCATAGAAACGCTTTTTCATTATATGCTTTACCAGACCATACAATATGCAATAAAGCGATTAAATCATAAATATGAGCGATTGAATTAATCAGGAAATTAATTGAATTTATATACTGTATTTATTACATAATACAAGGAAATCCTTTCTGATCGTTTGTGTGGGTTTTCAATTATATTTTTATGTGCTGTGTTATAATTTGTTTTTAACGATTTCAGGGTTTTTTATCGGCTAATTCGCAATGCTGGTGGGTTGGCTCTCTCGGCGCAGCTTGCAGGGCCCTCAGATACGCTGGATACGTAGCTCCGGGGCTCCTGCTCGTAGCTGGTGACCCTTGTGCCTTAGAAGTAGTCAGGAGCGCTTATTCAAGAAGTGTCCTCAAACCTCCGCCGAGCTATCTCATCTGCGGTCTAGGTATGTACCACCGAAACTATCAACGACATTTTATTTTCCCGTGCCTTTCGTCTAAATTACTTTTGTATTACAACTAAAATTTTCTTTAAAAAACTGAAAGCTTTATAAAGACTGTTTTTATCCAATTCTCAATACTGATCGCGTGATTATAGTTATTATAGCCTTCTAATATTTAATCGAAGCAACGTTATGCTTGTAAAGTAGGTTTAAAATGGCCGTGTAAAATCCTAATCGTTTAGTTTATTTTGTGCGAAAGGAGAAACTGCTTCTAAAATGGCTATCCATATATATATTATATAATATACGGTTATTCTCGTGTTGGGTGACGAAAAGCATCATTTATCGATTCATTATATGTTTCTCTGTATATGGTGACTATTAGACTTTCCAAATATCCGTTAAATTTAACTATACGAATATCGAATAGTTATTACATAAAATTATAAGACATCTAAAAATATAGTTTGAATAATGAATACAGATTATTTTATGTTATAATATCAATAATATCAAAAGTACTGAGACTATTTATTTTTATTTTAAAATAATAAATAAATAAGTGTTTTAAAATTTAAAGTGGTACGAAGTTTAATTTTTAATATACCTGCTATGGAAAAAACTACAATATACTTAAAATATATTATCATGATGAATTACATTAGACAGACTTAAATAAAAAATGTATAGTAATAATTTAAAAGAGATTTATTTAAATAACTCACAGATGAACAATAATACGAGTAATTTATATAAATTCGGCAATAAAAGAATGTTTATTTTTATTCAATATTTTGTTTGATGACTATTAGTTGTTATGGTTATGGCTAAATATAACAAGTTTTTAGATTTGGTCGGTTTATGCTTATTATAGAAATTTTTAATTATTTAACTACAAATATGAACGAATATTAATGATGAATTTGTTCGGTATTCGAATATTTGCATTAAATACTGACTTATCTTAATATAAATACCGAGATTTTAAATGAATAATAAGTCAATTACAATAAAATATTCCATAATAATTTTTAGACTTTTTCATGTAAACATTTACTTAATAGTACTATTTTAACATATGTTTAACTTGAGATCATAATCATAATTATTTATTTACTTTTTGTAATGCGACAAGTCAAAAAAACAGCACGTCAACATCGAGGCAGCAAACTCCTCAATGTGGACAACTTGAAAATACGACTAAACCTTTCGTACTAGATCTCAAATATTAGTAATTGTGTAGGATAGAACAATAGCCAATAAAAAAACCTAACATTATTAAAAAATAGAGTAAAATAATTGTTGGTCATGTGATAAGATCAGTTTTAATTATAAATAAATAAATTTTTAAAAATCCGTTTACTTAAAAAAACTTTAGCATCAAAACTTACTTTTGTTTGTATAAAATAATTTAATTAAATTATATTTAAAAATACTATTTTTAATCAATAAAATAAATATGCTGTGGCGACCGTTTGATCAAATCAAATGTAATAACGATGTTTTTCGGGACAACTTTAAATATCGATATTGCAATAAGACCTTTTTAAAAAAATATAAGGCGTGAGTTTTTTATTTAAAATTTGATTTTTGAAAATGTTTTACTTGGATTAATGTTTTAAACATTTATTATTGTCATATATACATATAATATTTATGTCTGAAAATTAAGTTTATCTTGACAAAACATACCAAAGCCTTGTGTAAATTATTATTATTGTTATATACTTTTATTAAACATACAACATTCAAATTTATATTATTTTAAAAGCTTAAAAAAAATATATTTGCTCTTCATTTTAATACATATTTTTTTATTTATATTTAAATGCACATTATTTACTACAATAGCTAGTCTTAATAAATGTGCTAAACAAACTTAAGGACTTTTTTTAATTGAATGATTTCTCTAAAGGAAGACTCTCGATCAAAAATCTCAATCTTAACAAATCACAATCGAGTGCTTTTCTACATCCGGACATCGGCAAAGGCGCCGGCCTTCGTATCTTTTGTCCGTTTCTCTTCATTGTATTGCTGCTTATCATCAATCTTTACACGGATGGGTCACAAATGGGTCATGATCGTCACATCTTCAGTCACCTTTTTAATTTCACCGCCTTGGATCTGCCTCTCAGTCAAACGGACATACACATGTGTGTTGTTCGACTTGCGCAAACGAAATCGACCTTTAAAAATACAAATTGCCAAAGTTTTACAAAACACATCACCTGTTCAATTCACGAATCAAAGCTAACATCCCTAATTACTGTGTCAATATTAAAACAATGGACATACTACTCACACAACGACATTTCCATACAAAAATCATGCGTTCGATTAATATAATGTAAATTTCCACATGCAAACACTTGTGTTATTTTACTGGCACGGTATCTTTGAAGAGCAAATATGCGTTTAACCGGTTACCTTGTGTGTGATGAATTGACATTATGCCGATGTATACATAATGAATTGATGACGCTAATAAGTAGTGACACTTGACATAAATATAGAATTCCCTAAGAGAAAAATATATTTGTAGTGAAATATTTTTGAGCTACAAATCAATTTATTAGGCAAGTTTTTAATGTCCATTTATATTATTTTACTATAATAATATAAATGTATATGTATATACATATGCACATAAATGTAGTGCAAATAAACATACATAAGACTACTATTTTAGGAGCAATCAAATTTTACATTTTAAAGTCGTACATTACAACAGCGTTTAGCCATTTTTTTACCATATTATCAAAATGTTTAAATATTATCAAAATGAGACATTCCAATGTAGTCCGTTTATAATTTAAACATATCGTAAAACTTAAATTACCATGAAATGAAAACCATAAGGACGATTTTTCTTGCATTTCACTTCAGTAAATAAATATGATATTTATTATATGATATTGCTTATAAACGCCACAGTACAAAATGCATTTAACAGCTTAATTCTAAAGAAAGATAAAATCTTTACTTTCTACATGACTTGAACGACCTTGCAATAAAGGTCATGCATTTTTATGGTTAATTTCCTTATCAGATATAGTTATTTATTTTATAAAAAAACTGACCTGATTTATAGCTTCCTGTTCAAATTAGTCTAAACATTATTGATTATGAAATTTTAATAAAAACCTTTAACATTTAACAATATATAATATATTTTTTAATTATAAATATAATTTGTATTTATTTAATATAAAGTATGCAATGATTCTTACTATAAGCGTTGAATAAATATAGCTATGATAAACATGAACTGCATTTGCAATTCTTAATCTATTGTACTTGTATAAGTACATCAAATGTCACTCTAACAATGAGATTGCAATATTTATTATTATTACATCAATTGACATTAAACGATCTTTTTATATTCAAAGACCCGGATCCTTCAATGTCTTAAAAACTATTTAAAAATAATAATATCCGCCTTAACGGTCATAAATTTGTACAATCTATCATTCCAAAAAAAACGAAATTTATAGCACTTTTCGCCTTGAATCTCATTTCACTCGAGATAAGCAACAAGTGTTAAAATAGCTCAAAGCCAAAAAGAGGTTATCGCACCTCCTCGTGTTACTAAAACACATCTAAACCGATATAGTTACAAAAAATGGCGCCGTACATGCAAAAAAATTATGTTATGCATTAAATTTTGTCTTTTTTGGTATCGCCTCAAGCGCCATAGTTTAACATTCTTAACTCGCAAACGAGACCAGGTTATTAAAAATTATGTAAAAATCACTGCTGTCAAACATCAAAGGTAGCTTTCGACCGATTCAGAGTTAATAAATCAAACTCGATTGGGAAATGTTAATCAAAGTGTACATACGGCTCGTAAGAAATTTGTTACCCTTTGGGCACTAATCAGTTTTGGCTTGTCATTGTTACTCAATGCTGTTATTATTTATTTTTTGTTGCGATTTTATCGACCTTATAACGTTCCGGGTCGGTTTAGGTCAGAGGTGGGAAACATTTTTATGATCGGGTGTAGACCTTGTAACATACAATCATAATATGTATTCTCAATTTTAAAATAGCTAATACATTAATCACAAAAAGAACAATTATATTTCTAGTTCCTAACACTAGCTCAAAAATCATTGTACCTACACTAAGAATTCATGTTTTATATTTATGCACTTCTTGCCATTGTTCTTGCTTTTTAAGACATGCTTTAGGAGTTTATAATAAAAATATATGATTGTCATTTACTTGTGCTCATCAATAAGGTTTGATAATAAAAAAATCGCTGATTGTTTTATTAGCTTATCTTTACTTTACAAATATATATTCATCTACAAATTTAAAACAAACATATAGCTCTATAATAATGTTTTATTTTATAAAATTAACAACATAGATATACCAGAATATCTATTTTTGAAGTCGATATGTATTTTCATATTTTTCAATTTTGCAGCTAGAGTACGCTCGGGATAAGGATTCCGGTTTGTTATTGTGCGCGTGAACTGTGTGGCTCAAAACAATTTCGCTCAGAATATTTAATTTTTTTTATTTTAAAAGAAAATATATGTTTATTTAACATACATACATCTGAGCTAAGTTGGAAATTTCAACGGACAATTAAAAATATATTATTTAATCGAAGAAACCAGACATTGATGTCATTAATTAAATATTTGCAAAATTCAAAATCCTTTACTAGTCAAAAAAATAATGAAGTCTTTAGCTATTCTTCAAAAACAAAAAGATATAAAATGAGGAAAGAAATTATTCGCAGATTGTTTAATGGCTCGACGATTCTACTAAATCACTAGAATCCATTGAATAAATTTAAAAATTATCATTGGCGCAACGATAAAAATAATAACTTTTTTAACCCTTACAGAGAATAGTGTAAAAAAACCAACAACGAACGGATTAATGGAAAAATAATTTAAATATTTTGATTCACGGGTAAGAGAACAAATAACTTACTTGATACCAATTAACCCAGATACGCCCAAGAAATTTTGTTCTCTTAAATTTTATTTTATAAATAAAAAACAGTGGCACGAGTTTAGTGACCTACCCATGGGACAGTGGGCATATCTGGGTTTAACCAATATCAACACAAAATTATTTGAAATAAATCACTAGAGAAGATTGAACTTCTTCGACACAGCGCTTTAATGATGAATACCAGCGTTGACCAATCAGCGACTGTCCTTAAAAGAGAAAGCGAGACAACGAAGTACACGCTACATCGCTTCTCCCTCTCATATATAATACATGTACACGCACACAATAACAAACCGGCATCCTTATCCCGAGCGTACTCTAATCAAATAATATTTTATGTTGAATATATCTATTTCAACAAAATGACTCAAAAATTTAAAAATACCCCTGTTGTCTAATACTATATTTATAGAAACAAATATTCTAATTCCACCCCTATTAATCCAGATTGGTCAATTGGTCGAGAGAGTAGGGACGTTGATCTACTCTTCTTTCCCTAATCTTTTATAAACTGTAATGCTTCTAAATAATTTCACTTTCTTTATAACTAGAAAAAATCGATCGTCTGATCTGGTTCATTCAAACAGTCATATAAACCTCCAAGGGCTCAATCCGATTTTTTAAATGAATAAGAGACTATTACGGTCATAAAACATAGCGCTTTCTATAACATAACATCCATTTATTGCACAAAATGAACAGCCGTAGATTAATTGTTTTAATCTAAAAATACTTTAATAAACTTACTATGTAATTAAAAAATAAGCGCGTGTGCCAAGTCAGATATCGCAAACATTATATCTTGAAAACAAAGTAAAAGCATATGAATCTGCACTTCATTATTAGCTTGTTTTTAAATATTATATGACAATACGACGTTTATGTTATCTCAAACTCTTGTTATCGCTCACCAAATGCGGCGCTTCTTGCGGGGTTCTGTTATACTTTATTACCACACCACTGATTATTAACAGTTATGACATAAAACTTTAAAATATCAGCAACTGTAATATATAAGAAGTATAATTTATGAAAGTAGTATGCTAGGAGAATTATGAATTTCAATGATACGTTAGTCTTAAGAGTTTTTTATGGTTCTCTCAGAATTATATTTTAAAAAGTTACTTGACTGTTGTCAATCTCTGCAAATTCCCAATTTAGAGAACAAAACTTGGCAGTTCAAAAAATTCCAGTTTAAAAGAAGACTTGTGTATTATGTAGCAATAATGTATAAATATTGCACATTAGATTCTATCCAGTTATACTATGTATTTTTGCGGGAAACTTGAAAAAATCTAACTTACAGTCCCTTTAGTACTTTTTGCATCATCAGAAAAAAACCGATATTCACCCGAATACTTTTCTGACCTTTTTCAGTTCGTCTCAAAATCTTGTATAACCTCAGATGACCCTTACTCGGTCGCATTATTATTAAGACCGTTCCGCGGGTCTTTTGATCCGTTCCGAACGGTGAGTCACTTCGTGCCGTCGTGCACTTTACATATAATTGCACGAAAATGTGATTAGAATAACGGACCTCGACCTCACGCGCATTTTCAATGTCGGCTAAGTCGCTAAACACTTTTGGCAGAATAACACAAAAAGACATTGTTGCGGACGCGTGGTCGCCACACGTGTATGCGGTCACCGCCAATTGGCAAACGTGCGATTGTCGTGTGTTTCCTATTAAATTTAATTATAGACTACTGATTAGTTGCAACCGTACTATATATATACTAAATCTACCCATACATTATTCTGTAAAAATAAAAAAAATGTTAAATTACACATATAAATCGCACAATACCAAGTTGTGTCAAATACCTATTCAATATCTAAAAATACTAATCCAATTTTCTTTAAATATACGTGTCAGTAAGAGGTATTTAGACGAGCAACAGTAAAATGAAACTGTGCTAAAAAAAAGAGATAAGCTCGATTGTAATCCGTTAAACAATAGGATTCAGGGTCTTCTCACACGTGTCGGAAAATTTATGATGAATATTTGCACCGCGAAAAAATTCGGTTTGTTCGCCATTGATACTTTCTCACGGACAAATGTACCAACCGGTATTTTTTATTGTTTGTTTTTTAACCTTTTAATTTAATTATGTTCCCGTTTACATCGTTATGTATACGTTAAATTATAACATTAATATTATTTTTTATGAATGACACACATTAATTAAAAATAATCAGGTGCTATCTTATCTATGTTTTTATTGTATATTTTAACTATGAGAATATCTGTAAATAGCTAGTCTTATATTAATTAACTTTAAGGATAAAAATATATTCAATTAAAACAATTTGTATGTCTCTTAATTTTTTAATGATTAATTACAAATCATTACATATTTTTTCTTGCTGTCAAAATATGTAACAACTAATAAAAAAATATTTTTATTATAGTTTCTCGAATGAAAAGTATAAATTTTTAACATAAAAACGCTACTTTTAAGGCTAAAAAAATAAAAAAGCACAATTTAAAAGTGCAATGCAAGCTTTTTTTTAAATAAATAAAATAATATGCACTTTTCTTAAAAAGTGTTTTAAATAATCTTTTATGTAACAATCTTATTTTTATGTAGATTTAAATGTTCTTAATATATCCAAAGTCTGATATTTTTAATTTATCTTTTATTGAAACGTCTGCTTTCGCATTACAATGCCGTTATGTCCTTAAACTTTAATATGAAAGGCTTCAAATGAACTTTTTTAATATCTTATTATTTATTTCTATTGATTTTTTTCCTCTAGAATTTTTTAAAGAATAATTGAACAAGTATTTTGTTTGTATTGACACCGGCAATATCTTTTGTTTATGTACTTTTTGCAAGTGCTCTTAAACTACTTAATGGATGTCAGATTAGCATGTCTTTGAGATACCGATGTCGGAAGACTACTTTATTTATAATAAACCATTATATTTTTGTATAAAAAAAGGATACGCGCGTTTATTTTTAGAATTAAAAAGTTGTTTTACATAAATTATTTTAAATCACAATAGCAATACAATTTGCGTAATAATTATGTATATGTACATACACTTGTCTGATCTCACAGTAATACTGCATATTGTGAGTCTTCAAGTCATATGGAAGATTAAGTTGAACTCTTGCCATTTAGGTGATTGCTCAAACGGTTGCTTTCTCGGGCTTCTAAGAGTAGTATCGGTTGATTCGGCGTAGCTACGCTTGATGCGAGTCTGATGAACTTTTATTTCAAGTCAGAAACGAAGTGGTAAAATAGCAAGTACTGAGTGAAGTTTAAAGGAATTCAGTACGCCGTTTTTTTAATACCTTTATTTCAATAATATAAATAATTTTACAGACATATTAATTATAACATGTCCATTATATAATAATTAATTATAATTATTATATAATGGACATGTTACTGCTTTTTACCCATTTTAATGTTAACAATTAGTATAATAAAAAATAAGAATTTAAGACGAAACGATTGTGGTTATAATTTAAGGACAAAATTAAAAACCTTTTACAATTTAAGTTCAGTACGCTGTGATTCAGCTTATATACCCTTCGAAAATTAGCAGAATCTGTCTCATCAACGATTTTAACGTTAATGAGGACTTTTTAAGAATGAATTTTAATCTTACTGGTATTATAAACGGTTTGAAAGCACATGCAAAAAAACCTGAACATAAGATACAGTCTGTGTCTTTATAAATAATACGTTAATAGCATATCTCCGCCGTCAAATACCTGAATCATTTTTTCAATTATCGTACGTAGTCTAGAAAACTAGATATTTCTTAGACAGTAACAAATATTCTGTTTCCACCCTGAATCATGGCATTATCTAAATCAATTCTCAAATGGGATATTAGTTTAAACACAGCGTACCGAATTACCTTTCTCAATGAATATACTTCAGTCAGAACTTGACACTTTAACTACTTTGCTTACAATTTGCCATAAACGAGAGTTCAGCCGGACTCGTACTAAGTAGAGCTACGCTGAGTATCAAGCAAAACTTTTCATTTCTACGGCAAACCTGACCTAACTAAGTAGGCACCGGATTTATTCAGACTTACTGACAAATACTTATAATTGCACGTGATTTTTAAAGCTTTCTATCCATAAAAATATACAACAATATTATTCTCACGCCTCATAGTCGATTGAGCTGATTTTGAATAGTCTTTTTTTAAGTACGTTCCGTTAACAAGTTGGCATAAATCATCCTCGAAAATAAACACTACAATTTTAGAGCCAAATACTTCAAACTCTTACCCGTGCTAATTGATTACCGTCGCTCGTATATTTTTATATTAATTTTCGATTCCCAGCAGAAGCAAGCCGAAAGGGAAATCTCTAATGACACGAGTCGTTCCGGAAGAATTCGAAATTGTCATCGATTAGCCGAACCGATAATTACCCGGAGAGTTATTGCCGAAAAGATTGACATACCGTGTGTGTATTATGCCAAAGACCTGTCGTCGACTCAGCCACTCGTGAAAGCCATTACAAATAATAGTAATAAAGCATTCGATTTCATTTGCATTTGTACCATGACCATAAATTCACGGTCCCCGAAGGGACAATTTTGAACTCTGTTCGAACACATGCGTATCCAATTAGACGCACCTTTGACACAGAAAAACAACCTTAGCCAAAACTCAGTTTTACGACTCGAAAGTTTAGAAGTAATAATAGCTATTTGCGAGAAAATAATATACAATTATGAAATTAAAATATTAACCCCTATGTTGATTTAGTTGCAAATGTAGTTCGCCTAGCGGCGCCTGTCATAAATTCATCAAAGTATCCATTACAGATTTCTAGTGTAAATTAGACGCAACGGAATCAAGACACACAGTTTTAACCACAATCTCGCACATGTTTCAGTTAATACTATGCTGTATAATAATGGATCATAAATAAAATCATCAGGCACTTTTAAATGCGCCACCCATTGTATTTCATTATATAGACAAACTAGAGTTACAAATGTAATTTGAAAGAGCTTAAAAAGCTTGAGAAGGTGAAGCTCTTTTTAATATTTTTTAATCACGATCTTCATTTAAAGTTCATAAAGAGTATTACATCTTTCCGAGTGTCTTGTCCTGTCATAATAGCGTCCTTAACCTTTTTTAACCCGAAATAATCGTGACGTATCGTGTGATTTGATATTTATCTACATAGTAAAAACGACTCGTTAAATTACAAAATTGACAGTTAATTTCTAGTCCAGATTATATCTTTCGTAACACATCTGCGTATCCAGTTTGCAATTATATTTGTATCCTTCTAATCAGAGCAAAGTGTGCAAGTGTTTCCTGTCTCGCGTCGTTGCAGATATGCAAATCCGAATGCATTGTCTTCCAGTGTGATTCATATTGCACACGCTATGGGAACAGGGTCAAACGTACAACAACAAATCATGTGCTTTATCTATCCAAGATTTTTCCCTCTCTCATTTTCGCCATGGTTTACATATCGTAAAATTGCAATTAGAAAACGTGCACAGCCGCAAGGGGACGGTGAATGAACATCATCGGAAAAAATATATGGCTTTTTAAACGTCGAATTTTTATAATAGACATAATGGATGCGATCATCGGAATGGTGTCATGTCAAAGTTGATGTAAAAACAATAGTGAGATACATAGATTGATGAACTAGATTTAAAGAAAATAGAATATCTTAAATAAAAAATTGATTTATGATTAATGAAACGCTATTATTAACAACTTAGTGAAAATTTATCTAAAACAGATCCATTTGCAATTGATCGTTGATTAAATTTATATTTAAGAAAATATGCAATATAAATCATCCATAAAAAATTACCTTTGTTCTCTACACTCATTTTTTTATTATTATAATACCTCTCAATGTCCTCATCTTTCTTTCAACTTTCAAAACTATTTTAAATTGGCTCTGTATTAATAATCACGCGATATAATGATAATAATTCACCATATTTAGTTAATTTTACCTACTATTGCGTGTTGCTAACCACTTAAGCAACACGTTTGCTTTGTAAAATAAATATTTAACCCATCATATGTGTCCGTGGTAGCTTTTTTAATTAATTAGCTCCAGCCGGCGGCAATGAGATGTTGAAACCACTCTAGAGTTTTATCTTTTAAATTTTGTAACATTGTGTGCAAACAACATATAACAAACATAAATTCTTATAGCGTTTCGTAACATCCCAACAATTAAAAACGTTTTGTCTTTGTGAACTATAGCCGAAACAATACCGTTTCGTTTTCTAAAACGCATTTCGCAACCGATTCTAATCGGTCACAGTGTCTGTTAAATTTGTATAATCTCCTACGAAAATATTAACCAAAATATAATATTTTGATTAATTAATATTATTTTATCATTAAAAATTACATGTAGTCGTTAATTTATTTTTTCATGAATAGAAATGTCGTTAATGGGTGTGTTTGAACAATCGGCTCTGTCTATCAATATTTATTTCGATACTATTTGACCGGAACAAACATATGGTCATGACTCAATGTATTCACAATCGTGTCATGGTTTGGTGAAAGAAAAAAAACACCAAATGAAGGACGTCAGAATAGACAAAATTAATATTAATGCAAGTCATGTATGTGAATGCACACAAAAGTACCTTTGAAAATAACTCGCGTATCGAAATTCTCGCTTTAAATTAAGAGAACGTAAGCGAAATTCAATTCAACAGTTTAATTTCATTTAGATATTATCACTGAACTAGAACTAACTGACACTAATTTATAACCACTATTATGTTTAAAATGTTATTATAATATAAGCTACAATATAATAAAATGAAACTTTAGTGATTATAACTTGAGGCGAAAAACTAAAAAGCCTTGTTTAATTAAAGTGAAAAAATAAAAATAATGGATTCAGTATTCATTTAAGCACATTTAGTTAAAGATCAGAAATCATTGAAATGTGTTATTTAGCTTAAAAAGCAATGTGTGCTTTGGCATTATGTTTTTATATTTAAACTTAAGCTGTTTCTATCGTAGTCTTTGATACATGACATTAGTGGGTTACGCAAATTGTTTTTATAGTATATTCTGGTATGAAAATGCTAATGTTATTATTGCTGTAGGGGAGCGATTTATTTGGCAGCAAAATTAGGTGGCACTCTATAAAGACTGACGTGACGGCGGCGAGGGCAATATTATTTTTTGATGGACCACGACGGGAGCGCGACGGCCGGTGGGACCTCGTGCGCAATAATCTTCTTTGGAATATATAATACATAGTAGAACATTTTATTATGTATTTTAGTATTTATAGTTATAATTATCACATTGGCTGATTTTATAAAGCACAACAAACTGGAAGGTTACAACAATAATATTTGAGCAGTTCATAATATTTCATTTTAGGTGTTATAAAGTCACATTAGCATCTTAATGAACACATAAAAAAATCGACATAAAAAGATTTTAGTGAATCATTAAAGCAAAAGAACAAAATATTAAATTAAAGTTCGTATCAATCACTTTCCCTTGATGTACCGCACATCAAAATACTTCCTGTCTTCTATCTTATTTTAAATGAATACCGAGTAACATCTAACTTGACTTTAATTAATCAATGTGATCAATCCGTGGGAATAAAAAAAAATAGAAAACTCAAGCTGCTACATCTGATCATAATCTACTATAATATAACATTAATATTCTTAATCTAAACTTTCTGCTCTATGTTTTTAAATTTACTTGAATAAATTAAATGTACTATTTTTGTTAAAATAAATTCAATACTTGATATGCTAGAACATACCATGTTATAGTATAATTAATAATGGTGATCTTCTTACGAATCCGATTTTAATCTATTAGTATTTTATGATTCATACAGTTATATCAGCACTTTTTAAAGTTCACTCTCAAAATTCACTCGCGCTGACACATCTAATGAAAGATTCATGAGTCTCCATCGAAAACTCGACAAACTTGATTCGATGGACGTTGCATACAGCAAACTGCCGTTCACCGACGAAATTTATACAAGTTAAAATCCGAACTTGAACCCGCAACCTTCCGTTGTCGAAAAAATCACACACTTAAAAAATCCGCTAAGGTCGACGCCGTTTAACAATGACATAATGCGTTCAATGTTGTTTTTTGCCGTTTATTTTCCAAACAAGAGATTTATATTTGGGTCAGTTTCAAAGAGAGTTCAAAAGCACGCATCTCTTACTGCATAGTTTAGCCTCAATTGCAAAATTGGCAATGATCTGTTTCGCCATGTTGGATAATATCGCAATGGCGGCGTATCGCTAACGATCGAATTACGCCAAATAACGAGGAGAAAATGGCTCTAAGCTACTACTACGTGTATTGTAGAAAAGTATTATATCCACATGTGTCTCGAGAGTTGTGTTTTGTTTGTTTGCATCTGAGAAAAAAAGTAAAGAAGTATCATAAGGAGAAGTAGATCACCTGAATTTGACTGTTGTTAGCACTTCAAATATTATTTTAAACTGTTAAAGTAGCATAATCGATATTGCCCATTTTAAACATAAAGTATAATTATCTATATTTTAATATTATAACAATTTTTCAGTTAATTTAAACGTATTTTATGTACTTCGTGTTGAGTTCTTAGCGTGTAATATACTAATACTTTAATATAGAGATAATATAATTTTTATATATATATATATATATATATATATATATATATATATATATATATATATATATATATATACAGCAATACACTGATAATAAATCATAGCCATAAATCATATCAGATTATTGTCGAGCTTAGTTATAATAGATATACCAAAACACTAATATACAACAAAGATTAATGAACATAATATAAATTTTATTGTCATGTCATCATTGTTGAGTTTGGTAAATACATTTATTTTGATTTTAATCAGAAAGCCCTTGAAATATATTTTTACTAAATCTCATTTTTACTAAATTTAATCAGAAAGCCCTTGAAATATTTTTTTACTAAGTCCCATCTATTTATATTGATTATTTATATAAATATGAAACAGGAGCCACTTAAATATAATTAATATTACTGATGGATCTCCTTTGATTAAATTTTTATAAATATCCCTAATTTTTTAAATATGTATACTGGTTGATTATTTAAATATGATCTATCTGGTGATAAAATACAGGTCTATATTGTGTATACCGAAAATAAGAAAGCATTTGACAAAGCTACACACAAACAGTAACTTCACTGTCGATATGTGAGCTGTGGTACTGATATTTTGCTTGTGATGGAGTGCCGTAGGTATCCAAATTAGACTTACTGCTATTCTTCTTCTGAGAGCCGAGAATAATATATGCTGATGATTGCACAAATGCAGACTCACTGACTTTTCTAAAGGATCTGGAGTCGATGGATAGTTATATTATTCGAATCTTCTAGCCAGGTGGAATTTCTTTATATTATAGTTAGTGCGAAAATCTCCTTTTGTTGCGAGCACGAAGAAACAATTCAATGTATTCTTGCCGTAGCACTTTTAAATTGTATGAGGGGTGGTGTCAACAATCCTTCAGCTCAGTCAAAATGCTGTTTTCGGTGATAGCTTCATAGAGCTAAAAAATTCATGTGGAATGGAGAGCTATTTTATGTATGCGAAACAATTGTTCTAAATAGTAAATTTATAACAAATCGAAAAATACGATTTGAATAATAAATACTAGTTCATACATGCATATTTTAATGTTAACAATAAAAAGTATCAGAAATAATAATTTTAATTTAAAAAAATAGATCAATAAATATAACTTGCTTTGTTAAGATAATAATACCATAATTAAAAACATTAGATTGATTTAAATTTAAATATTATTAATATCGATTTAAAGAGACTACTTGAAAATATGAGTAATTTCTAGAATTTCGGCACTTAGAACGTATTTTTTAGCTTTAACGTAACTTTTAACTTTTATGTCAATAGTTGTTTTCGTATTTATGTAACATAAAGATATTAAGATAAACTTAGCAAAATGTATCCGTTTTTGTTTTGCAGAATGACAATATTTATATATAAATTCTAAATAATATTAAAATATTAAAAAATAATTACAAGTAATAAAATAGATATTCAGTCAAATCATAATGATTAGATTTATAATAAATAAATAAAATTAATACAGCAACTTAAATCAGAAAAATAGCTGCAATATGTCATATTATAATCTCTCTAGAACGCAATTATATAAACAAAAGTAAATCATTTACTAGTTTTAATCAATTAGTATATTGCTATAGACTATTCCATTAATGTTAGCAAGCAAATAATTTAATACCTATTGTTCTGCTATATCACTTTATAACTATTTAACATAAACCTTTTTTATACATTTATTTTAATTTACGAAAACCCTTCTATTATAAATATTCTAAACTTTTTTTGCTAATCCCATGGATTCTTGCGTTTATTTTTGCACCAAAAATTCTTCCACATGTAACATAGACAAAGCGCTTCCATACATATTTTTTTAGGCTATTTATTTTTTTATAAAGCGTTCAACCAGTGATTTATTATTTAAAGGGAGTTTCACTGTAGCAATCTTCTCGAATCAGCGTTCAGAAATAAACCATTTTTGGCATACCGAATTGATGATGCACGCTTTGTGAATAAAATGTTTCATCATAACTAAGAATGGGTGATCTTTTTTTTCCTTGAGGATAATATAGAATGCACTCGATTCGATCTAGCTTTTGATATGTCTTGGAAGCACAATTCGAAACCTGTTTGATCAGAGCCTGCGGCATGTACCAAACTCCTTACCACTTGTCGCCTGCTAAAACCAAGCTAGTCGAAATTGCGCAACAACGACATAACATTCCGTGCTAAAATTATCATATTATAAATTACTGTAAATTCGAATGAAAAAGTGGAACGTGGCTTCTAGCAACCATAAATCATATCAGTTTGCCCTGCTTTATAATAAAATAACACCAGTTATCTTATGTATAAATTGAAGATACTTTTTCGACAACTAGAATGCGATCGCAGTTATAACCCGAGGGGATAGTCTGGTAAACAGAAAGGCAAATAGCGACCCTACAGTTCATCTAACAACCCCCAGCTGGTTCCAACCGCACCCTTGCAATAATGATTGGGGTAAATTTTATTGTTTTTTGCAGTGTGTCGTCAGGTTCTTCCACATAATCTGTCAGTGAAAGGAAATTAAATAATACTATAGAACGTAAAAATTCAAAAACCAAGTATTGAAAATACTTTTGAGGCAATAACTGTAGCTTTTTTATTTTAGATTCATTATTTGAGGTCGGTTTTTACTTTTTTTATAAATATATTCTTGCTCTAATTTTTTTCAGAGTTGGGCCCCTCTCGCCAGGCCTGTTGATATCAATATAATTATATTTAGCACAAATCAGTAATATATCATCGTTAGAAATTAATATCATAAACCTGTGAATCTAGTTTAACGTCTTGACACATAAGTGTGACAGCTCGTAAAACCTTTTTCCTTCAATTTGCCGGAGCTTTCTCGCGAATTTCACGTCGCTTGCAAATTGGCCTTATAGTAACACGTCACTAAAAGTGCAACGTCTCCAATGGGCGAAGATGCTAATTCAAGACCGGCGTTAATCTCTCACAGCAATAAATTCCGAAAGGTATTCGGAGTAACTTGATAAAAGACACACCGAGGAATGTATGAATGCACCCGATCGAGCTTTTCCAGGAACACCTAAAAATAAACGTTAGTCAGGCCTGGCGAGATTCGCATCACGTCTTTTCGCATTCGCCGTGACATGGTAGATTGTGCGGGTGGAAGAAAAAATATATATGGACTCGGGTTCAGGGGTCATGGGGAGAAGGCTGTTTAGATTCAAAGGCGATATGGAACGTCGCATTTTGCACGGTTGCGGTTTTAGCAGTGTCTGAGGTCACATGGGGGGAGACGATAGACTGATAGACTGATTTAAAATTCAGATCACGATGCTGACACTGAAATTTGCAACTTTTGAGAAAGCTAAATTTCTAAATAAAACTATTTATATTCGTCTTATTGTTTACTGTGCAATACATTTGCATTCTTATGCCACATATGTTGCATATATCTGATTTATTCTCTACAAGATCTCAATTATTTTATAAATCATTGCTTAAATTATATATAATATATAATAAGTATAATATTTCTATTAGTACATACGATGAGATAATCTAATAGTATTTTTTGGAACTAAGCCAAATGTTTTTTGAAACTAAGACATTGCGAAACATCACGTATATTGTAGGGTCCAAATTTTTTGCTACTGTAAATTGTATTGCCATTAAAAATAGTACTTATATTGTACTTATATTGTATAAGGCCGTGTAACTGATGCCGGAAGATTGGCAATTATATTGTAATACAATAAAATAAAATAACTATTTTTCTCAAAACAGTGAACACCCCGTGAATAACACTCTGCAACGAATCATGTGGTGTGCACTATTTTGACCAACGCTCGCTCACTCGCACTTAACCTGTCCAAAATACCTTATAATAAATGTATATGCATTCTTAATGATGATGAACATCACTGTAGTTAATGATTGATTTTTTTTTATATAATTAAATGAGTTAGCAAAAATATCAACTTTGCTCAATGCGCGAAATAAGCGAAACAATTCCTGCTCAATTCACCCATTCGGCAGATAATTTGCCTAATTCATGAATAAAGCAACAGGCTTGCATTTTTCATGAATTATGCAATTTTTACCTATTTCACACAATAAGCGATTTCACCGATTCCGTGTAACACAAACATATTTAATATTAGATAAAAAGTTCTAAACACATTATAAGTAATGCATATATAAAAATCTCATGTAATTTAAATCGAAAAGCTAAAAACCATATGTTTTTTTAATTACAATTTTATCAAGCAAATAAAAAAAATACCATTCATAGGTAATGCTACAAAAAATATTTAATTAAAGTTCATCTCAATTATGTAGTAAACTTTTTTTTAAACTATTTTTTTTCTTTTAATACTTAATTAGAAGTGGAAATCATAAAAAATAGTGTTAGTGTTTAATAAAAGAAAATATTTTAAATAGCTGGTATTAATTCTATGTTAACTTTAATACAATTTGAGTTATTTATATCATATACCTATCTACAATTAAATTATTACTCAATTAAAACACCTAGCTTATATTATATTTTCATCCAAAAGATTCATAAGTATAATATTGATAAAAAAAATATTAATAATACCTATTAACTCTAATCTCGAACTTTCAGATTTTATCCTTTACTTTGCAATACTTTTGAGCTTTTTTTATTTGTTATATTCTTAATATTGTTATATAAAAAAATAGATAATAATTTAAAAAAAATATTTAGCTTTTCTACAAACAGTATATAGCTTTATTTTATTAGAATTTGTAGCCTGAAATATCTATATATAACTATAAATAGGCCCTCATAATGACAATACAAAAGTATTTGGTAAGGTTATCATTTCAATAACAATATTTACTTGGCGTACCAAGTGGTTAGATATCATTCCTACTACTATTACTGTCACAGTAATAATAACACGGTTAATATCAAATAGATCGTCACTTCCTTAAACATCCATTATTATATCGTCATTCGAAATTATATGGATAATTTGTAAAAATAAATCAATATATGTATTTATAAATAATTAAAACACAGATTACTAATTGTTAGTAATTGACTAGCTCGAAAAGACTAATATTATTATTTGAGTTGCCGCAAAAAATGTCGATACGCAGATCGTTAGTTGTCAATCGCTCATTTTAAGTGAGAGCGAAATAGCGAGCTCTGCTTGCATCTCGCTCTTTTTTCTAATCGTTTTATTTCATAACAGACACACAATATTAAGTAAAAATTATGCACAATTAGAGCATATGATCCCGTTTCATCCCATATCACAAAAATATAGACACCCTTTGAAGGAAAAAAAAACAGTTCAATAGCAATACTTGACAACGTATCGCGTTTTGCGGTCTTAACACCGAAAGGGGCCGGCCATGTTCCGATGAAAAAATTTACAATAATCTTACACTGAAGATTATTGAGTTATTTGCACAAGTTAAAATCCAATATTACTAAAATGTGTTTACACGAAGGTTTTTTACCATTAATTAATTTAAATTGGTATAATTAGCTCGAACACAAAGCCAATAAATGCATTGAATTTTTTTTTCGACGTACGAGTGCAACGCTTGGAATACACTCGGATGTCGACACATTGTCGAGTTACGAGCACAAAGGGTTAACTATATTTGAAAGACACAGAAAATTACAAATACTTGTTTTGACCTTGTGCGTGGCGGGTAGTGGGGGGCGCGTCAGCGTCGGCGTCGGTGGCGCGTTGGTAATGGACGCCAGCGCCACGCCGTGTAAACACAATTCGTGTGCTTTTTATTTCTCAACGTTCTGATGCACTATTATAAACACTAATCTTAATTATACACTGCTTAATTCTAACACATACACTAAATTACACTGGTAATTAAAATTAATTGAAATCACTTTATAATGCACTGCTAATTAAAAACATCGAAAGGGATATTATTATAAAAAACATGAACGAAAACACTTATTCGAGAAAAATGTAACGAAGCACAGTGTACACGACGCCCGTTTACGACTACTATCGACAAACTACTGGTGTTTTTTAAATATTTCAAAATGCATCCAGACAGGTCGAAGGTCATGCTTGGTGGATTAAAAACACAAAATGTCGTGCATCTCCGATTACAAAAAAAAATATTTTTTATCAAAGGTTGACAATTTGTCTATTTTTAAAATATCTATCTCTTATTACAATTATTTTAATGCAAGTGTGTTTGTTTATTTTTAGAATATCCATCTCTCGTTCGATTTATTTTAATGACACAGAGTGACACGAAGGTCATGGTCATTTGTTGTTGTTGTTGTTGTTGACCTTCTAAAAGTATAATGTCGATGATTTCAAGTTTATTTATATGAAAAATATTATTTAAATCTAATTTATATGTGCTAAATTTACGACATTTCAAATGACGTTCTTTTGTCGAAAATAGTGAAAAAAATATATTTTTATCACATATCGATAATATGTGAATGTATTTATATTGCCATATCTTGAAGAAACTTGAAAAAAATATAGCCTAATACATATTTTTGATAATGAAATCCCATACGTCAGAGGACGCCACCGTGGGTGGCGTTAGCAGTTGGTAACGTGTTAATAACACCAAGTGTTATTATTAAATTTTTAATTATTAATTATTATCCTTTTTTTTCAGGTGACATCGACGATTGCATAGTAACGCCCGCATTTCAAGGCCAGTTCACACCCCTTCCTGAAGCACTCTGTGACGTCATAATGGATTTAACATCACAGGTAAATAGCACTTCAAACGCAGCCTCTCAATACCGACAAACTCACTTAATAATCTATACACAATCTCAGGGACAATCCGCCACAATGGAAAACATCAAGCACAACCTGCTGTCCAAGTTTCCATCAATGCAGAGTCCTTCGTCGGAAGTGGTCTACGATACTCTAGCCCAGCTTATGCAAGAGAGGAAGATATACCAGACGGCTCGGGGCTATTTCATAGTCACACCAGAGTAAATATTTACTTAAAACGTTTGGCATAGTGGCGTTCGTTACACTGATTGGTACTTTCTTAGACGCCGGCGCTCCAGATCGCATTCTCGTTCTTCGTCTCGTCATCGCGGCGCTTCCGAGCAAGATAACGAGACTGGATCGACAAGGGGACTGCTCTTATCCAACCAGGAAGCTCTGCACAATCTCTATGGCGAGATATCCACAATCAGAGACGGTGACATCACCCACCAATGCATACAGACAAACCTCGCTGACGTCATTTGCGGCGGTGAGTCCTATCTTTAATATACATCGAAAGAAAGCTTTTGAAAAATATTTTGCACCGTTAAACCGTAAATAAACATATTCGCGGATATGATCTCCCCGACCGCATCAATAATTCGAACTATCTCTGCGTTTCCTGGATGCTGTATGGCTCCGAGCGACCGAGGTGGTTTTAGCTGCTAGACAAACGACGATAACCATCTCTACAGCCAAGGTCTTATCGTTCCAACAAAGAGATGCCATTAAATTTAAATCCACTCAAACGGCACCCAGGAATCTAGGCAAAGGTTCCGTTTGGCTTTTGCGAACCGGGAATGGAAAGTGCCCGTGCACAATACCTATGTCTAGTGCATTTTATACATCGCAAGTAGTTGCGGTCGCGACATCTTTCAGAAAGAAAGCTGATGCTTCATTGAATCAAGAGCAGTATTTATTACCTGATATCGTCTCTGAGGATTGCAATCTCGAGAAAAGTAAATAAAATAAGTACAAAAAGAAAAGACAGATATTATCGCAAGAATAATTTTTAGCCAAATATTACACCAATTTAAACTTTTAACAATCTGCTATTATCAAATGATTTCATTATCATATAATACATTTTAAGATATGGAAAGTATTATTAATAGACAGAATATTTATTTTTGGTATTATAATTTTGATAATAAATGTTGCCAATAGACAATATTCTATAGCCTCGTTAACTAAAGCGATACTACCATTTACCCTCTCGTGAAAGATTTCTAAAAACTGATAGCACAAGTTTACGCGTTGCTGTTTTCGCGCTACTCTTATAATAAATGAATTAGTCGCTTGGTACATAGTTTGCTACAATATTCTAGATCTCTCATCTAATGCTTTAATCACCCTCCCATAAATATTTTATGATATCTCAAAGTACTTACTTCTTCAGACTAAATAAATAAAGAGTATGATAATATGTTGGTAATACTTGATTAGGATATGCAAAGTCTATAAATAATCACAGACAGAAAATAATTACACATTATTAGTGATTAAATATATTTTTCTATAATAATCAATTTAATATTTAAATATGTTTTCATGTATGTCTGATAATACAATTAACTTTACTAGACTCATTTTGGTCATCTAAAACAAAATCATTGAGATAACAACCGGTGGTGTCATACAAAAATCAAAACTATATAAAGGTATATCATATAGTTTTTTATTACTTGTTTGAACTATTTTTTGGGCCATTCTTACAAACGTATTGTACATATATTACGACTTTCAAAAATTAGAAAAATAATAAATTTATGTACTACTAAGATAAACTCATGAATAAATTTATATATAATAGGAAATTAAAATAAATTAATAAAATATCTACTTTTAACTTCAGACGTCACATAAAATAATTTCAATAACAGTTACCGTTTCTAATAATTATTTATTTATTTATTGTTGCAACAAGATAGGCGTTAGTTTAATGCGTTACAACGGGTAGACTAGTCTGTAAATCAGTCAAATCCATATTATTGTCTATCTAGTTCAATTTTATTTTAATTAATAATCACGATGCATATCCATGAGATTAGAAAAATCAGGAAAAACCTAATTTATGATTATTGATTGGAATTATAATTATATAATAATCATTAATTTCGATCTTCTAAGCCCGATAGAAAATCAAAAACAATAGGTTTCATCTAAGATTTGAAAACATGTCTTTTAGGTATTACACACTAATATATTATACAACTGATCAATCGTTCTGGTTAATGCATTCATTCATACATAAGATTTAAATCATTATCTATATATTAACTCTTTATACAATCCTACGCATTTTTGTATAGTTACACTTTAGGACCCTGCACAAAATATTCCTAAGCCGCTAATCAAAAAAAATCAATACCGGGAATCGAAATTTTTGCTTGTTAAGCGATAAAATCGTAGCGAAAACATATTTTTAAATAATATTTATATGTATATAAATGTGTAAAATAACATACATATTAAATTATTAAAAAAAATTAAAAAGCGTATTTTTGTGTTATATTTATTTATTTTTTATAACAACTACAAAAGACGCAATTTTATTTATATATATTTATATGTATATACATAACAGCAATTGTAAAATTATGTTATAAAAATATTAATATATATTTATTTTATTTAAGAAAAAAAGTTTTTAGAAAGACAAAGGCATTTAAGAAACGTGTCAGATATATTTATAATTTCTATAGTGAATACTCCTACCGTTGAGAATCTTCACTCGCTTTCTGTTGATGTTGGCTTAATTACGAGCAAAGATTTATAAAGGCAATTAAACTAAATTCAGTTGCACTCTATGAACCTGAAAGAAATATCTCACTATACAATATTTGCGTTAACACAGTCAGTTCGAGAGCTATCCATTTCATTATTATTCATAATTTAGAAAGATATGGCAAGTTTGGGTTTGCGTCCCTACTGTTAGCTCTAAAGCACACGATACTGATATGCGTTTAATATACTTATCATTAGTACATTATTTTTTAACCATATTTCTATTATACTTTATTCATTATTTAAGTGATCTTCAACTTCTTTAACATTATCACCTATGCATTTAAATTTTACATTTTTTTATATTATTAATTATATAATTAACATATATTATAAACAAAATTGGTACTAATTTGGACCCCTGTGGTACACCGTGAGATATTATTTTATCTTTATCTTAAATACCTCATATATGTTCCAGATTATTTTTTTGATGATTCTGTAGAGAAATTTTAATTTATTAGAAGATCTTCCTAATGCTAATGTTTTAATACAATTTTTTTATTGTTTTACGCATAAAAAATCTCAAAGCATCAATTTATTATTTAAATAACAATACTATAAATAATTCATTCGTTATTCTTTGACGCCTTTATGCTAAGAAATACATAATTTGAAACGCTCATGCCTTAAATATTTATATTTTTACATTGTAATGAATACCGTAAAACTGTCGTGACGCAGAACAACCCAGAAATAAATATCAAATACCTAAACGTAAAATTGATTCTGCGACGATAACAAATCAAAAGACAATGACGGTATTCGTGAGCGCAAACTTTCCAACTAATAAATTTATACGAGTACCTTGCAACTCTGTCGTTTTGAAAACTTCTCAATTTTTCAACTCAATAACTTCGAAAATAATATCACAGAGCGCCATGAACGTTCTCCTTTTGTCACGCACAATATCTTTGCAACTTCAGCGTAAGAGCTGAATTCTTCACGGCGATTCCTTTTCGCAAAAACGCATTTGCTTCGCGCCGTTTCTGTCATTACAACGTCATTGTTTCTACTGGAATTTTAATGGTGTCAGGCGGCCAGTGACGGCCGTTTAATTAGCTCTAAATTTTAAAACCCTTGTTTGACATAATATTCAATTTAAACCTTGCAGGAAACCCCAACGATAAAATCTTATATGGAAGAACGGGCAAAAGGCGGAGTGCTTCGTTCCCAGCCGCCAGAAGTTTGGAAAGGAGAGGCAGCGGTCGCTTGTGGGGCAGCAGCATCGGAAGCAACAGTTCTAGGCCGCAGAGAGCAGCCTCCGTCAGACATCTACCGCCGCCTTCTTCCAGGGCTGACAGCTCTAGTTCAACAGACTATCCTCCAAGCACAGATTCGACCTCGCCTAGTAAGTCTTCCGCATGTCCTTATAAGCATTTGGGTGTACTACCAATGTCTTGACTATATGGTTTTATGTCGCTTACAGAAAAGGTATCTCTGCTGTCCCGCCTCTTCAGACGAAGCGGTCGCAGCAAACAAGGTCGTGGAAGCATCAAGACATTCTCTGCACAATTCCCTCCATCTGAGTGGTTCAATTCTAAAGCTGTTCATCTGCACTGTGTTGCCACTCAGACTAATTCGAAGGTATGTCTCACTTAATCATATTTTAAAATAACTCATATTAAAGCACGTTTTTATTTTCAGGAATCCTTACAGAGTCATCCGTCTTGTTTGTCGACATTTTACGACGATTCTATAATATCGCAAAGATCGCTGACGCTGCCGCGTCATCGACGCCATCTATCGACAGAATCCGGTCTATTGCCACCATCGCCATCGCAATGCTCAGCGAGCTTACAGCGCTCTAATATTTTAGTATCTAACAGCAAAAACACATTGGACAGCTTCTCTCCTCTAAGGAACGGCGATCAGTTGAGGCAAAGTCCTGGCGGTAGCTTGCGTAAAAGAGATTTTTCAAATTCTGGTCAACTAATGTCCACTAGCGGACCCTCTAGCTTAGAAAGCACGAACAGAGAGTCTCTCAGGACGTTAAGGAAGGATTCAAAAAGTGGACCGTCTTCATTAGAGAGTCAAACGTCTCCGGCGAAACGTTACCCAAGTAGTCAAACAAACAGCAGCGGTCACTCCAGTCTGGAATCGCACTATTCGGACCGAACCCTGAAGCCCTCGCCTAGTCATTGTAATAGCCAGACGGGTACAACTCTAAGTCGCGCACAATCTTTAGTAAAAGTACAAAGCTTACAAAGCTCGCCGAAGAGCTTACACAAAAATCGTTTCAGACAACCGCCTTCCGGAAGCGAAGCGGGGCGCGACAGCAGAAGTTCGTCTCCCCATTCCTCCCCAAAAACTTGCTCGACTCCAAAAAAGTCACTGACGTCTAGCTGCTCCCCCGCAAAGATGAAAAACGACACGTTAAAACGCGATATTCCAACGACGACATTACTAACAAATTCCAACTCGAACAATTCGATCACGCTAAAGGTTACCACGAATACGACTACTCAAAACGGAACGGGTACCAACACAAAAGTCTATGTACAAAATTCACCGGCAAGATCGGTGATAACGTTCGAAAATGGCAAAATTACCGAATCCACTAAAGGGAATAACATATTCATCATCAACGATGAGAGAAGCAGTAATGCTGTGTCTGCGGAGGCCGACGAGAAGATTGCGATAAATCCAACGAATGGTGCGATCGAGACCGCGATAGACAGCGCTCAGCCGCAAAAACCTGAGAACATATCGCAAGAACAATACCTTCCGAACAACGAACCTCTCAAAGTTCAAGAGAATAAATTCAACAAAAACGTCATAAACGACGTCTCCATGAATAACAACAGAAAGTTGTCGCTTCAAATAGGCAACAACACTCCGTCCAACAATGGGTTCGTATATAAAAATCAACTCAAGAACCCCGTGGAAACTTTGTCCAATCCTAGCACTCCGGCCATTCACAATAATATATTAGCGTTCGACTCCATGGGAAATAGCAACCCAGCCACTCCCACCAAGAGCTTCGACAATTTGATGGGATCGATCGACAATTTGAGATATTACGAAAAGAACACTCTGGGCTCTCAGAATAAATTAAACTCCAACAGCGATCTAAAAAGTGTCGATCTTTTGAAGAAAGCTTCCATCAACGGGAAAGCGTTTTGCCAGAACGAGTTCAGCTCGGAATGCTTAGCTAAGATGCTCGGCATAGAGCCAGAGAGCAAAGGTGCCATTATAATCGGCTCAGAGCCAAACCTAACTTTAAAATACCAAGATCAAAGCCCCATGGTCAAAGAGATCAACTCGCCGATGGATAAGATCAACGGCTTAGAGGGCGGCAAGCAGAAAAGATATAGTTTAAGCAACGAAAACAAAAACGACAATCCCGACCTGTACAATTTCCCCAGTCTTAGCGATTTAAGTTTCAACTTCACCAGCCTAGCGGCCCAGAAGATCTTGAAGGGCGTCAGCATCAACAGCGTGGACACCCTCGTCGAGCTGAACATGGCCGCCAACGGCGCAGAAAAGCAAAACAACTGTGACGTCACAGTTTGCACAGATTTTGGCCTTGTGTAATCTTAAAGCGAATATAATAATAATAATATATTAGTTAACTATACATGAATATTTTGTTAATAGTTTTTAGCATTAACTTATGGCATTTTTTGTAACTCGTTTTTAATCTATTTTATGTAGAAAATGACAAGCATATATTCTATGTATCTAGTACAAGTGTTTTACGTTATATTATATTATTATATTATAAATTTATTAAATACAAATACGTACTAACAAAATTCTCACTAAACTGTCTACTTATAAATGTATGTTTAATTGACAAAAATAACAATTCATCCGCGGAATGTATACAAATTAACAGTATAAATATATGCTTTGAAAGTATCATATATTGATTTATTTATTATTAATTTTTAAACACGATTTAATATAACTGAAACGTACAATATACCAGTAAAATAAGAAAAATATAAAAAACATTTAAAATAAAGATAACTATACTTTTAATTAAACATAGCCATGGCTCATCGCAAGTGCATATTTGACATATTTTGACTACAGTGTAAAATATGTTGTATCTATCTATTATAACATTGGTACACCATCATGATAAACCAGACAATAGTGCGATCACACAAAGGCTCTCATTACGACTAGAACTAAAGGGTTACCCCATAAATAACACGCAAGGATTCTCCTGTGCATTGAATGAATATTTGTTATGAAACGGTCACGAGAAACAATATATCACCGGAAGACAAATAGCACCATAAGGCCACAACATTCCTGTTGCGCAAGTTAACATTAAAAGAATTATTGATCCTATGATTAGATGAAATGCCGTCCCTGATTCTAAACCAGAAATTCAAGGGTTATTCCTCAAATAAAGTCTAAAAAGTCTCGAATCTATCCCAAAAATATTTTTAAAAATAAGTCATTTCAGTGAAATCGTATCGAAATTCATTTTCCCTGGTAGATATATATTTTTACCAGTGAAAATATAATTGATTTGGCATGTTCTATTAAAATTAAACGATTGCAACTTTTCCATACATTTTCATACTTTATTTACATGCGCTATATAAATGTTACAGTGAATATGTATTTTTCGGTAAAGTTACATTTTTACTAGTGAAATCAAAAATACATTTTCATCAGTAGATTTATATTTCTACTAGCGAAAATATAATTTAATTGATAGGCATCAGTGAAAATATATACTGCTCTAAAGTGTCCATTAAACTCAATTTGACAGTTTTGAAGAGTACATTTGAAGTTCAAACCTAAACCTAACCTACACGAATTAACCAAACTCAAATTGACCTAATGAAGGTTCTAAAACTAATTATAGTTTTATAACCTTATAAGCGGAAGAAGAAGCACAGACAGGCGTCACATATTGCATATTGCTTTATGTTTTTGTCTGCACTTCGATATTTCATTATGTTTAAAATATGATAGCTATTTTAACTGATATTATTACGGACTTCTGATATGAGAGTATTAGTCAAATTGTAATCAAATCGAATTTTGATCAATAGAAGGGCGCAAAAACAATTATCACTTCTCAGAAATAAAAAATCCACGTCACAAGCAATAAAATTGTGACGGCGATGGCACAAGTATGTATATAAATAAACAAAATAAGTAATAAAGTAATATTTTACGTTTTCCTCAACAAATTAAATTAAAAAAGGAAAAATTAAATGAACGTATCACGTGGTCACACTATTATATTTGTCATCAATACTGTGTCGATGAGCGTCCATATCTTGGATCGAGGGTACTTAGATGTTATTAAAATCAAAAAATGTCACCTGTATATTTTTAGCGTAAAGGTAAAAGTTAGTGTTTTTCAACGCATGATTTTTTCAAACTTTTTACGTTTATGCAAATACGCAACTTTGGAGCCTATTAATGAAAATGACATTTTTACATATAAAAATAAATAATACGTATATTTATTAATTAACTCAAAAATTTGTATGCGGTAATAAAAATGTGGATTTTTTTATTTAATAGGGGAAGAAATAAAATTTATCAAAATATAAAATGAAATATTTTTTTTGCAGCTTCCTTAATTTTAATTTTAATTGAAGCACCGCTATTTTAAGTATAATACGATAATATTGTGAAATTAAAATATTAAAATTTGGTCGCCTTTTAATAAACCAGTGTAAATTTACTTAAAATTAATAGGGAATTCAATTATTAATATTTTAAATTTATTTTTTCGTTATTTAATTGAGTATATTTGAATAAAAATAAAAGATAATAATTGTAAATTATAATGTAAATGCTTAAAATGAGCGTCCGTAAATCTCACTTAGGCGGCGTTCGCGAGCACTCCAGCCGGAGATGGAGGCCGACGTACAGGAGGTATGACAACTGTCACTTGCGCAAGTTTTGAATTACAATTTCTCACGAACGTCGAATAAACTGTGTTTCAGTTGAAGTTGGAAGTGCGAAAATCTTTCGCCCGCATCTATGCCGCGCTGAAAGCACGAGAATTGCAAACTCTGAGGCAGATAGAGGCCGTCGGCAGGAGACTCGCCCCCAGACACACCCACTTGCCCCCGATAGACATCTCCTTCGTGAACGAGAACGCGATATTTGATGAGATCCGCAAGTTCGGCGCCGTCGACTTCCAAAAGCTCAGTCTCGACGGCGACGCTTTCGTCATGGAGGACTACATCAGCCCCGACGACGACCACATGTACTCTTACAAATGCCTGAACGACAGTAAAGATTCGGATTCCTCCTTCGAAGCGGCAATAGAGGAAGACGCGATCAAGCAGATAACCAACGTAGACCACTGCGTGTGCTATGTCAAAGTGTCCCCGGAGGAGATTCCCAAGAAGTTCAGAGAGCACAAACAGACGACCAAGCAAGCGAGCACCTCGTCTGATTCGATCAGCTCCCCCGATATATCCAAAGGAAAATGCTCCGACGAAGACTCCGGCTCGTTCACCATCGTCAACAACGACGACGACGTATTGTCAGCTTCGGATGACAACGACAAGTCCAAGACCGACGCCGAAAAACTAAATCCTACCCAAGACTGGTTAAACAAAATCATCAACGAAACCGAAACGGAGCCGTCGCAAATTATAGATTTAATGGAACACAGCGCCATCGAATGTTCCTGATTGAGGATCAACACGAGTAAGAAATACCGCAATCTCAAGTGCTTATATCTCTTTTTATTAATATTAATTTTGTACGGTATTTATTATAAGTGAGAAGGATACGTTACAAAGTGCTTTTTAAAACGATCTAACGTGTGACTGTTGATATTGTTTTTGTGATTATCGTGTTGTATTATATACTAACGAACTGAAGTGATGCATTTATTGTATTATATACATATTATATATTGTAATTAAAAAATTTCGTTATGAAACAAATCTAGTTTTACAAATATAATAATACATCAAGTCCAAAAGATAGTTAACCGCCCTATGAGCTTCGGCATAGACTGAATTATCCAGGCCATTTTGACCAGCGGCAGACAAAGTACGTCTTGGGTAGTTTTATGATCGCTTTTGTTTGCCGCCAGTAGACACGCATATTGTATTCGCCTATAAACATAGGGCAGTTAAAAGTAATTGTGCAAAATATGTTTTAAAAAAATTGCTTTTGTAAAAGAAATATCAAAAAGACAGCTAAAAAAATGATAATTTCGGATTTTTTTTACATATTGGTGAGATGATTTTGAGAACTAAATAAAAAAGGTCGACAATCCCGATAAAACCAGGACATATCATAAGCCTACTCATTACAACAAAGGTACTATTCTAAAGTGCGTTGTAAGTAAACTTATCTATAGCATCACAAAACATCAGGTCATGCTGCCAAAAATATTTTTAGTTCCACGTGTAAAATTAAATATAAGCTTAATTGACCCAAAACGTTCCACAAGACTGGTATCTTATTGTGTCTATAGTATATTGCATGCCTTCTACAAAATACAAACATTACGACAAAAGCAATAAATACTGGCTTAATGTGTACTCTCGGTAAGTCATTAAACAATGGTATTTTGTACTCATAAAATGTATAACCAGAGGGGCTGGTGAAGCGTTGTGTCTCAGTCGCACAATCGCAAAACACCGTGCTGATGCGTGCGCGTGGCAGAGTGAAAAAGGTGGAGTCCCAGGCCCCACCTCTCTGCGACTGAAACACAACTCTTCACCAGCCGCCTCTGTGTATAACGTTTTCATAAAATATTTATTGTCATTCATGAATTAATAACCAAAAGAAGATTTTTTGTAGTAGAACTATCTTTATCTACATCAACAGGAAACAAAGCAGTCGGTGAAGCCCAAAAAAATGAATATAAAACCCACAAAGTGGCTTTTTTTGCACAAACGCCTTCAATTGCGATGTGGCGATCATCTTCAGGTGCTGAATCGAATGGAATGTTTCTTCTTTTCGTCACAGCAATTCTAGCCCATGCTGTTGTAGACCAGTGGTCTCCAAAGTTGTTACCCCAGAGGGTACGCCAACTGCAATAACTATCGTAAACAGCAAATAAACGAAAAATTGACATCTACGATGCAAATATTTAAGCTAAATTTGATTATTTTCAAACGTATGTTTATATTAGGGGTACACACTATATTTTTGTCGTTTAAGAGGTAAGCGAGTAAAATAGTTGGCCGACCACTGTTGTAGACACGTTGTTCTTACAAGTATATAAGGATTGAATCGCGGTTATTGAAACACTGCATTAAAAATTGTATATTTTATTATACATAAAATAAACAATAAATAACAATTTTCATTTAATTAATAATTTTGAAAAATAATCTATTAAAATTAAATTATTATTTTTTTATATTTGGAGTCATCATTTAGGTCGTAATCTTGACCTTTCAGCTGCGTCGTCTTAGAATCGATCTTGTGTTTTTTCAAATCAATAATAAATGACGTTTTGTCTATTTTTATAAATAGTACAAGTGCTTCACTAATAGAATATATCAGAACATCACTTGTAAGCAAAATAAAAATATTTCACAATCAGCATCTTCGGGAAAAAAATAATGTATTTCTATATTAAATAAATTAACTTGCTTACCTAAACGTTGGACAAGTAATAATTTTTCATCATATAATTCTAATAATACGCATGTTTTCCTTTTATCGAAATCATGATCCAATTTCACTCACTTCCATGGAAATATACATAATTATCATTTACTTTTATTGATTCCTTAAAAACACAATTAAACTGCTTTTAATTAAGATAACTTAAGTGAGAAAAAATATTGCTAAGCCAATGAATAAATTTAATAAGCATATTGTGGATTTTTTTACCATCAGTGACACACCAATTTTATGCGTTGTATATTAGCAAAACATTTATTTTTTATACTGATTACTCATTGGCATTTTATATCAGTATTGTAAATAAGCCCGTAAGTGTAAATTGGCTTCACTTTTGGATAAAAATTACCTGTTGCTGACAATTTGCTCTCATAATTTTTTGAACGAATATTATTTCTTTCTCGGGTACAGAGTGGAGCACAAGTTTTGCACTTACTAAACCGCTTCTGAGCGAGAACTTGCTCCTTGGAAATTTAGTCGTTTTTATGGTTCGCTTCACGGAGGAACAACGCGCATTCTGCGTAAAACAGTTCAACAAAAACAACGATTATTTTGTGATTGTTTCGCGCTTACTACCGATTACACGATGTGAATCAATCTCCGAGTGTTAGTTGTGCTTGGCCAACATTGATCTTTCAAAATATTTTATTTTTTTTAATGTTTTTGTGAGAATAAAAACGACTTATTTCAACATTTCAGTATTGTATTATAAAATATTCCTACTGTAATATGCATATTTTTACTATCCTGTTTCATGATTGTTACAGACTAAAGTGTTATCAAGGAATCACTAATAACTTATCAGTCTTCATATTTGTATTTGCAAATAAAGTTTAATAAATTAATCTAATTTATTTGACTGATGTTATATATATTTTTCTGAAGTTCGCGATCATATGTCAACTGAGATTGCACTCCTCTGAATACGGTCGAAACATTCGGTCAAAATTCAAAATAAAAGGCAATCGGCTGCAAAAGTGTTTGTATGTTACAAAAGAAAGACTGTGTTGTATGTTTATGACTTTGTACAAACAACCTATAGAATTGAACTGTCTATTGTTACTTTGATTATTTTGTGTTACACGGGCGCAGATAGGAACAATTTTCAGTTTTGATTTTGTTGTGAAATTTCCAGTACATTTTAAAAATTTGGAGATTTATAAAATGTACAGGAGCGCGCTCCTGCCTCTAAAAGAATGGATATATTAAAAAAATGATTACCAACTGGGCAACTTTTACCCACCTCTCTGGAAAAAGTTGAAATGACGTCACTGTGTTCCAACCGCTATGCAATAATAGTTGGAATCGATTGGCGCCAAAATCCGCCAAATTTTCGACTGTCGTAAAACACACAAGGCATGCAAATCAAGTGTTGATAGAGTAAAAATGAACAAATGGGTATTTTACTGAAGGTAAATAAAGTTACATATTAGAATATATGGAGTTTGGTGAACGGTGGACAAGGCACGTACCGGCCACACGTACGAGCCCGCCAAAGTCGCCAATAGAATGTAACTACGTCACGTCGGTTTTTACCAGAGTGCCAACAAGTTTCGAACATAATAAAATCTATATATAAATACATAAATGGGCCTCTACAAAGTATATTATACATTAATATAAAATAATTGCTCGAACAGTATATACATTCAGAAGCGCCAATATTTTGCAATAGATGCGTATTCGTTTATAAATGGATTAACGCAGTTAGCTTTAAACGCACGTAGATACTTACTGATTTATTTTAAATTGATGCATGGGGGTAATATCGAACTTTTTTTTTTTTTAATATTAATATTAAGTTTTATTACAGTGAATATTTGGCTATTATTTTGAAATAAAATTAGAATATATTATTGATATTATTAATTGCATGCAAATAAACATAGTGAGTGTTGTCAGCTGTGTGTGGCAAATGTAGCGGTATCGATCGCTCAGTCGTTAATTTCTCTCTGTCGTGTGAACAACGTCGCGATGTCGGAGGTGCGGCAACGAAATGCGGCTACGCCCTCGACTCCCGCGGACTCCGCTGAATCGGACCACGTGAGTCACTTATTATTTGAAACCTAAACAACGTGTATTCTCTTAGGCGACTATTTTGAGCCAAAACAACAGGACAGCTGTTTTGGGCCAAAACAATATCAAAAAAAAATGTGCGTTTATTTTGAAAATACTATTTCGATCTTTCTTTCGGGATTCGTATGTTGTTTTTTAATTTAAATATTTATCATTTCAACTGTGTTTTTGTCGCTTCCGTCTCTACTCAATACATCTGTCTCGCTCGCTCTTTTTTTATTCAATATAAACATAGCATTGGCAAAACATTCATTTACCTGACTATTTGTGTGCTGCGTGTTTATTTTTATTTTAAATGATCGGTAATGAATATCTACTATATAACTTAAGGGACTTGTATGTTTATGAAATTGTTGTATGCACTCGTTTCACTTGGACTTGTCGGTCCCTCGCTGTCGTGTAGTACCGCAACGAGCGTGCGTGTTTTTGTATGTTTTTGTAAAATGTGTGTAATACATTTTAGTCAATGGTGCAATTATTAAATTATCCATTTATGTCAATTATAATAAAATATTCTTTTAAGTCTAAAAATGACACAATATAATTTATGAGGTGAAATAATAATCATATAAACGGATTTTATATTTATACTACTATCTAAGTAAGTAATCGGTTTTATTTTTATTTTATTTTTGATGCCTAGAGAAGAATTTTTTTTATCGCATATATTTTAAATCAACTTTGGATCAGAATTTTATTAACATCCAGGTTATAATTCTATTATTCAGGGTCAATAGGACGACCATGTGAATTAAAAAAAAATATTATAACATTTATAAATATAAATGGGCAATAAATTATTTATTTTATTATATCTCGCTCGCACCAAAATTGATAGACGGTTAGGTGCCTGCGTTGGTCAGAACATTGAATACCCCACGAATAACTCTCAACTAATATATTTAGTTGTATGTAGGACGCGAAGGTATTCAGAGCGGCAAACGAACCAGGAATAACGACAGAGCGGCGGCGTAAACATGCTTGCGATGATGTTGTGACATTTGACAATGTTGTAAGCCCAACTAAATAAGTTTGCCCTAAAATACACTGATAATGATAATAGTAATTACAGCAATAACAACAATACGATAACACTATTGCCAACTAAAAAAATGCTTCTGACTATCTGTCAAGATAATTATTACCATTTAATATAAATTCTGACAAGTCCAATTTAAATTCTAATCATTTAATATAAATTCTGATCCATGTAATATAAATTCTAACCACAACAGTATTAAAATTCTTACCTGAAAACTACGAGCTTAAAAATAGGTCGATTGAAAGATATACATGGTGAACTAATTCGAGTTTTCTATGTTGGCAGCACCGTAAATCAAACAGCTGTCAAAAATCACGCTTGTAAAATGTTGATTTCTTTACACCAACACATTTACGAAATGGATTGCTAATTGTTTTACAGATTCTGTACGAACTATGTATCGAAATTTACAGGAAGATTATGGTCAATTTCATCGTCCTACCGAGCGAACAATTCGCAACGTAGTGAAAAAAATTAAAGAGTCTGGAAACGTTGGAGATAGATAAAAAGTTTGGCCGAAGACCCGGAATTGTCGATTCGTCGTCGTTCGCAGCTTTTGCGTTTTTATTATAGCTCCCTTTGGTGCATTTTGCATATGGACCCGTGTAAAATTCAGATAACACAATAACCCAGATGCCCAGAAACCATGGACAGCGAAGAATTTACATAGATAGGGTGGTAGAGCAGCAGGAAGTTGATGTTCCTTTTTTTAAAGAAAATGTTCTTTTCTAATAAAGCACATTTCCACCTCTCTGAGTATGTTAACAAGCAAAATTGCCGCATATGAGGCTAGAAAAATCTTCATTTGATTTACGAGAGACATTCGCATGCCCTAAAAGTGACTGGTGCCATTGTGGTTAGGTGGCGTCATTGGGCCTTACTTTTTTTGAAAACAATGAAGGTCGGACTGTAACAGTCAATGGTGACCGCTATAGATGCATGATAACTGATTATTTTTGACACAAAATCGAAAATATTGATGTGGAAAACATGTGGTTTCAACAAGACGGCGCAATTTGCAACACATCAGGTGCAACGTTGGTTATTTTGCGTGAAAAATTCCCATCAACTGGCCACCAAGATCATGCGATTTAACGCCATTAGATTTTTTCTGTAGTTACGCTAAGAGTCGTGTCTACACCGACACACCTGAAACGTTTGATCACCTAAAAACTAACATACGGCATGTTATAGTCGAGATACCGCCCGAAATGTACGAAAAAGTCATCGAAAATTACATCAAAAGGATCGGCTGCTACGGTCATTTAATTTTGGAAACTGAAATTAGATTAACCTGTGTATTAAATTGTATTGCTGTAGTATTTTTCGATCAACAAAAATTTCAATGTGTACAAATGTAGACAAATATACCGAGGGTCTCTTTTTATAGGTATGGAATTAAAAATTAAATACAATGCAGATATATTATTTATTATTTAAAAAATAAAATATAAGTACATATGTAGTAAAATATGAGTATCATGGAATATAAACATTATTTTTGATCATAAAAATCTTTCTATAAACAAAAATTTTTGCAGGTGGTTGATTACTCTTTTTCTGAACGTTTTGTCATGTGATCCACATTATCAAACCATACTTCAGGAATTGGCCTTCATTCATAATTTTTCCTTTTGAATTTTATGGGGATGTTTTTGTTATTTGCATGAAAAGGTTGCCCCCTTTTTTACCAGATGTAAATTCCCCAGATAAAATTTAACCTTTAGTGAGCCTCTGTCTAAATTGTAAAAGGTCCATTTGATCCTTTGGTGAAATATATTTAAAGCCTTTCTGCTTGCCATGAATTTGTTACAGCCATGTCAATCGCATGAAAAAGCATCTTTTAAGTCCACTTTTGTAAACGAATGCGAATTCTGTAAGGGGCTATCATTATGTCGAACAAATCAATACCACTCATAGATGTGTTGTAGGCTTTGACGATTTCTGGCCGATCAATATCGATATACTTTTTATTGTCTGGCCTTATCTGTATTACCAATACCAGTAAAATTCGATCCCAACACAGTTGCCCGACTATCCAACCATTTAACTACTACAATTTTATTATTAGAACTAATTTCTTCAGATGTACCCCGTGACTTACTATTCATCTTTTTGTCAGAAGTAAAAGGTGGGTTGGCAAACCAATTACCCCGAACTGTACTTGGCTGCTAGTATAGTTTTCTCTTTTAGCACTTCTAAAAGATTGTAGCCGGTGAAGAAATTGTCAAAAAACAAGTAATGTTTATTTTCTGACAGTCGCTTTGTTAAATGTACCCTAATCCTAATTTCTTCATAGTCAAATTGCCTTGATATATCAAAAATTATAATAAAGGCCTGCTGCTTCACATAGCATAAATATCTTAATTCTCCGTGGATTAGGTTTTCCCCTGACGTATTGTTTTATATTTGACTTTCCTTTAAAGGAATATGCTTGTCAATACTTATTGATTCTACTAGTAAAGAATTTATATTATATATTGGTCTTACTTTCCATAATTTATCATTATCATTTAATTCTTCCAAATTATTTACACAAATCTTGGAACAATATTACTCCAAGTTTCCAATTCCTACAGAATACCGCCATAATTTTTTCTAGTAAAAATTCAGTTTCTGAACATGCATTATGTTTTTGAAGCTTTTTACTGACTAATCATTATCCTGACCTCTTTGGATATCGTAGAGAATCCACTTCTATTCAAGGAATGTTTCCTATTATTTCTGAAAACTATTAAATAACAGGCTTCAAAATGCTGCTGTTTTTTCCTTTCGGTTAGTTTGTGAGGTATCCATTTTTTTCACCTTTCCAATGGCATCCAGATGTCGTGATATAGTTCTGCAGTGTCTTGACAGTTTTTAGTAGATTAGCTTCATTAATGGTTCTCAATCTTCATCAACAGCATATAGAGGTCTTTTACGGAGCTCATTTTGTAGGTTGATATCACCAATACGATTTTAATCGAATAAACGCTTTACAGTTCTCTGGCTAACAGTACCCTCGCTAAATACCAAATTGATGATATTAATAATAAAATATTGTTTTCTATTACAAAAGTCCTTTTTTAACCGAGTAAAATTGCTTATTCTATCAAAATGAATTATGATTTTTATTCAAATACATACATGTGTTGTTTTACCGGATGTCAGCTTTTATTTTTAGTTAACTGATATTTTATGTATACATTCACACTATAATCTCGAGCGTCCAATAACGACGAAAGTTCAGAACAAATATGTATTTATAGATTATTTTATAGACACTTCGTAGCTCTTTGGTCGTTTCACCTTTGCTCTTTATACCTCGTATGCATTAATTATATAAAACTATAAATGCCTAGTTGTTATTATAATAAATGTGAAATGTACACATGCATATTATCGTATGTAGTATATCTATCTACATGTTTACTCTTTATACAATCCTACAAAGCCTTTGAACGATCAAAGTATTTTATGCATAGTTATTCTTTAAGACCCTGATTAAAATATAGTGACCGCAACTTTCCTTTCGATATAAATGCCATCCACTACAACTTTGGTTTACTTGTACTCTAGGACCCTGAGAAAAAAATATCCACATTTTACTCTATTATATATTAAGTGCTATCACTATAGGAAAAATACATCCACACTAACAGCACTCTCAACACTTGTTTTTTTGGTAGCAAAGGGGTCTTTTACGTATGTTGTAGCACTAGATGCATTACTGACTTCACTGTTATGGGTTGAATGGCTCATATCCCACAACTTAGTTCAAAAAAATATGTTGGTTATTATAAAAAAGGTATAGAAAAATTGTAAGCGACCAAATATATAAACATATATTCATTCATCCAAGTGCCTTCAAGATTTAACAAGCCATTCCATAATTAAATCTATAATTTTTGTAATATATTTATATAAACACAATAGAATCGTAGATACTTCATGCTAGAATGTTTGTCTGAGCGAAATGCTATAAATATCGAGTGGTATTTAGTTAAACAACATTAGATTTATCTGCCAATGATACATATATTTTCCTAATCATTCTAATGGTTATGTTACTAAAAGTAACACTTTAAAGAGATGCAAACAATGATAAAGAAGGTGCAGAAAACAATATAAAGCTGCTTAATTTTAAGTACAGTGGTGCCTTGATTTATGAGTTTAATTCCTTCCGTGGCGTCAAATCAATTTGCCCCATTGAAATGAATTAAAATGCAATTTATTCATTTCAATGGGGAAAATTGAAATAGATTATTGGGAAATCAAATGTTAAATACATACTACTTAATTTAATGATCAAGTTTATTTTCAAGTTACACAATGTGTTTTTTTGCTCATATATCAAGTCAAATTTATATCTCGAAAAACTCGTAAATCAAGTCACTCGTAAGTCGAAGTTCTGCTGTATTAAATTAGCATTAATAACTTACTATGCAAAACGTATTTTAGTCATAGACGTTTCCTAGGTACATGGTTATGATTATTTTGTCAGTCTTTAAACTGTTATTAAATGCTTTGATTTCACAATCTTTGTTATTGTAATAAAATAACTGATTCTGTTACTTTAAATAATTTACAATTATAATATTATAAATCATATTTTATTTTTTTATTTGTATTTAGATTGATTCAGAAGAAGAAAAGATACCAGAAGAGAAGTATGTCGACGACCTCGCAAAGAGTATGTCTCAAGGCACCGATAAAACCCCCGAAGTTCTGGACGCCGCACTATCCGGACTATCCGCTAGGTATGTATTTTTTATTGTTTTATATAACCAAAATTGTAGTGTTTACATGTAATATTAGTTATATGAATGTGCATGATTGGTAAAGCAAACCTGTTTTAACTTTCAAGGTGAACACTGATTAATAATAAACCTCTATGACATATGTTACATTAGATAACTGAGTATAAATGTTGTTTTCTATAAATTCAGATGGAGGAATTGGGTGATTCGAGGAATCTTCACATGGTTGATGATCGCAACTTTCTGTCTGCTGATCTACGGAGGTCCATTGGCTCTTATGATTGTTGTGAGTATATAAAATTTTATAATTATTTTCCTTATCTAGGTTCATATTTTGTAATTCTCAAGTACCATGTAATCCATTGACGTATTTACGTTTCGATATTATCTCTAAATATCATATATATCAATATGTTTTTATTTTAACTAAAGTTTTGCTACGATAACACATTGCAAAATCTAGTTTATGTAATATTTTTTCAACATAATATGGTAACAACATCGCATGTTTAATCAATTGTAATAAGCTTTCCATTCACTGATTAAATATTGCGTAACGTAATAGTTTACTGCAATTATATGAAAATAAATGACTTATTAGCTCTTATATATTAGGTCGTTGTATAAATTCTGTTGAATATTATCCATTGAATAAAAAATATTATAAATGTATTACAAAGTAGTTTGCATTTGGAAAATTATCATTTTATATACTGTGGTTAATATAAGAATGTATCGCTTGTGTATGATTTCGCAAGAAAATTTATATTCATGTCCTCGAATTCACAGCATTACAGTATATCATATAAAAAGATATGAACTGATCCATTTATAAAATACATACATGTGCATTATGTATATTAATAATATACATACACAAATCGGAAACCATTTAAACGTGGCCTCTATTCGTAAGGCTTCACAAGACAAGTTTTAAAACGACTGTCGTGGATTGCCTGTTTAAAAAAGAATGTCTTATTATGTTAATTTATGTAACGTTTACACTCATACACAATACGAATTTTGCCATGATTTTAAAATGCTTATATAAATGATTTTTTTTAAACTCTTCATGACCTGCTTTGTTCTTTGTATTCGACTGATTTCATCCTTCGACTATCTCTATAATAAATTATTGTGTTTTAGACATTGGCCGTGCAGGTGAAATGTTTCGAAGAAATTATCAACATTGGTTATGCTGTTTATCGAATTCATGGTCTCCCATGGTTTAGGCCGCTCTCTTGGTATTTCTTATTGACGTCAAACTACTTCTTCTATGGAGAGAATCTCGTCGCTTACTTTGGAGTCGTTATCAGCAGAACGGTAAGATAAATATCTAGTAAATTAAGAATTAACACTAGAAACACGCATGAAGTTAGTCGCGAGTGAAAATGGTTTTTATATTGTATTAGCTAAAAATAATAGGTTTTATTTATAGATGTCTATATGCTAATATATTATAATAATAATTTGATTTTATAAATTACAACAATATTATCTCGTATATTGTAGGGTGGATTTAAAATTGATTTTATATAATAAAACAATAATAATTAATATTTATATACTTATATTCTTAAGTAAACTTTTATTTTTCATTTTTAATCACACATTCTTCATGTGTAGAAAATTCAATATTCACTTACACGTGTTTAGATTAGGTTCATTGATAAATCAGGGTTAAGGTTATCTTGCCGAGACATAGTCACTATTTCTTTATCTTTCTCAATTGTTTGTTTATCTAACTATATGACTACTTGTAACCGGACTTAATAATAGACATTAATTTTATTATGTCATGCATTTATAGGAATTTCTTCGAATGCTCGTGCGATTTCACCGCTTCTTCTCGTTCTGTCTCTACTGCATCGGCTTTGTCTGGTTCGTCCTCAGCCTCGTCAAGAAGTATTACATCAAGCAATTTAGTTTGTTCGCCTGGACGCATGTTGTGCTGCTCATTGTGGTCACGCAGAGCTATCTCATCATTCAAAACATATTCGAAGGTATGTGCAATAATCTCACGTTTGATTGGAGTGAATTGCTTTAATTATTTCCTATCGTTCAATAGGCCTGATTTGGTTCATCGTGCCCGTTTCTATGATCGTTTGCAACGATGTGATGGCATACATGTTTGGATTCTTCTTTGGCAAAACTCCTTTGATAAAACTAAGCCCGAAGAAGACCTGGGAGGGTTTCATCGGTGGAGGTATATCGACTGTGATCTTCGGAATTATGGTAAATATAGAGAGAAAAAAAAATGCTGAGATCTATCGCAACGTCCGTTCTTATTTTCTTATCCGCCATTTAGATTTCCAACTTTATGTGCAAATTCCCATACTTTGTGTGCCCGATTGAGTATTCGGAGACATTGGGAAAGATGACGATGGATTGCACGCCCGGCTACCCGTTCCAGCTCCAAGAATACGTGCTTCCTGAATGGATCGGCAGCATATTAAACATCGTAATACTAACTTACTAATTACGTTAACATATTTTGGACAGTACGACCAAAAGATTAACAAAAATCATGTGTATTAACTATTTTAGTTTGGTTTTAAGAAAACGCTCATGATGTATCCGTTCAGCGTGCACTCCCTTTCGCTGAGCATCTTTAGCAGCGTCATCGGGCCGTTCGGCGGATTCTTCGCTTCAGGATTCAAAAGGGCTTTCAAAGTCAAAGTAAATTTAATCAAACTCTTAACTTCGCATATGTTTAATATTTCCGTATCATTGAACTTGTGTTGTTTTTTAAGGACTTTGGTGATATTATTCCTGGACACGGAGGCATAATGGATCGATTTGACTGTCAATTCCTCATGGCGACATTCGTGAACGTTTACGTTTCTAGCTTCATAAGAACAGCGACTCCTCAAAAATTACTGCAACAGGTAATATTTTTTATATGAACCGGAAAGCTTAAGAATAAATCTCTGCAGTAATCATTTAACCTGATTAAACGAACTATCCACTTCTCGTGTTGAGTTACAACTAAGGTTCTCAATCGAATATTCGATTATACGAATTATTCGTCTGGTTTTCAACTATATGAATATTCATAAAATATTTGTTTTTACCCCGAATTCATGTGCCTTTATTTTGTTTCGAAATGGAAGACAATGGGACACTTCTAACAAAAAAATTGCTTTTACGCCTTCGAAAAACATTTGTAAATATAATGTTTGTTGGGGTGTCTACTATGACCGAAATACATAGAATTTGTTCGTTAAACGAAACAAAATGTTGGAGAGGCCCACTCTTTACTGTTAAACGCTTATCTCAAAAACAGGTGTGTCGCAACTGTTTTTATATTTATTATTTCAAAACACAAAGATTTTATTTAAATTAGTTCAATAATTCCATGGCGGTTTATTTATTTTTATTTATTTAACTTGTATGATGCAAATCTGTACATAAAAACGCCGATACAGATCCGATTTTAAAGTAGGTATATCAAATTCGTTCCAATCGTTATTTGTTATTGTACGTACAAAAAAGTCGATAAAATTTCCATCAGTTTTGCTGAATTAATTTAATCGCATCTTATCTTAATTCTGGTGCTTTAAAAAAGCTGAAATGTCATCCCTGATCAAAAAGTATGTAATAATAAATTAAGCATTTTCCTTATCAACGATTATGAAAGTAATTAATGATTAATTAAAATATGTAGTTATGATTAACCAATAATTATTTTTTAATTAAATAATATTTTACAGCCAATTAATTGATTTTTTGCACTAATTTGTTTAATTAAAAAATATTGATAAATACCGAGATAAAAATTGCAAACATATATGAGTACTTCATCCTTTTTTTGTTCAAAATAGTTGAAAACTACGAATAAATAAGAACCCCAGTTACAACTCTATGAAGAAATAATGAATAATGTCTTGACAACAAAAAACATGTGGATTTAATCTGCTTTATAAATATGGTTTAGTGTGAAGACGCAAGTCTCTTTGATAAATCTGATTCTGCAGTTCATCCATGTCTTGCTCAAGAAAAGGAACATACTATTGATATTTTTTTAATCTAGTTGTTCTATTAAAGAGTATCATTATTGCTTTTGACAAATGTGATCAAAGTTTAATGTTTTCCAGTTATATATTTTCATATAAATGACGGGATTAATCAACGTTCTATATTTTCTGACGAATCCTTTGTCAGTTTAAAGCTTGGGGCAGAATAGCTCTAATATTAAAGCAATGTCAGATTTCATCTCTATATGGGAGAAATAGTTTAATCTCAATTTAACATAAATAGACAGAAACAGAATGCCGCATTTCCATTTTATTATTTATTTATTTTTATTTTAGGTACTCACATTGAAACCAGAACAACAGCTACAACTATTCTACATACTACAGGAGACACTGGAACAACGGAACATATTAAATGCAACCTAAATCGAAACGTAAATTAATCATCTTTCCGAGACAAACGAACGTATATAAAATGTCATATACACCAATTTAAGTTCAATCACTTTTAATAAGATCAGTTAACTCATTCCTATCAAGACTTGTAAAAAGAAAAACATCTTTTTGTATGTGACATAGTCATTATCTAAAACCAAAGTATTAGTTTATTTATCTTTAAATAATAAAAAGACCCTTCGCTTAGGTTTCGGATGTACGTATATTTCCCTTTACTTGATGTGTCATTTATTAAGTCAGATCAAGTTTTAAAATTGTGCTAAATTTATTAAATTGTTTGAATTTTAAGTAGCGTTGATGAATGTGTTGGATAAATTTTTCGCAAATATTTATTGGCCAAATTTAAGAGGGTATCGGAGTGTGTTTTAAAATTTACTTTTTACTATAATTATATGTCAAAAATTATGTCTATGCATATTTGATATGAATTGTTGCGAATTACGGAGATTTTAGTAAAGAAAACAAAAAAAAAACTATTTAAAATATTAATTGAAGATGTAAGAGTAAAAAATTATATTGAAATATTTCAAAATAATGATCTGAATTTTGTCTTATTTTTGTCAATAGCAAGTGAGTCATTTATTGAATAGAATCGTAGACTTTATGTACCTTTGTAATTATAATACACCTTATGAAAATATAAATGTAATAGATAATTTTTGTGTTAGCGTAATTTTACGTATTGCATAGTTATTGGATAGAGTGCCATAGAAAAGTGTATTCAATCATTCCACAGAATTACATCTCTGTAATGGTACTTTTAATCAATTTAGGTTATAACTGACAAAATTCAATTATGTTTTGGATTGCACTGCAATGGATAAGTGCGATCGCAAAATTTTGCGAATTTTTTCATTGACTTTTAACTGTTAAAATGAGACTTAATTTTATTTATGCTTATGCATAGTTTATATTTGTTGATCAAGTGAAATTTGTTGATATACTTCTTCGTTGTTACTAAAGAATTATTGTTATTTGTGTAAAATTATGTTTACATTTTTGCTCTTAATAATTTATTCAATTATTTATATTTACGTTAATAAATGTATGGTAAATAATACCTATAAAAATATTTTATATGTACTGCTAATACGCATATATTTTTTTATGTGGGCATTTAATGATATTTTGAATTTTGGAAGTGATGTTATTTGTTGCATTCCTATTTTTAAATTTTATATATGCCTGTTGGAAAATGTATAAAAGTATTCATATTAATTTTTAAATTTCATTTGTAATCCATATAAATATATTTTTATAGCACTTCTTTGTTAACATATGTTTTAGTATTAACACCTTGCCTTGTAAACTATTAATAAAATTGTATCTATTAAAATACAATATTTTATTTTGTTATTATTATTGTTTACAATAGATAGTATTGTTATTTACCATCATTATTTTTTTAGGATAAGTTAAGATTATATAAATTATTTTTAAATATAAAAATTGTACCTCGTGATGTTATAAGATTTCCATTGATGGATATATAGTCAATGTGTAATATTTGCTTATTAGTATAATATAAAATCAATGTATTTACTTGTAGCATGAAGTTGTGAATCTTATAACAAATGAAAAATTACACCAGTGTTAGAATATACAAATATTGTGTATTTTAGTACCCATATAATATGGATCTCTTGATATATTATATAAATAGTAAATGTGTGCAATATTTCAATTTATTAAATATATTATGAATGTATGTATATTATGATCATATATACAACAAATTAAGTCGGCCTTTAATTGTTGAACCTAAATTGTATTCCTATCATAGTCCTATGTTCTACATGTTTTTTTCTATTACAACAATTCGGCTTTGTAAAACAATACATTTCAATTCGGGACACATAGTCAATATTCATGCCTGAATGATAAAGAAGACAAAGAGTAGTTGTTTACAACATTCTTTCAACATGTTTATTGCTTTTTTTTGGATTGAAGAACACAATCTGAATACATAAATACGTTTTTATTTAAATTGCTTTACCTAGTAATTTTTAATTGTTATAAAAGTCTTAATTATTTTAAAATAAATTTCTCATTTTAACGTATTTTTTATGCAATGAAGTATATGTATGTTTATATTGCACAGAGCATTACTTATAATTCTTTGTACGGCAGAATCAGTATCTCGGCAAATCAGTGCAAACGCAACTTGAATGTTTAATACGACCTCCGATAATCTTAAGGCTTGACAAACTTGACGATCGGTATAGAATTGTTAATCTATATTGAAAAAAAATCTGTTGTGTTCGTCTCAAAGTGCACGTAGTCATCTTGTAAGTTCACTGCTGGAGACAATATGATGATATAAAGCAACCATCGGATCGGTTAAAACCAATGATAATATTTCGCCCCTTGTAACCTTTTTTCTAAAAATATATTCTGTTATCGTCTCCAAGCAGTTCCTACATTATTGACCTCAACGATACCAGAAACTATGATTAGAACTCAAATTATTGGGGCCTTGGTTGTGAATCATCTGATCATTAACTCAAGCAGATAAGGTACAAATGTTTTTTTATTTTGTAAATCTGGATTTATGTATATAATTCGGTATATATACACTAGTATAGTTTCTTCATGACGTAGATAATTTGTCTGTTTTGCCTCTCTCTCATACGCATGTAATGTGAAAGAGAAAGCTATTGCTTATAACTTTTTACTTGATCATATCTGATCTTTGGTACAGTGCCAATATCCGAATACCTTATCTATAATATATAGATATGTACATGTATATATTTTTTTATAATTTTATACTCAAAACATCATAATTTCCTGATCCATGGAAATGCACAAAAGTCACCCCTATACCATAAAAATGGTGACAAATTATAGACCAGTCGCAGTGTTGTCAGCTCCTGTTAAATTATTTAAAATAATTATTCATAAATATCTCTATAATCACTTTCGGCAAGTTTTGTTAGACCAACAGCACGGGTTTCGTCCTGCCCGTTCCACTGTTACTAACCTTCTGTCGTTCACCAAAACGGTGACAACTTCTCTCGATGCGGGAATTCAAGTAGACGTCGTGTATACAGATTTTTAGAAAGCCCTTGACAAAGTTTGTCATAGGTTATTATTAAAAAAATTGTCGAACCTCGGTTGCTCAGATAATTTAACTCGGTTATTCTCGAGTTATTTAAGCAATCGTAGACAGTTTGTAACCTATGGTGGACGATTGTCAAAAGAATATTTTACCCCTTCGGGGGTTCCTCAAGGATCCAATCTGGGACCTCTGCTTTTTGTGTTATTTATTAATGACATAAATACAGCAATTAAAAATTCAAGTTTTCTTCTGTACGCAGATGATTTAAAATTATATAAATGCATTCGATCTGTTGTGGACTCCTTCTCTCTACAAAGTGATTTAGACTCTCTGTGGAGATGGGCTTCCATTAACCGTCTGCTCTTTAGTATCGGAAAGTGCCATACTGTGTCATTTTCTCGATCCCGTTCGCCATCAGCTTATTCTACCATCTCGGTGGTAACATTTTGACTAGAGAAACTTCCACTAAATATCTCGGAATCACTTTCGAGAGCAAATGGAGGTTCTCTCTACACATACACGACGTCTGTGATAAATCTTCCAAGATGCTCGGCTTTGTTATGAGGAATGCCTTTCACTTTGACGATCCGTCAGTTATTCGCATCCTCTATGACACCTTAGTTCGTAACATTCTTGAATCGGGATCTATAATTTGGAATCCCCAAATAGCCAAATATTCCCTTTTAGTGGAAAAAATTCAAAAAAGGTATTTAAGATACCTTTACAAAAGGACATTTGGTTATTATCCGTACTTATATCCCAGCGCCTTTCTTTTAGGAGCGTTGGGATATGATTCGCTGAGTTCTCGCAGAAAGCTGTATGTCGCTAAGCATTTTTTCAAACTACTAAAAGGTGCTGTCGACAATCCAGCTATTCTCGAGGAATTCCAGTTTTGGGTTCCGGAACATTTTCGAGAATCACGATCGAGACCTCTTTTGATGGACGTTAGGGCTAGGACATCCGCACTTGTCGACTCGCCTATAGCTGTGGCCATCCGGCTCCTTAATACGCTGGCATTACATATTGACTTATTTAATGTTAGCTACGAGGATCTGATCCAGTTTATATCATTTAATTTTAATATTTTATAAGTTTTTGTTATGTTTAAGTATTGTTATATCTATGTATATATACCAGTGGCGTACGGTGGGTGCTAATATTGGGTGTGCTATAAAAAAAAAAAAAACGTACATTTTTTCATTTTTATTAGCCGAGGTTTTGGCATGCCTAAACTGCCTTACAGCTTTTTCCCATATATAAATAAATAAATAAACATCAAACCTAATCTAAAATATTATTATATAAAAGTATCAAATTTCCAATAAACATAAAATTATAATTATTTATATATAAAATCTAATCTTCTTTCTTTGATCATAAATTTTTCTATCACGCTGTCATAAAAAGTGCTCTTCTTTTTAATATACATAAGGATCCCTTTTTCTTTTGAAATCAAGCTGAGGCCACATGGCTTTCTTGGCCTTGGGTACTTCGATAACAATTATTAATTCGTTTCAGAGCAGAAAATGAACGTTCTGCTGAAGCAGTACTGCTTGGAAGAGTTAATATTAGTTTGCCTAATTTATCTATTTCCTGAAAACCTGACTCAAGATTATTTGTGTTCATAAATTGTACAAGCTCATAAACAGATCTCTCTGCAAATTCAGGCAAATGATAAAGAACAGCAAGCTCATTTTTTAAACTTATATAATCAAATAATGTTCCATAGAATTGTTGTAGTTTGGTAAGTAATTCATTTGGAAATTTTCCTTAATATTGCTCATATTTTTCTTTCTCCAGAAGGTGAAAATATTCCAATTTGGACATTGAAGAAAAACGGTTTTCAATTTGCTTACATATATTATCAACTATTGTATTAAATAGTTGGCAAAACGCGTGCTTTTCTTCAACAAGCAAATCATTACTCAGTCTTGGATAATTTTCTTCCGTTACATAAGAATCCCATAATGTTTCATAATTATTTTCCTGTTCATGTCTGAGTTGTTGCAAAATTTCGGTAACTTTCTTACAGCAATATAATATATCAAAAAATTTGGATTGTAAAATGTTGTATAGCACATCAGTTTTTCCAAAAAGGTTTGAAAATATGTGGAGAAGTTTTCTTGTTTCCAAATCTTCCAAAAAGCTAAGAAAACCTCGTGCTTTTATTACAGTGTCGGGGTCCCATAGTTCACAATTTTTCACGACGTCTCGAAAAAAGTCCGTAAGTTCATTTCTGTATTTTTGCACTGTGTTACTTAACCGTGATGTATAATTCCATCTTGTAGGTGTAACAGAATGAAGTCTTCTAGATACAAACTCTTGTAAAGCATTTATTCGTTTGGAAGATTTCGAAAAGAATGCAGACAATCCATTTAAAGTTTGAAAGAATGATTTGCACACTTTTATATTGAAAAGACCTTGTTGTAATGTTAAATTCAACATATGAGCATAGCAGTGTGTAAAAATGGCCAGTGGATAAACTTCGAGTACTTTGGCTTGCAAACCATAAATAAATTGGGAAGAGGTGGACGTGGTTTGCCAATTTTGATTATCTTCAATTTAATTTCATAACTTCTTTTTGAAAATGGATTATTCAAAATATCTTCAACAGTATTCTTCATCATTATTGGGGTAAATAAAAAAATATAATCTAGAATAGAAAATTAAATATTGATCATATGTAAATAAGATACTAAACTATTTTACGCCAAAATATAAAAAATGAGTGACCTGTTATTGTGATATAATGTAATAAAAAAGCAGCGACGGACGCAAGAGTTTTTGAAGTACGCGCACCAAATTCGAGACCAATTTTACTACTGAGCGCTGCCAGCCGACAGATCGACTTCAGCCGTTAAATCTCGGAACAATTTACTTTAGTCAGCCGCCGCACTCAAAGCCGGCGCGCCACATGTGTAATACATAGCGTGTCGGTCGCGCGGAAACTTTCAGAGCGAATGACAAATACCAATGCATACTATACACTGCATATTAAAATTTTATAATTTTGCATACTACTGTATGCAAAATGATGTCGCTTTATGCCCTAAGTTTTCTAAATTTCTAAATTTATATTTTAGATGGTTTTGCGGGTGTGCGCCGCACACCTAGCACACCCTGAATATACGCCCCTGATATATACGTTTTTTATGTTTTATAAATTTAAAATTTGTTTTCGACCATCGTGGCGCATTGGGGTAACCTGTTAGGCCACGATGGTCTTAATTTAATCTAAAAAATAAAATAAAATTTAATTTTACAAACATACGTATACATGTTACTGGTTTACAGTGGCGTCATTTCAGATTTTTATAGGGGGGGGGGGTAAAATTCGGCCAGTCAGTGATCAGTTTTTTAATATTTTTATTTCATTAAATGACATGCATTTTTCTGGTCAAATTCAATTTGATTTGAATCCATTTTCACTTTATGTATTTTATATAATGTACTTTAAATTAAAGCAATATTTAGCTTAATTATATATTACATATTATTACTTGACTAATATTATAAATGCAAAAAAATCTTTATTGAATCAAGAAACCGAAGCCCAAAAAAGTTTTGGTAACCCTAAATCAATTGCTTGTACTCCATAAACAAGTTTCACTTATCCGATTGTTCCTATATGCAAGGGCATTCCAAAAACAAAACAGTGCTTCCTTTTATTCACGCTCGATTAGAAGCTACCTGCAATGTCAATGTCCAACTGAGGCCAGTTACCGATAAATATGTATTTATACTGCACATTCATTTAAATATTTCCATAATAAATTTTGTCTGATATCTTCACTGTCTCAAATGGCGCCTCTTGAATTGTTTATTGTGTTAGATTCATTTTTTATGTAACACCAACGTTGCCCATTAACGGCCTGCATGTTAATCAGCTTTCTAAATCCTTTGATTCGTTCTACGAAGACTAATGGCTCGGTTGCCCTATGGATGCGATATATCTTACTAAAAGTACAAGGTGTCCAATGAAAAAATAACATTTATATTTTGTCCAGAATTTTTTACCATCTTATCGATACACTGGCTTACTTTTAGCATTGTAGTATGCTGTTTTTCAAATCGTGTGAATAAGTGCCAACCTAATTGATTTTCTGTTGGGATTTGAGGATATTATAGCAATATTTTGGTTAGGTGCCGTTTGCTGCACATCTTCGTCTGACCTGAACCTGTATTCAAGACGACTCAAATGAAAATCATAAATATATTTTTCACATACTAAACCTTATATTGCAGTCAAAATATAAATTTCCTTTGCTTATAATAATTATATTTTTAATAAAATAACGCTCTAAAATATTTATTCTAAAAAAGTTATATTGCCTTTTATTTCAAATATAATATGTACATTCTATGTGCAGTTTTCATATCGACTTTTAAGTCTAATTTTTATGTGAAAAAATAAATTTAATTCCAATATTATGTTTAAAAAATATTTTTTCAATAATTTTAGTTAATTCATAATATTTAATTAGTTTATAATATTTATTTATAATACATGTTTTTGATTACATTTTATGGCACACCTAGTATAATTTGTCGCATTTGAATGAGAATCGTATCGATCTCCGAAGATAGTTTCGTTTTAGAAACGACATTTTTATTTATGACACTTAACATAATTTATAAAGTGGCATTATGCTTTGAGAATACTAAAGCGGATGCAATCTTTCATCTGAACGGTTTCCCGGCGTGCGGTTTTATAATATTCATAATAATCGTTCAAAGCTAAATAATTACTGCACATTAAATAAATCGCCCCGAGCAACGGGTGGTTAAATTAAATAGCAATTTGTGCGTAAAAATGAGTATAATGCGCGATAAGCGGAAGGAGAAATTGTTAAATAATGTCATCGTCAGTTTTAAAGGTAGCAGGGAAAGTTGTTCAAGGGAATTGCAATAAGCAACTGTTGTATAACATACATAGTTAAATCGTATTATATCAATATAAGTGAGCATTCGTAATGCATAATTTTATGTGAGTCACTAGTGATTGTGTACGCATTGCTTATGAAAGTGTTACGATCAAGTCTATAGCTATGTATTGTATTATCAAAATGTTTAGAATTGGATAATTTTATATATTAAGTTATGCTTTAATATATAATATATTTTTAAAACATTGGATCAAATCATACAAGTATGTTGTAATTTTGTACACCATTTTCGGTCATTGGCATCTATATTAACCATTTTGTACATTTATCCTACTTAAAGCTAGAACGAATAGAAAAGCCAAATAGCCATTGTTTTAACCTTACTTTTTAAATTATATTTTTAAAGTCTGCCTGTAGAAAATATTTGCTAGTTAATGGTTTCATAAAATTTAAATTAAGTTTTTAATACATATTCTTATATTAAAATTTCATTATAAAAATAATAAATATTATACGTTTTTGCGGATTAAATAATCAACAGTTTTCTTCATTACTCTCAGAAACCAAAAGTGGATATAGTGGTTTAATTTATTATTATTATGTATTATTTCAATTATATATTTTTGTATATTGAAATACTGCAATGTGTTGTTTTCGACAATCGTGAACCATTGTTGTATTCTCTCAAGTCACAATAATCTTAATTTAATTTAAATAGATAATATTATATTATATATAATTTAATGTACGTTGGCTCACCTGTCATAAAATTTTGATAAAATTTTGGTAATTTCACGTAATTTCAAAGTAAAAATGTAGTTGTCACATTTATCTTTAACTATATGAAAGCATTTAAATTAAAACTTGAAAATGTTGAAAAATCAACTCCAAAATTATAAATTAATTGATTTTCCTACACAATAATTATATTACAGTTGTGATTTAGTAAGTATGCTATAAATATTCAAGGGGTGTTATTTTAAAGTTAAGCCTGGTTTAAAGAAATCAAAGCGTATGAAAAGGGTTAAAAAGAGAGAGATTATCTAAATTAAAAATAAGCATTTAGACAAAGGAAATATATTTAATTATAATTAATAAAAATAAAAATGGAGTTAACTCAATGATTTCTGAGCCTCCGCTAATGAAATCTTTTGTTGTCGACCAATGAAAATTAAGCATTCAAATATAAAACAAGATGGCCGACAGTAACGTGACAACAGTTGTAAATAATTATTATTTATTAATAAAATTTTGCTACGCGACTATAATTTTCATTAATTCGTCATGTGAGTTGTTCCATTTGACTGAATATAAATAATCGGTTTGCAAATTAACTAGGCGTGTTATAGCTATGAAAATTAAATATATACATAGTGTGCTGAAGATTAGAAGAGTACATTGATTAAACTAGATAAACAAACATAAAGAAATCTTCAAATTTTGAATTTCCGTCGATGGGCTCCAAGGCCAAAAAGTGAGTTTTTGCTTTTTTAATACTTAAACATTATCATTGCTTCCGATTCAATGCACATATAAGTTAGATTTGACTGAACCAGAAACGTTTTAAACGCGAGGTATTCGCACATTGACGCATTGATTTTACATTTATATTATAGATAAATTCTACACTTAAAAAAATAAATCCTTTAAATGCAACAATAGTTTAGCTTTAAGTTTTTTTATGAAAACTTCTTAATAGCTGCATCTAACACATTAATATTGAATGTGGGGCAAGAGTTCATTGTTATTTCTTTTTGTCGTTTATGTTCGTCGTGTGCATGTTTTTTATTCAACAAAATTACCATAATGAAATTTTATCGCGAATCGAACGTATCGACATTTATTTGTGGCCGCATGGCAAACGGAACTTGGCCGAAATTATGCGGCCTCCAGAAAAACGAGAGTGAAAGCCAGGCTATCTCATCCATCTCATCGATATGATTTACGTCACACAACCTACGCAAAATAATTCCAATGTCACAGTTTCTTCTTTCTACGTCGAATATACTTATATTTAAATGAAGCAAGTATTCTTCAAATGCGTTTGACGTATAATAAGTAATTAATCTTATTAGTTATTGCATCGGTTGACCTTGAAAATGGTCACAAAATGACGTTAGATAACCTCGTTGATTATCCAGCCCGTTTACCTAGATTCACAAATTAAATTTTTGGAATTCCTGAATTCCATGCACATATTATAATTTACAACGTACATGGTTATAGAAAATATTTTAATAATTAATATTGCAAATTAATAAATATTAACAATTTAAATGTATTTAATTAAAAATATACTACTAGAATAACTGAAAGTTTTCTGTATTACTCATGTAAAATATAATTTATTTATAATACATAATTTATTTTAAAATGTATTAATTTAATCTTATTATTGATTATTAATTACGTATTTTATAAAAATAATTTGTGTAAAAACTATATAAATTTACATTCTCAGCTAACTTCATGCGTTAAGCGTGAATCTGTATGTTGTATTATATTAATTCCAGGGACTACATGCAATTCAAACATTTAAATTTCAAGACATTTATTTATAGAACTATATTTTTTGTAGCTTTTGTATGCACATCGCCAAAGTTTGCGATATAGCCTCTGCTTAGATAGATTTTCTAATAGATGCTCGGCTTCGTTATGCGGAGCGCGTGTCACTTTAATGATTTATATGAAAGTTCGTAGCATTCTCAAATATGACTCAATTGACTGGACTTTTTGTTGTTGGAGAGAATTCACAGAAAATTTCTTAGATATCTCTACAAGTATACGGGTCGTAATCGTATTTATATGCTAGTGTTTTTTTTTATTGAAGCGTTAGATTATAATTCATTGCATTCTCAGTATAGCATCTACTCAAGTTGCTAAGAGGCAGTGTCGACAACCCGTCAATATTCGTAATTAAACCTTATCACTAAAATCTTATTTTAAACGTTGACGGCAACTTTAGCGCAAATTAATAAAGGTGCGAGTCATAAAATCACTTAAGGAACAAATTTTAACAAAACACACTAAACTGTCGTTTTTGCGTGCACGGATTGGACAGACGTCGGACAGACACATCTGAGGTTTTTCACACCACACACGATCGGATTTGTCCACCTGACTTCTATGTCGGACAGATCCGTGCGTGTGTGGTTAATTAGCTATTCCTCAAAATAGTTCATACATTTTTTTCGGTAAAATAAAATATATATGTTACTATATATTTTACTGAATTGTTAAACATAACATCTTTTCTAATTTTTATATTTTTTATAAAATCATAAATAGAGAAATTTCAAAATACTTTTATGATAAAAACATGTTAACTTCATTTAATGTAATCTACATATTGTTTTAAAATAATAACTGATTTAAAAATTAAAATAATTTAAAAAATAAAGGTACATTTTGCATTAAACGTTCTATTGAGCAGTTTTGAGAAGCCATGCGTGACTTATCGAACTCCTGACATCCACTTTCTAAGATACCGACGCTCTACACACACTTGCCGTTCGCGTCGGCAAAATTATGAAAATGAACACGAGCCAAAAGTGCTATGGCGTTAACGATCTCGTTGCATTGTTGTCGCCGTTGTAGCAATCGTTAATTACGCCAACTAACTACACCGCACAAGTTGCACATGTTGGGAAGCGCTGGAAGCGATCGTGTATCGTAATAGGTCGCGACGTGGGTGAGGTTGAATGCACGGGTTATGCGCGAATGTCGAAGACTATTTTCTTCTTCTTCTTTCTATCGCCATAATTATGGCTCTTTTCTTTTGTCTTCCGTGGGAAGTTATAGCCGATGCTAAAAGTGAAATGCTTCGATGACTCCGCTTTGGCTTTGGCAATGAATACGGGGGAGTCGCTATGCGATGCTGTTATCTCATCTATCAATACTGTATTTATATTACGAATAAGAAATTATATATTATATTAAGACAAAAAAGTAGTATAAATTAACAGAAAGTTTTCTATATTTATTACCCATTGAAAATATAATTTATTCATTAGGAATTTCAATAGCAGTAATCTAATCCTAAATAAGTATAGACTGCTCTAAAATATTGTTGTATTGAATAAAAACAGACTGCTTGAATAGACATGAGGAAAACAAAAAAACATTATTTAACACCGATTTGTATTTTTTAATGCCGATCCAGACCGCGCGGTTGTTAGTCGTTTTTCTCCTCCTTTTATTTTTAACCTTAACAATTATATTTACAACTTTATTTTAACAACTAACTTAGCTGCTAATGTTTTAATACTACATAATTAATCCTACACGTATGAAATATAATGTTTTTTGACACGAGAACTGTCGTATCCGTTTTTCTTCATATTTTTTTGTAACATTGACATTCTAAGTTCGATAGCCAGTTTTATCTTTTAACTTGCTACTAAATAACAGCTATTTAACAATAAAAATCCTAGTTCAGTTGTAAATAAAATAAAATTAATATGTTAAAATGTTTTAAAAATATTTATAAATATAATAAAATATATTATTTTACATACAAAAACCTATTTAATTCTCGCGGTCATGCCCTTAAGATTTTTATATTTAAATTATTTTATATGTGATTGTATTTTATATATTTATAATGCTTAATTTTAAATTTTATTATGAATTAATTATATTTTATATAAGTTATTTTATATGTTATTTATACTTATTTTAAGTTCTCTTCATTGATTTTTTAATGCGTATGTTTATAATTGCCAATATAGATATCATATGAACCTTAATATTTCATAAATAATATTAATATACTATTAAATGAGCAACTATTTTTTTATTGCCGAAAGCGTCCGTTGCGAAACGCACGCGTTTAATTCCCATTTTTTTTGGGCTTACGTCTCAAATTTTCACATGGTTGCGGAACGCGAAAAAGCAGCGAAGATACTTACGAGTATACTCGAATAATATTTTTAGTATTTTAATTGAAAAACGCTGTGAGAAAAAAATAGCCCAAAGTAGGTTTATAACACAAGTGTTGTGCCCGTGGCGCCGGCCTGTCAGTGCCGAACCGATAGCCGAACGGTGCGGACAGGTGCCGAAACACACCTGTAAAAGTGATAACATAAGTGACTACTACAGTAACTACTACTGTTTTCGACACTCGAATATTATAATTATTACGACAGAAGTAAAGTTCACATTTTGAGCAATTAGCGCCGGGCGTGTGTGACGTTATAAAAATAAATAGTGATTTTAACTTAATAAAATAATTATGGCTTAATAGTTTTGTGCATAGTTAATATAATTTTTTTAATAGAAATTAAACATTTTTAAACTTATAGATAGAGACAGTAAACATGATCCTAAAACACGATGGCTAACATTTAACATTTCTATTAATTCACTTTAAATACCATATTAAGCCATCTGATATAATTCTCAATTAAACAAATATTTTGGTAACAATTCTTGTAATCATTACTATGTAAAATTATTAAGCTATCTAATCATATTCAAACTAACATGTTTCACTAAATGGTTTTCAATATAGTAAATCACAATCTAAGCTCATGATTTGAAGACTTTTATATCAAAATAAATATTAATATTGCTTATTAAAAAGTCATATTTACATTTTGGCAACAATACTAATGTTAGATTATGCAAATGTGTGTTTATCTTATATTAACAAAATGAGAATCTGTTTACAACAATAGAGATTATTTTTTAATATGAAATATTGATCTTTAACTTTTAGCTATTAACAGACAATCATTTTATTATTATTATCATACTAGTACATATTATTTTATTACTAATTCTGATTTATTTTACATCGAGTAGTCTTACATTTACATTTTCACAACAAACCCACTGATATATTAAAATTATATGAAAAAAATTTACAGATCTAGCTTCGGTTCAAATATTTTTTTTAATTAACGACTAATAATTATATATATTTTCGCAAATTATTCATTAACTTTGAATAAAAATTGATTAGAAATATAAAATATTATTTAATTAAATTTGATATATTTTATCACATAGCCAATATATAATACAAAATCATTGCATAAGATAAAATAGTTCGATTTATATGTAAAATTACACGCAATTTTTTTTAGATGTAGATGATTTTATTTTCTTAATTTTTAGCTATAATAAAACAATATGATACATTTTCTAATAGATTATATACTTTAATATAATTCGTAATATATTTAAAGCATAGTGCTTAAACCATGTTTTGCAATTAAATAAAATAATAATAAAATAAACAACATATTTTGATACTACAAAGGAAGTTAAAGACATTATCTTTTTACATTTTAAGCAAAAAATCTAACTATCAAAATTACAAAATAACCTCGATAATAAGTAGAAATTTTATTAAAATCACTACTAAAAAAGCGTTTCAAATTTTTATTTTTGTATTGAAATATATTTTTAGTGTAATTACTTATGATTTTAGTTTTTTTTAGATATCGGCAAAAATTGTTGTTTTTTACCATATTTACTTGAATAAATATTTTTTTAATTTGATTTATTCAGTTAAATAATGTGCATTTTTTATTGTAAGCAGTGTCTTAAGTTTTGCATCGTAATTAAAATTATTACCCTAAAATAAAATTCTATGCTGAAAAAATTATGTCATACTTAAAAACATAAAAAGAATTAAATATGCTTTAAATAAATTACCAAAAATCATTACAATAAAAAAAAATTATTTAAATACTACAATATTTATTATTATTGTAGTGATTTATTTAATTTTAAATTATTTTCAGATAACATTGCTTTATTTATTTTGAGCATATCTAATTTTTTGTGATAGTTTTTTTATCATTTTGTATTAAGTGTGACTATGTATTATCATACTTTAATACCTATACAATCATTAGTTTTTTTTCTTGTTAAGAAGCTATACAGATTTTAATTTACCGTATAATTTAACATAAAAATTAGATAATTTGAAGTAATGCATATAAAATTGACGGTAGCATAAAAATATCAAGAGCATTATTTTATTACATAACTTTGATAGAAAAAATACTGTGCATTTTTAAAACCAAATTTTCTTATTTCTAATGTGAACATTAAGATTTGATTGAGATAAAAAATAAATTTAATGTTTAATAGTTGATCTTATTTAAATAAATCTAAGATATCTAAGAAAGACGAAAATCATCGCGTAATTCCACACATAAATAATTTTATATTAAATGTTAGCGATAGAATAAAAGTCTTTACAATAAAGGAAAGTTATTAAACTTTTTAGTTTTGATTTTAATTTTAAAAATCGGCACGTTTCTGTTTTAGGAACATTTTTTTAATATTCACTTAGATTTAGGTTGATTAGCTTAATTTTTCTAAAAAAAAAATTAAAATTAGTAACTTCAGCGTCGTACTTAAAAAGAATTTTTACGTACGACGCTGAAGTTAAAAAATATAAAACTAAACAAGAAAATATAATAAAAAATTACCTTAAAGATTAGAAAAACAGCATTATTTTTTATTTTAATATACAGCTCAAGAAAATATCAATTACGAACAATAGTATATTTTAATCTAATCTATTTGGCTATAGATAAAATTTTTGATGTGTTTTAAAAAAAAAAATAATAAAAATAATTTGAAATATTTCATAAAAGCAGAAGTTAAGCTAAAAAACTCAAATTTAAAATCGAAAAATAAGTAGTATTGTTGTTCTTATAACATATTATATTTTTTGTGGTCAACATTGTTTTCAGAAAATTGCTTTAAACCAAGTTTATTTTTATCAGCTTAAGCAAAGTAATAATATATAATTCATAGTCGATTTTCTTATTTAATTTATAGTTTAAATTTAAAGTCGACTTCTTTAGTTAGTTTTTGTTAGCTTGTGCCATTTTTTGTGATTCTAATTTTTTTCACTTCTATGGCTGATTATGAGACGTCATTATAATGATTCAAATAAGTAATTTAAATTATTAGTTTTATTATATCATTTATAGTATTTTACTTACAAAAAACAACATCCATTAAATATTAAATAATATAATTAAGTTAAAAAATTAATTATATATATAAAATCTATTACACGACAGCAATATATTATACAAATAACTACGACATAAAAAGTATTATTTGGAAGAAAACCCTGTGGATTATTAATAACAATTTAATTTACAATTTTAATTTTTTTATATAAAAATGCAAAATAATTATGTAGAATCCAACATTAAGGTTTTAGCGAATTATTTTACCAAAACTGCTAGAAAATATTATTAACGAATATTTAAAAATAATATATTTACATTTTATTTTGTTTCGAAGGGAATTTACTTTTTTCAAATATATATATTTTCATTTGATTAATCAGAACAATAGAATATATTTTATTATTACATAGTAACAATAAAATAGTTAGCTTCATACATAAATTATTTAAGTAGTCTAATAAAAATAAGCATTATCGTCATTTTACGATCTAACAGCGCTTATTCTCATATAAACTGTCGCTTAACGATCACGGATGCGTGGGCTAGTGAAAATATGCCTTTACGATTCATTAACGAAGGTTTTAATTATGAAAAACTCAATGCTGTCACAATTGTTATTTTTAATGACAATACGTATAAAACACGTCATCCAATTTTTAATGTAGACGTGAGAACGAAAGTCCTGTACCGAGTGAAAATCTAATCTGTGCGTTTTCCACACCATACAGAAGAAGTGTTTAAAAGCTCGCCGGCGACCCAACAATAAGAACAATGCTTCAGTTATGCTAATAAAATAATTGATCTATTAAACGCACATTTGCATTATAAACTGAAGAAAAAAGTGCAACTCTTACGAGAGACAGTTCCATTCGACGCCGGTTCGTGAGAAGAACTTGACCAAGATATCACGATGGCAATGGCAAATAAAAAGCGCATTATATATTTACTGGTGAGTTATATTTACAATGTGAATTTTTATAAAAAATGTTTATTATTATATTGTGAATATGTATTTTTTTAATTGTGTATAATGAACAATTAATTTTTTGCTAAAAAATGTTAGCGTAGGCGATTTAGAAATTAATAATTTATTACATATCTGAAATCGGATTTGAATCGTTAAATTATACAAATCGTTTTATGCATTTAACACTTCCTTAGTAACAATAAAGTTAATTAATAGTTAATAGTAAAAACTATTTAAAATTACATCTGATAATTTTGATTATTTAGAATCCTTTCCAAAAGTTTTATATGTGTAATATATTGTGGGAATTTCTAATTTTATTTATAAATTCTAAACTCTCATATGCAATTTTTATATATTGCTTATGTATTATTTATATTTATAAAGCATTAATCACCTGCTTGACTTTTGTTTTTTTATATTTTAAATACGAATATATAGATTTTAACAATTAATAGTATATTAAGATTTTATTGTTATCAATTATTTAAAAATATAATATTTAGGAATAGCTATTTTATATCTTACAATAATAATTTATTTTAATTTAAGATTAAGATTTAAGTTAAAAAATTTAGTAAATTTATTAATAAATATTTATATAATTTATTCTTTTACTTAAGATAGATTATTAATATTATTTTTGATTATAAAATCATTAATTATTATATTTCATTTCAATTTTGGACTTATTTGATGTTAAATAATTTATATGTTTGAGAACTTTATAAGTTAATTAACGAATTTCATTACGGGATTACCTAACATATATTGTTTTAAATAAAAAAGTACATTTCTAGTATTAATTTTAATATTTAATAGCATAATTCATTATAAATTTAATGTTTTGTAATTAAATATATCAGTTACGAATTATAGAGAATATAACGACAATTTCTAAATTGCAATATATTAAAATTAGTCAAATTACAGTTAACAATATAAAAAATTGTTATTGCGATTTCTATGAAAATATGTATAAACAAAATGTAATTATTTGATTGCTATAAAAAAAATGACTAATCTTCAAAAAACCCAATAAATTATTATATTTTTTTAGCACCTAATATGAGTAATGCACTTTTATTATTAGGATAGCAAAAATAGAGAATGAAAGTTTTAGTATTTTTTCAGTAGATTTTTATAACAATTGATGATAATATTATTTGTTTTTGTAGTGTCTCTTCAGTGACAATGAATTGATGCTTTTTAAGATTACTTATGCATCTTAATAGTGGGAAATAAATGACATTGCTAACTTAATTTTAATCATATATAATATCAGTATTTTCTTGTATGTGCTATATAGGTGATATCAACGCGCGTACTATCGCAACTTTTAAACGCTTCCTACAAATAATGAATTGTGTAACTTTTTCATTTGCAACATATTCCCATAATTATCAGTAAAACTGTCATTTTTCTCTTTGACGAGTATTTGTTCTCGTAAGAAACATCCTTTTCATTCTCGCAACCATGAGAAATTGCGACCTTGTTTGCGTTTGAGTAATCGAATTGAACCATGAACGAATTGTTTCGAACACCACCGGATACACGGTTTCCATCTCGAAGATATTAAATGAAAAAAATATTTACATGTCATTGAGAAAGAGTGACAAGGCGATTCGGAACAATTGTAGAACTGTCAATGGAAATAATGACAAGGCATTATTTATAACAGTAATTGAGTTATCGATTCGGCGTATCAAGGTAAATTATTTTATACGATCAAACATAGCTCCATGACTAATATATAAACAATATAATAGGAAATCCTTTTTTTTCAATATGACATTTCGTAATTGCAGAGCAATGTCATACCTACAATTCCTAGACTATGACCTTAAAGCCTACACTGAGTATTTGGGTCAATCCTTTCTCGTTACAGGATATGCAAATTTGTCAGACAGAGAATCACAATGAAAATATGTATTTTTCGACTACATGAATGAATTGTGTTTCTTAAATTCATGAATGAGTTTAATAGTAAATAATATTTTTTGGTAAAAATATACTCGCTGGCCTTGTAAAAATCGATAGGTAAATATTCATTTATGTATTTATGAATGAGACGCTCGTTAGAGTTCAAGTTTAACTAATGTTAATTGATATTAGATATCAACTTGATATTTTTATGATCTTGATTAAGATTAAATTCGGGAAAAACCGACGAGCTGCTAAATTGTCGTTTAATTAGTTACTTCATGATTTATAAATCGATTATTAATGCATTATAAAAACGCAATAAGAAAATATAAAGTTTTTCAATTGCAAATTCTTAAGACTAGTAAAGAACGCCTACTTTTATGTTAAATTTATATTTTAAATGCAATTAACTAAATGGAAAGTTTAGTTTACAACACTTTACTTAAATTTTATATCAATGATTTTATTTCATGTGTTTTAATCTACATAGTTAAAATCGGGAGCTACTTAATATCTGGTTGTCTGGTATGACAAAAAATATATGCGCTAATTAAAAGATTGATCCTATAAATTCTTAGATCTTTTAATAAAATGTTCACACTACATATATTTTTTATATATATTTATTTACTTAATAAAAAATTGTTTTAACTTAAACTATTTTAAACAACAGATTTCTTTTTTTTATTAAGGTTTAATCGTTATTTTTAATTTGTTTTGTAGTTAATTAAAGTTTGAGTTATGAATTAGTACTAGTACTATAAAAGTACGGCAATAAATATTGCATGGAACTATAAAAAACCCTATATTATTTTTTTGGTTGCATTGTATTTGTTTATTGTACAAAATGCATAATTTATTTTAATGTGTAAATAAAAATGTTGTATTTAGATTCTAAATGGATAGACAATTGGTTAGAGTTCGGTCATGCTCAGTTGGTGATGAAAGTGATTAGTGATGTGGCATAGTGTATTTTATGTTCTTTGGGGTAAGCTTTGACGAATAATCGCATTAGGGTCTAACTCCACCTCCAAATCCACCTTATGCGACCGTCCAATAATTACAAAGGATAGTTCAAACTATAATTACTATGTGTGACTTTCTAATCTTATGAAAATAATTATATATATTATTTATTAATAAGGTAATTTCTGGGTATTCGTGGTAATTGATGGTTTTCAAAAGTCTGCGAGGCAATTTTGCAATACTGATTGTTCTGCCAATTTTTAATGTTATGTTAAATCAAACTATTGTCGCTTAAAAATGGCAAATGATTATGGTTTAAAATCTCACAATTTATTTTATATTATTTGGTGTACTTATTTATTATTTTTATTTAAAAAAATCATTTATTTATATAATAATTATTTTATTTAATTTATTTAATTACCAAATTCTTTAAAAGTCAGATCCCTACATCTCATTGTGCAGAATTTATTCGGTCCTTAAGCAAAATATCATGATATCTAATTAGTCGGTTCCAACAAGTTACTAATATATGTAGCATTTAAAGTTTAATTATAACAATTACGATTGCTTCATCAAAACATATAAAAGCTTACTGTTTTTATTTTGGTTAGAAAAATTGATAGTAAAAATCAAAAGACTTAATTACATTTTCGCGAAACAATCAAATAAGTTTCTGACCATCATGAAAGAATAAATAAACAGTTTTAATTAAATTGCGCTTCACAGCCTCATTTTTGTAACCTTATCTATACTTAAGTAAAAATATTAGGTTAATGACATATTAAATATGATATTAAGGACTACTTAGACATATTATTGTAATACAAAAGATACACTTCAATATTAATGGCTTATTGTCATATCATAATGGATTTATAACATACCTTCATAATGGCCTTTGACATATAATGACATTTGTTCAGTGAAAATGCATAAAATATATTAAAATTTACGATGACCGACATGGCTTCTTATTTATTTTTAATATATTTCTTATCTTAACATGATTGCGTTATCATCTTATGCTTATTAAAACCTAATAATCGCAAGACTTTTTTGGTACAAAAGCCAATATAAAATCTGAATCAATAATTGAACTATCGGTATTCGCAAAATAGCTTTTTATATTTTTTAAATAATATTAAAGTTATACGATACAAATCTTGACAACAGTATCTTAAGAACAACTAAATAATACTGCTCTCTGCTCTTACATGTACCGGTATATCTCTTCCGGTGAACATCCAATCATAGGGCAAAAATAATAATAATCACAGGGGATTGAACTGTGATTTTGTCCACTGACATTTAAAAATAAACAGACTAAAAGCAATATTTTGTTTTAAATTAATCACTGGAAAATTAAATATAGATACTACGTAGACAAATGTGTTATTTACTTCACTTTTGTAGCTAATTAAGCTGTATGAGCTTGTGTATAAGTATCAACTTATATTTTCCTAATTAGTTTGAACTGCAGGGTTGTTTTTTTATCTGTATTTGCCCAATTATTATAATGCATAAATAAAAAAAGATAATTCACTTTGTATTTCATTATACAATATGAAAATATTTTTTTGCTTTCGCCGAATACCGTTTTTGCTTTCATCGAACGTTAGACACAAGCATAAATTAGCACCGTGCAATCTTCGCGTTCGATTGCGACACGTTTTTTTGGCATCAGAACACAAACGCAGAATATTTTCAAAGAGGAAACCAAAACCACATATTAGTATAACTATAAAATGACACTTTTAACCGCAGATTACCGATAAAGAATTCAACGCGCGGTTTGATCGCAACCCGACTCGCACGTGCCGATTAATAACCGACCAATGTTTTTTTTTATTCTATCGTTCAAAACCTAATAGTGTTTTATTGTACCGCCGGTGTGTATGTATTGAAATTTCTCTTCTTTTTGCCACAATAAAAGTGACGCAGTGTGTCCCCGATATTTTGAATGGATGTGAAAAATCGAAACATCTTCGTCTTCATACATAATATAGTCGCTCATACATAAATCATAAAGGTCGGTCGAAATGTACATATGTACAAACATTTTTTTTGTCTTTGATGAATAAAACTTTCAAAAAGTGTATTTTTTACGTAGGCGAAACTTATAGTTGATCGCGATAATTGATTATGCGAATTTTGTAACAGACGTAATTGGTTTAGGATGGAGGGTGCGTTGTGCACGCGATTTGTTATCGTTGGTTTGGAAAGATAATCGAGTATGCATTGCAAGGTGTAATTACATAACTAATTGTGTGCTTGTGACATTTTCTCTAAAGGTGTGAAACATTCTAATGTTAAAACTAGTTCGCAAAACATTTTTTTTCCTAATAATCGGATGCAAAGTATAGAAAATATTTCTGATGCATTTTATTAAAAAATAATTTTAAATTAGAACTGTTTTAAACCTATTCGATATTGTTCATAAAGCTTATTATTTTAATATTGCTATTAATTTATGATAGCGCAATTGTGATAAGCAGAAATAACTTTAGCAAAAGTTTATTTTTTAATTAACAAATCATTGAATGAACCTTTAACTTACATGAATTTTAAACATATAATGTAAGATCAACATAAAGGCAGTGTTATCAAACGGTTACAAAAACTTTTTTCTTTACTTTCCAAAATATATTGTGAAATAGCTTGCCATAGGATTGTTAAATGTATATACATATGTGCTATAGAAAATCAGTAAAAATAAAAAATATATTTTTTTTATATATATTGGAAGCCATGTTCTAAAAACAGCAGCTTTTTAAAATATATCACTTAAATTATGAAGTATAATATCTAAAAATAAGTTTCAACAAAAATTGGATTTTTGCTCTTTGGCTATAATTTTACCATATTTTTATTAGCAGTAATGATTTATTGGACAATCAAAAATAGTAATCTTTAATAAATAAAAACATAATGGTAGAGTGAGTATTTACTGTTAATAGATTTAATTTGTTTGACTTGAAGTATCTTATTTTAAGAGAATGTACAGATAAATACATATTGATATATACAAAGACATGGCCATAATAATGGGGCACCTCAATAAAATCGTAAAAATATAAATAAAAAACAACTAAGGTTGTTTAATATGTTTATTTTAAACTTATTTTTAATATATACAATAGTAAGTCCACCCTTAGCTATAATTACAGCTGCAACCCTATTTGGCATACTGTCAACTAATGACTTGCGGGTAGACGGAAACAATTTTCTCCATTCCATCTGCAATTTTTCTCGCAGCTTAATTTTGGGTTTGAAATTGTACTGGGCAATCTTTGCAACCAAATTTTGGTTATAAATGCTCTATAATATTTAGGTCTAGTGACTGTGTAGGCTATCATAAAAACGTCAAGCCTTTTGACGAATTTTTGAAGCCTTTTCTTGCTGGAATGGTAGCATGGTCTATGCTTGGAAATATTTTCCAGTAGGAATCTATTAAAGTGGATTCTAACATTGAAATATTCACTATTCATACTAGAGTACGCTCGGGATAATGATTCCGGTTTGTTATTGTGTGCGTGTACATGTATATGAGAGGGAGAAGCGATGTAGCGTGTACTTCGTTGTCTCGCTTTCTCTTTTAAGGACAGTCGCTGATTCGTCAACGCTGGTATTCGTCATTAAAATGCAGTGTGGCACAGAAGTTCGATCTTCTCTAGTAATTTATTTTAAATAATTTTGTGTTGATATTGGTTTAAAACCCAGATATGCCCACTGTCCCATGGGTAGGTCACTAAACTCGTGCCACTCTTTTTTTATTTATAAAATAAATTTTAAGAGAACAAAATTTCTTGGGCGTATCTGGGTTAATTGGTATCAAGTAAGTTATTTGTTCTCTTACCCGTGAATTAAAATATTTAAATTATTTTTCCATTAATCCGTTCGTTGTTGGTTTTTTTACACTATTCTCTGTAAGGGTTAAAAAAGTTATTATTCTTATCGTTGCGCCAATGATAATTTTTTAATTTATTCAATGGATTCTCTGCGAATAATTTCTTTCCTCATTTTATATCTTTTTGCTTTTGAAGAATAGCTAAAGACTTCATTATTTTTTTGACTAGTGAAAGATTTTGAATTTTGCAAATATTTAATTAATGACATCAATGTCTGGTTTCTTCGATTATATATTATATTTTTAATTATCCGTTGAAATTTCCAACTTAGCTCAGATGTATATATGTTAAATAAACATAAATTTTCTTTTAAAATAAAAAAATTAAATATTCTTTTGAGCCACACAGTTCACGCACACAATAACAAACCGGAATCCTTATACCGAGCGTACTCTACAGTGTACAGGTTTCATACCCCTGCTGTTGCCATGAAACCCAAGCCCATTTGACTTTTGGTACTACGCAATCAATAAGATATTTTTCTCCAACTTTTCGAGGCAGGGGTTCCAAAATCTTAAAAAAAATATTGCTCAAAAAATTTAGTTTAGCTCAAGTTTTTAATATTTTTTTATATTAAAAATGTTTAGTTTAAAATTATCTCAAAGTTGTATTCATCAGACCAAATGAAATAAAAAGGTCCAATCTCGGTGTTTTCGGGCCACTCTAACCTTCGAGTTTTATTTATTTCTGAAAGCCACACATTGTTGAGCTTTCTTGTCACTGTCCGCGAAAAAATGGATGGCCCTTCAACAGCCAGCTTTGATAACATTTTTCGACGATTTTTAAGGGACTCACGAACCAACATTCGATTTTCCTAGACAGTTGTCTTTTATTTTTTTTCCAGTTATTAATTTTCATTTGTAAGAACCGTTTTGAAGCATTTTGGACACCTTGTCATGAACTAATGTGAACTAATGTGTTAAAATTGTAGCGACAAATAAATGCCGAAATCACGCAACTGAACATAAAGGTCACTTAATTTAACCTACAATATTTTTCAAGACTCAGTGAGCAATTATAGCCGACAAATTTCTTTGTATAGTTCTCAGAACTACTGTTAAAACAACCTGCTAAAATATTTCGTTCAGACTATGCACTTGTAAAGAGTAACACGCCATTTTAAGAGGTGCCCCATTATTATGGCCAAGGCTGTATATGAACTATGTTTTATGACTATAGAAATTCAATAATTTAGAAAACTTTTTGCTTCAGAATATAACTCATTTATTTTTTATTGCTGTGTCAAAAAAAAATAAAACAAATCTCATACCATAACAAATTATTATAAGTCACAAAATTAAAATAAAAAACAATTTTTAGAAGGTTGTTAAATTGGCCCATTTTTATTGTTTGCGATACATCTTTAAATTTTTTTAAGTTTACCTTGTAATCGTTTATCTCTATATAAATGGTTTGAATTAAACTATTTTCTATGGCATGAGATATGCACATAAACTTTTTAATGTTATTACACAATTAAAAAATATATTCTACCATTTACATTATTTTAAAATTAAAAATAAATTATGAATCTCCTTAATTTTATATAAATATTAATTTTAATTGCGTTTCCTTGCTGAATATTTTTCCGTGTCTTTTCATACATTCTAATTAAATCTTGACCTTACATTCAAAACAATCAAACATTACATACACTCTACAATTAACATTTTTTTAAACATACACATGCGTATTTTTTTCATAAGCAAGTCGAACGATCCCGGATTCGCGTTTGTCTATTCGCAGCGAATGCGAATTTTTATTACTTAGCCAACCAAAAAATTTGCGCCCATCGCATAACAATGAACTTGTGCAACAGTGACGCAACAACCGCACTGATCCACAAGAACTAGATCCGTCTCTCTGTGTGTCTGGTGTTCATCTCTGACCTCAAGAAGACGCACGCCGTTCCACATACCGAATGCGAAACCGAAAGTCAACACTCGACGCTCGAAGTCCATAAACGATTCTATTATATATTATTACTTTCAACCGTGTAATTGTGAATCGTTACCTCATCGTTAAATGAAATTTGACTTTCGTTCTGATGATTATATTTAGTGATGCGTTTTTCCTGAGGAAATCAGATTGTTTAATCTTCAACCACTAGATTACATTTTTTTAAGCGTCAATTTAGTCCACAAAAAGCGTTGAGAATTGAATGTTTTATGCAAGTCACTGACAGTCTTTGACACCTGCTAAATTGTTTAATATAATTTTACACAATATATTCATAATCAATGTCGGTAGGCTTTAGTGAACCAGCGCTAGAATAGGGAGCACTAAACACTGAAATCCAGGTAAACGTAGTCTACCGAAAGTTTGTAATGAACTCTGACGTGTGTTTTGCTCGTAATAGAGTACTGCAGGGATCTAATTTAAATAATCTGATTTACCCTCTCATCCAAGTTTTTATGATGCATATAATTGGCAGTGCAGCGAAATATATATTACTTTTAGATTTATTAATTATTCATGAATAATTCATAATAATATTTTTTCACACAACACCTTCTTAATAAATAATTAAAATAATTATAAACCTTTAATTATATGTAATATTTAATTCTAGCATATTGATATCGGTATATATTGTGGTATCATTTTTTTTTTATTAATATTTCTGTACATTTATTTATTTTACCTTACCAAGGAAAAGTAGAAATTATTGCTACAATTTGTTCTAGCCAAATTACTCTTTTTTACTGAATATGTTTCTACTTTACGCCTGTAGTTTTGCAGAGACGTCATTTAATATTTTTTTAGTGGGGGGCAAAAGTTGGCCAGTCAGTTGTTTTCGTTCCATTAAAATTCATAGTATTTCATTAAATGACATGCATTTTTCTGATCAAATTAAAAGTTTAGAATCCTTGTTTATAATTCACGTCAAATGCTCAGTTATTTTTAATTAATATTAAGTCTATTTTAAATAATATTATGGCTTAGGATAAGTGATCACAAAAAAAGAGGAGCACAAAATATAATATTATCTTCTCAGAAGTTAAAAATTCACGTCAAAAGCAATGAAATTATGTTGGCGCTGTCGCAGTGTAATTTACCATTCATAATACGAATTTTATAATAATATTACAAATTAAATGAAAAACATAAAAACCGAATTTTGACCAATAGAAGGGCACAAAAAACAATTATCCCTTCTCAGAAGCCAAAAATCCACGTCAAAAGCAATAAAATCGTGCCGTCGCCGTCACAGTGGGAACGCTCGTTACCGAGCGTTCCCACTGCGCCGGCGCCGACACGATTTTATTGCTTTTGACGTGAATTTTTGACTTCTGAGAAGTGATAATTGTTTTTGCACCCTCCTATTGACCAAAATTCGGTTTATATATACTTTGACCAACTCTTTTATATCAGAAGTGGTTTGAATATACCTTCATAGACTAATATATATGATGAAATATGAAAGATGTGTCATCTGTTTGTACTTCTTTATCCGCTTATTTTTTCCCAAACATGATTTAGCTTAATTTTGGACTTGACTATATTATAATTAGTTTTAGAACTTTCATTGGGTTAGGTTTGGGTTTAAACAGCAAATGGACGTTTCGCAACTGTCAAATTGAATTTCATAGACATTTTAGAGCAACATATAATTTCACTAGCGCCAATCAGTTAATTTATATTTTCGCTAATAGAAATATGTTTTTACTCAATAAAAAGATGATTAGACTTTTCACTGAAAAATACACATTTACTGTATGTAACATTTACACATCGTATGTAAATGTATATATTACTACATATGTAAAATTTAAATCATATAATTTTACTAGCATCTGTCAGATAAATTATATTTTCACTGGTAAAAATATATTTCTATTAGAGAAAATGTATTTCGATATGATTTCACTGAAATGACATATTTTGACAAATATGTTTTTTTATGGATTTATTAATTATTAATTAATTTAAATTTAATTATTTTTAATAGTATTTTTTCTAATAATATTAAGGCAATATTATCTGGTTATTTTCCTTCTTTTAGTAAAATTAAAATTTGAGCTACATTCTATTGGGTTGGAAAGTAGTTTAATCTTATTACTTAGTTGAATATCATAAAAATGATGGCGGAATAGCGAAAATTATAATATAAATAATATATATTTGTATTATTAATAGTTATTATGCCTATACAAATAAATTAATGCTATTGATTACCTTTTCAAAGCGGAATTTCAAAGATCAAATTTTTGCCCTAGCCTAAATAAAAACCGCATTTGAAGTGACAACTGTCCATTAACAAAAAAATGATTGATTGATGATCTTTGGTTATAAGTCACTTGTTTTTTAAACCTAAACTTTCAAGGTAGCGAAAGCTCACTAATTTAGATAATAAAAATACGCAATGATAGTCATAAAATATAAAATTTAAATGATAAAAATTAATTATACTTACAAAAAATATGTCTTTACGATTTTTTAGATGCATATATTCTTTGTAACAATAGAATTATACTTGTGCTCGACATGATTTATTGCTGAATATAATTTGCCACTTAAAATATAATTTGTATTAATTTAAGGACACAATTTATTTTTATTTACAATAAATAAATAAACTCACTTACTTAACAATTTTTGTAAGTAAACGTTAAATAAATGTTTACCTACAGTTGGCTTCAAGCGAATCGTGTCAATGATTGAACTCTTCTTGATTTGACATGTGAACTTTGCACAGAAATTGTAGAAATAAGTGTTCGTGAAGCTGCCGGCGAAATCTTATTTTTTTACCAGTGAAAGGTACGTATAAAAAGTAGCGAAAGTAGCATTAAATCTTTTAGATGAACCGAGGTCACAAACTAATCCATAAAACGATATGTTTCTCGATCAAGGTTGACCTTTTAAATAGACATTTTCATTTCGTGATCATATTAATTTCTTCGTTTAATAGAAAGCTGTTATTATCTAAGTACGTTTATTATTTAGAAAAAATATTATTTCACAACTTTGAATGTCGTTTATATATTTGATTATCTATAAAAAAAAATACTTATATATTTAACCATCGTGTGTTTAGATCTCAGCAAAAATTATGCACATAAATTATGATTAAGTTTACGTTTGTCTTTAAAATTATTATTATTTAACCTTTGAAAACCGTTTTGTGTGCAAAAATGGCAAATATTGTTATTATCGCAACAATGTTGTTATAATCACTGAATATTCATCGATCATACTTGGATGTATTTATATAACTTAGATAAGAATTATGCAATGCTTGCGCAGAGTATGTATTTATGGCAAATTGACTCTTAAAATATATAAACGTTCAGAAAAAGTTAAAATAATATTGCTTTATTTTTGTTTGCTCGATAAATATATACATTTATTAAGCCTTGAAACACAGCATAAAAGGTGAATAATGATTTTTCTACTAATTTTTAAAATAAGTTGATTTTTCAGGCAATCTATTAATTAAAAATATATTAAAATAAATTATGCGAAACCTTAGTTGAACCTTGCTTATCAATAAAGGTACATACAATATTGTATATACAGTATTTTTAAATCACATGAACAGATGTCGTTTCGAATATCAGATTCAACTCAGATGAATAAATTTTATATTTTTACAGAAAGGTAGTAATCTTATCTTTTTGGCAAAAAATCTGAAAAATTATTGAATTGTTATTTAATATTCTAAAATATTTTCTAACCTAAAAGTGTATAAGGTATTATTGTTTTCAAAGGGGTGTAAAAAATAAGTAATAAATTTTGACAAAAAATTGGACTCTTATGTACCAAGAGCTATATATATATATATGTGTTGCTATTTAATTGTAAGCCGATGTATTAATTTTTCTACACTATTGTTATTGTATATATCTACTTTAAAGTTAACATTGTGTGTGTATTTTGCTTTTAACATTCACAAGCACTGTTTAACAAGCGGCTTTACTAAAGATGCCTTAGGGATAGTATACTCTTTTAATTTAATCAACAATGATAATCTTTTATTGAGCTTTTCATAAGTGCAAAGGCTTAAAGTGAATTCATTATTTTACAATTGGATTACTGAACCGTTTTAAATTGGTCTCATCAATCTGGTTACTTAACACTTTTCGTTTTAGGCTTAGAGCGACATTGCGAAACGATTTTGGATGTCGCAAATAAAAAAAAAACAACTTGATCGCACATACCGTTTAAAGTGCGAGATACAATAAAATATTCCGCGAAGTCGCTTTCGCCAGAGACATTGAGTTCGTGAGCAAACTCGAATGTTGCACGTTCGAAACACTACATCCATATTAAACGCTTAAATCAGACTTACCAAGACTTAGAATAAAAATGGTACGAGTCTTACTGCAACATTTTTACATTTGCTTTCAGATAACTCTCCTGGTGTACCTGATCGATCCTTGCAACAGTGGAAGAAAATGTGCACATGGAGAGTATGGAGAAGATTGCGCTTTTGTACCAGCTCCTCCTGGCAGGACTCCAGCCTGTGCCGCTCCTGGTTATACATACTGTGAAAATCTGGATCATTATCCTAAGTAAGCATTCAACTCAACACTGACCTTTCTTACTATTTGATAATCAAAAATCGTACGCCATCTTAATCGATGATATTGCCATGCTTTATGTGGCACAACGCCATGCATGGCAATTGAGCTTCATTGCATAAATATGTCTTAATATCCCTGGAGGACATTGCTGATTTTTAGTTGCGGTCGTTTAAACCGATTAACATTTTTTAGACATATCGTGCATCGACAATCGACTGTTCTCCTTGACAACAAGAGATGAATATCAATGTTTGATCATGGACAACCTCATATGTTTTTCAATGTTTCAGCGATCTCATAAGACTTCTGGTCGACAAGGGCGAGTACGACTTGTCCACATTGCTTAGTGACGAAACCAGGGATGATTTTAGTGCCACTCGTCCATCTCAGGGCCCCTATGCGTATGGACCGCATTCGTTGAGTGGTATTCAAGGTATTAGCCTGGTGACAGAAAAGCCTTCTTACGTGTCAAAGCAACCATTGCTACCGCAGCAACCCATAATCCCATCACAGCCGCAAGGACAGGAGCACCATGGCCAGGAGCAATATCATCCCAATGTACAATATACCGGGAATGGACAGTATCACGGTCAGGGAGGGTATCAAGGTCAACAATTTTTCGTACAGAACAAAGGAAACACACTACCACCGACAAGTGGTATGTTCCACCATTATCGATATGTTCTTTGAGCTATCTTTTTAACACGCTAACTTTTATTTTTCGCAATACCAACGGACCGACGCAAAGTGTTACCGACTAATTAATTAACCATTTGACTCAAAATGATTTTATTTACTCAGTGGCACATAAGAAGCACTTACATATATGTATTTGTGTCGATTTTTTAATATTATTCTTAAACATATTATATATTGAGGTACTGGTTGAAAAATAATAGTATAGAAACTATTGTTCCTACTTTTATTAATATAATTTATAAACTTTTAATTTTAATTGCAAAAAATCACTAAAAGTCTGTCTAACTGAATTGGACATTTCATTAATAGTTTGATTTTTATGATATGTTACATCGATTGCATTGTTTATCGACTTTTCGTTATAGCTTTTTCTTTAAAAACATAATTAAATTTTACACTGAATATAATGTTCAATGATGATTACCTTCACAACAAAAAATATTACTTCAGTAAAAAATTCTGAGCAATTTATAAATAAAACATTTACCTTTTATTAAAAAAATCATATTTATAATATGAAACTTAACTATATATTTATTTTTATAATTAATCACGGTAGAATTAATCCGTAAGATTAGAAAAATTTAGGAAAACCTAATCTGTGATATTGGACCAGAATTATAATTATATACAATAAAAATTAAAATACATAAGGAGTTGCCAACTTACTTGTTGTCTGGATCAAATTCTTAGATAAAAAAAACGAGCTACCTATCAAATTCCCGAAATATTAAGCATATTTAAACCCTCTGGGCTAATCGATAACAAAAAGAGGGCGAAAGGATTATAAATAAATTTATAGTAAAGTAGAAAATACTTATGAATAATCATAAAAAAAAAACACTAAATTGATATTGCCTTTTTTATCTTTTTATCGATTCTGTGTTTGCTTTAATGTGAAATTTGTACTTTCATTTCTTCTACGAAATCAATAAAATCAGATATTTATTCTCAACGGGTAATATTTAGTAAAAAATCTGTGAAAACCATTTTAATAAAAACTAGTTATTAATCAATATCACCGAAATCCAATCGTAACGAAAATAAAAAAATGTTCATATACATTTTTGCTGTTTTTTTCTATGCGTCTTATAACTGTATTTTGAATAGTTTTTGAAGTGATTCCACAAGATTTTCTCAACAATTTTCTTATTGGAAAATGATTAGTATTTTTTTATATATATGATATCTCGCTTGAAAAGAGTGCTCAATTGGCTTTGAAAACATATTGTTGCATAATAATTCTAGATTTTAGTTCTTGCAATTTCTTCTTCCTTATTTCACTATTATTAGAATTATCAAATTAAAGTTTAACGTGTTGAAATGGCATTCCAAATTTCCTTTTTCTGGTAAATGCAATTAAAATACCATATATAAAACACTAATATTTATTTTATACTATGAACAAAAAAACAGATTAACTCTTAATGGAAATGATACATTTTTGTCTTTTTTGTATTACTATTCATGAACATTATATGCACATTATATACATCTAGCAATATAATACGCGGTATATACATTTACCCGGGACAGCATGACACACAGCTACTAGGCCACAGCGGGCAAAGCGAACTGGAAACAGGCTGATTCTCTTCCCACTTTCCACACGAGCCTTTTTTCCCTCTACCTCCCCACCACTAAACTCGCTACTAGCATCGGAAATAAGACCTTAGGTAGATTTTCACTATTAATAACGCTACATATTGTTTTGATAGATATTAAAATCGTTCTTTTGATTGATATTTTAATCACCAAAAACCTCACATATCAAAAAGAAACAATTAAAGCATGACAAAAAATAAAATAAGTTCTTGTCTTTTTTAGATTACTCATAATCTACAATAAATTATTATTAATTAAAAATCCGTTTGAGAAAATACATAACTAGCAATTAAATATTTATATGCAATTATGCAATTCAACTACGATAAAATATCTCTAACAATTTGCTTAGATAATAATTTATATAGATGACAGACACGATTATCAACTGTGAATATTTTGATACGTTGTTTCGTGATCGACTTGAACTTGCCATATAAGATTCGAACCCTAGCCTTTCAGGTATTTGTCACTGACTTATATGAATATGTATATTAATTTACTATCTATTTTAGATTATGTTTTTCTATATCTAAAAATTCGATTTAATAAAAAAAATAGTACAATGAAATTTTACGTGTTATTCGATTTTTCTTACCTTTGTTGCAAAAATAAAATGCAAATTTTTTTTAAAACTATTATTGTACTCTTGTAAATTAGTAATATAATATAATTTTGTTAAATATGCTTAGCAAATTTTATATTAAAAATCACATTTTTATATTTAATAAATCTATATTTTTAATCTAAAGCCTTAAAACTCAGATATATATATATTTTAAATTAAATTTAAATATTATTTTAAAAATATATATAGTTGAGTTGGATTTATTAAATAAAAAAATATGATTTTTTTATATAAAAATTGCTAAGCATTTTTAATAAAATTATATTACATTGATAATATACAAATATGTATATATTAATCTGTAAAATTAAAAAAATAAACGAAAACCTAAATTGTGACGTTCAATCTAAATTAAAATCATATAATATCACTTTCTCTCAAACACAATATAAATTGAAAAACGTTAGGTTTCATATAGGATTCGAACCCAGATCTTTCAGGTATTAGTCATTGCTTTATATGCTTGACTATGTATATTAATTTACCATGTTTTGCTATAACTAAAAAAATCGATTACATCTAAAAGAAAATTTCAAATCTTATTGGAAAAAATTGAGTGCAAAATCTTTGTACAGTGTTGCATCATAATTTATTTCATTTTTATTTATATTAATTTAAAGTTAAATCATAAAAATATATATTAAAATAGTGTAATTTTTATTATATTAATTTATTTTTTCATACTCATGTATATATGAATTACAAATATAATTAATTTTGTTAAAAATACTTTTTTTTTATATCAAATTATTTAATTTTTCGATTTTAATAAATCTAGTTTTATAATTCAGTTATATTTATTTATTTCTGTTTATTCATCAAGATTGTAATACGTAAAATATTAAAAATCTAGGAAAACCGAATTAGGTATATTTGATCGTAATTATAAGAATATAAAAATCCCCATAAAAATATTAGGTTCAAAGTATTTGAACCCAGGCCTTTAAAGTATTAGTTACTAGTTATTTGACAATGAATATAAATATACTCAATATCATAGGTAACTTTTTGCTCTATTTAAAAAAATTGATTTGAAATAAACGTGAAATCTTTGTGGCAAAAATTAAGTGCAAATTTTTGTATAGTAATTTAAAATAAAATGAATACTATAAAAATATAATTTATTAATGAAATGTTCAACTCAGTTAAACAGACTATTTTCGTACTTTTGTATATTATTCATATGATAGGGAGCAACAATATTAATTTAGTGTATTTGATATTACATATATATTTTCTATGACTCGAAGTAGTTCAATTTTAAAGATTTCTTAATATCTTAAATGTGCGACTTGGCATGATTTGTATTATTAATTGCGAGATAAGGCAAATGAAAATCTAATCTGTGATGATCAACCAGAATTAAAATTATATCATAATAACTAATTCGGTACAGATATGAACATTTCAAGTAACAGTCATTCGTTTATCGTGTTGGTTTAGTGTCACATCTATTTCTAAGTGCATCTTTGTACCACAAATAATAATTTTGAGTCTCATGGTAGTTTTCATCTCTCATCTTTTTCCTAATCATAATCATTTTTCATCTTGCTTCTTTACCTATTTATGCTTATTTTTACTCTAATTATAAATATTTATTTCTTCACTTCTTAATAACATTATTAAACTAGATTATATCGATTAGATAGATAAGTATGGTTGAATCACAAAATTGCACAAATCAGCACCTGATGGGGTAATCTTATAAAATATAAATTTAACGCACCTGTATCATAGATATACATATATGAAATAGCATAGGAAGAGATGTATATAAATAGTGTAAATAATCGGTGGCTGGATTCGGTCTAATCCATTGTACAAAATTATATTTAAATGGCTGTCGGAAAATGAGGGTTAGCAGCGTGTGTCCGCAATGTCTTATTTTGGTACTAATGAGTTAAACATCCCATGTAGGTCCCACCGGTTACTACCCACCGAGTCGTCATCAACAGCGACCTCAACCGCAGCCATATTTACCATCACACGATTCCTATTTGCCCCCAAAGGTGTCTAACATTAGCCTGAGCGACAAGGGTGTCGACATTTATCAGGGCACCCTGCGTAGTGGTATTCATTTGGATCAGTACAGTACAGACTTTTGGCGCGGTAACTCATATTTCGAAACGCCGTCGAAGACGACACCTTCATATTCAATCAATCAAAACTTTCATCGTAACACTTTCGGTCCTCATTCGGAGTATTACGATAATAATGGGCCAAGCCCGTATTACAGCGCGCCCCCCAGAGACCCGGCAAGTACGCATTACAAGACCCCAATACCTGGCGGGCATGGGCAGGCTGGCTGGTCTGCAGATTCAGGCAAGCAGCAACAGCAATATACGATCAGCGAATTTGTACCCCCGCCTGTGACGCCGTACGACCCGAACGATTGGTGGAAGCGGTGAGTATCCATTTTATTACTTTAAATTGCTTCCTGGATCATTATGAAATGCTATTATGCTGAAAGGCTCCAAAAATAGTGTAGAATAGATTGAAGCCGAATAAAATGTAGCTTTAAAAATAAATAATAAGTTGCTTAGAAAAGAAAATCTAGTGATGGTAATGATAATGGACAAATAGACATTTCAACAACCTATATATTTTTTTAAATTAAAGTGTCATATTTATTAAAAAGCATCTAAAAATTGTCACTTTAATGAAATACGGGGACCATCCGGTTGAGTAGTCGGCCCTTATTGCATAGATCATGAGAAAAGACTCATCGCATATACGCGTTAAAAGCGCAATAAACAAAAATCCGAGGATTTAGCATCGCCTAATACATAAAAAACGGCCGTCTGGTGCCTTTAAAACACAAAAGAATAATATTGCATTGACAAGGCAGCTGGAAAGTTGCAGTGCTACTAAATCTCAAGCTGTTCAAAACTTGTTGCACGATTATAATAAGTTATAATTAAATAACTATGCATTTGATATAAAAATAAATCGGTGACGTACATAAGTTTGAGATCAATTAAATAGCAAACTTTTTATTAATTAAAATTCAATTTATTTTTACAATTACTAACAATTTTCGCGGTAAAGTATATTACAATACCATTATTTTTTTTTGTTAAAAGAAATGCAAGTTGAGTTAATTAAAATAATTATTTTATATCAAGTATATGAAAAATCTTATATATTTTTTTGTAGAAAAAACTGTTTATAAACAATTGTTACATTGCTTTTTTGAAACTATTATTCACAAAATTATTAACAATCACAAAAAACAAACTCTTCAGAGGGCACTTCAATGGCTAATACGCAACGCAGTACATTAAACTAGATTTATGAAAATATAAATTAAAAATTAATTTTAATAGTTAAAAACTAATATCATATCTGCTGAAAAATTATTTTAAATTATTTGAAACTAGTAAGAATTTCATTTATTTTAAAATATTGCGACAAACTATGATGGGCGAGATAGTTATTCTCCGAGCAGTTGTGGAGAAGCTGACGGAGGGATGATATCCATGGAAGATCCTCAGAGGTCTTGTAGGTGGCAGCGATAGTGTCTGGAGGTCAGTTCCTCTATGCTGCGATTATCATGTTCAGGCCGTATCCTCGCTTCTCTGTCGCAGGAGCGTGTCTGCCAGGCGGAACAAATCTGCAAAGTCTCCATTGGAGACCAGCATTAAGTATTAAGGGTTGCAAAACTCGCTGATGAATCACAACCATGCAGCAATCAACCAGACAATTGTTGCACTCGCTTCTTAGAACAACGAAATATCTACACGCCTTTAGAAAGTGACATTTGCTTGATAGACATCTCCGAGGTCAAATTGTGCAACGGAAATGTTGTGACTTTAGTCTTCCGGTGATATATTTTTATTCGTGACCGTTTCGTAACAAAGAAATATTCATTCAATGCATAGAAGAATTGCGTGTTATTTATGTGAAACCCTTTTTTCTAGTCATAACGATGGCATTTGTGTGGTCCCATCCTTTACACTATTGTCTTGTCTATTGTCTTATTGATGAATGATCATTATTGGTCACAGTCATTAACGCGAGTTTCAAGAATAAGACCCCCACAATTAATTAATTAAATAATTATTATGATATATAATAAAATACAAAATTAATGTTAAAATTCCAATCATTTATAAAGATCGGGTTGAATTCTGGATTTCAGACTTGACATAAAATGGGAAGCAGCTGCTTCGGTTCTCGGCTCTAAATAAAATTAGGCTGTAAATATTGTTGATTATATTGGTAAAACCAGTTATTCGCCTAATGACCATAACTAATTATTCTTAACATACAAGTTAAAGATAGTTGGGTTTTTCAAAATTTCTAATTAAATTAGTATTGATATTGCCTAAGCAATTATATATTCTTAGTGATTATAGAATAGCTATTAATATTTATAATGATACAAGCAATGATTTGTCTATTTTACAGGACAACAGCCCCCGAACACCATTCAAATACACCCAAGACCAAAACGTTTGACAGCAATGAATTAAAAAAACACAATATATCGAAACGGAGCAACATCAGAGTGCCAGACAATAAAAAATACCCATTCTTAGACAGCATAACACTATCAAGCCGAAATAAAAGACAATCATCACCCAATTCTGGTGATCAACTCTGCCCAACTAGATCTCAATACATAACGCCTAGAGCTGCCCTTAACAAACAAGGCAATTGGATGTACGTAGTTAACATGGGGGAAACTATGGATAGTTCGTATTCTCAACTGGTTAAGAGTGAAATATGCGTGTAAGTATTAATTATACTCGATTTAGAAATCACAATCAGTCAATATTCATAAATAATATTTAAATTTATTTCGCAATATATATAGTTGATATGATTATCACTCATTTTTATATTTAAAACAATTCTATTTTACTTTAATGAAATTCTTAGCAATACATATAATATTTTTATTTAATTTTTTTTTAAGCTGGATATAGCAATAAAAATAAATACAGAAACAATACTTTTAACAGTCAAAATAATCGTTATTCTCAAACATACATGTTTTTATAAAAACTACATTGCTTATTCATCGAAAGTGGAACAATGAAATGCATTTGATAAATGCTGCCTACTAACTGTGATTTCTGAAGAGAGTATATTTAGGTTTGATTTAAATATTATTTATTTTAATTTTTGCTTCTTTCAGATCGCAACAATGTGATGGTATATGTTCACTGCCTCTTGGTTACGTATCTCGTTGCGAACAGAGATATGTACAGAAGAGATTAGTGGCACTCGACCAAGGCGGCCAGAGGTTGTATACGGATATCTTTTGGTTCCCCAGTTGTTGTTTATGTACAATATCCAATAACCAAACATAAATCTACACTACACCATTGAATAAAAAACGTTTAAGACTATGATTTTACTTTAAAATAAACCAGCAACTCATAGATGTATTTAATTAAAAATTATATTGGTTACCATTTTTGATGTTGTATATAGTCAACAGTGTATGTTTTTTTTTATAATTTTAAAGTCATCCTTAGGATTAATTTATTATTGACAATATTCATACGTTGTACTTATTGTGTATGTTTTTACAAAATTATACGATTTTATATATTTATGTGTATCAAAAAAATGCTAAATTTTTGGAATGAAAAATATTTTTAAAATATACTATCGATTTAATCGAACGTGAATCCTAATAGATTTTAAGATTTGTTGTAAGGCATATTGTTAAATTATATAAAGCGTGTTAGTATACATATGCACATGTGATTAATATGTGTGTCGATTAGATGTGTTGTTTTGACACCTATTTTGCAACCACAATATAGAAATGTTGATTTATTATTTTTATTTTTATATAATTTCACTGCCATCTATGAACGTAATTCATTATTAATATTTTATTTTTAAAAAGTTACAAAATATGTCACTAGATGTCTTCGTATTATAGAAATATTTTTATTACCCAATTATTGTGTTATTTGTAATAATTATTTTTATTTCATTGCTGTCAATCGATGTGAATTTTTTGTAAATTAATAAAGGAAAACTATTTTATCATTATTTTTTTTAATCAAACAAATGTTTTTTAATTCAATATACTTTGGAGGATATTCATGTAAATAAATTAATAAATAAACAACCACATCTGCTTATAACGATCTAAAGTTAAAATATTTTATTTGTGGTTTCACACTTGGCTTAAAATATTTATTATATGTCTTCGTATATAGTAATTTTAAAAATATCAAATACGGGAAGTGGATTTAAAACACAATCTGTTTTTTATAAAATACAACAATATTCAATTCGTTCATTAATATTGTTTTTTACTGTGTTGTTTTTTTAATGTAATTCTACATAATCGTTAAAATATTGCATCGATGTTTTTCGCGTATCCTTCGTTCAAAAACTGTTAAGATATTCTTTATTATTTATTATAATTACCATTTGTCAATGAATATGTTACGACCAGAATAATAATTGAGGTGTATATTTTGGTTTTTATACTAAGCAATTTTTTTGCATATAGAACGCTCGATTTTAAATTATATTTAATTCTTTAGATTGTTGCAATCGAAACTGTGTTTACATAGTTTTCTATTATTTAAATTTATCATGCGTACAATTCCTTTATAGAATCAACCTTCACCAGTTCACCATAGACTATGTTTTTATCGTTTTATTTTCATATGTCAGCATTTATAAATATTTTAGATACTACACTCGTGACGTTGAATCATAAAATTAATCACGAAAGAAGTATTCATCCCTTAAATAAATTTCTGTCATATTGATTGACTTATGTATTATTTTGAAAAGGCAAGGGGTATTTGACTCATGTGTCGTTTTAGAAAAGGCAAAATCTTTTGAAGACAAATAACAAAGTAATAGGACAACCAATTTTCAGAGTTTATGCTGTGCTTTTCCACTTAGATTCAAACAAAAAGAAAGAATGCTTATAAGCAGTTATCCCGTCAAATTCTTTCTTTTCACAAGATACTAGATGAAGTATACTTTGTCTAGTATCTTGTGAATACAGTAAAACTAATGTTCTACAACTGGCACAATATCCTTAATAAAGAATTAGAAGATAATAGTTAAATAGGTTTTGTGGTAATTTATGACTGTAATATATAGTCTGTGTGGTTATTGTGCAATTTTGGGTGTTCTGCCGATCTCTAATATTTATTGTTATAAATTCAAACCATTGTTCTTTGTTAAGTAAAAAGAGTTATTATTGAAACTACCAGATGATTATTAATCTTTAAAAATACTTCTAAAAAAATAAATTATTTTTATTGTTTAAGAATGTGTAATTTTAAATATATAATTGAAAAGAAAAGTACAGTTTAATAGAGATGTTAAAATCTTAAAAAATGCAACTAAAGTAAAAATTAAATAAAAATATTAGGAGCTAATTTTAATACATTTGGCTAAAGATTGAAAAGCATTGAAATGTGTGCTTTTATTTATTTTTCAAGTCGCTTTTTTTTGTAATATAGATTTTAAGTTTAGTAAGAAAATAAATATTATAAATTATTTTTATGTCATTATTGTGATAATAATAAAAATATTTTATATTATGTGGTTGCAAAAATTTTTTACGCATACTTTGATTTACGCGGTAGATGCGTTCCAAGAAATATCACTTAATTCGAGGCATAGAACTAGCATTGTAATAACGATCGAATAAAATTCATGTGAATTTTTAACGTTTTTTTAACTTGTAAAGTAAACGAGCAAAATTTTCAGCGTCACGCGTGTACTCTAGAGAGTAAATCAAAATACACTGCATGAGCAGTGGAAGAGGTTCCAGATGTAGGTCAAGTGTAATAAGTGGGAGTAAGCTTTTAATCTGACGGTTTAGTGTTTTTTTCTGAAGATCAACAAAAATATGTATCAATTAGATTCGAAGGATTAACATAAAATTTATAAAGTTCCATTGTCAATTCTCGCGGATTATAAACTTAAAAGCATCATAGAATTTCAATGCAAATTTTATAACCTTCTATTTATGAATCACCTAATTGTACATGCAGAATTTGCTGTTTCATATTTGCAACAGCAAATAATAAATATCGTTTGTAACTTTTAAAACGATATTAAATATTAATTACTTTATCAAATAAATTATTTTGTTTAATTGGTACCGAAATCTACTCACGTCTCGTACTAGCGGTTCTAACCATCAAACGATGGATAACAAGCGATCATAAATCACTGACGGTAAATAATAACAATAGACTTAAATGTCGTTTTATTTGTACAACCGTCCTCCGAGTATATCGTGTGTAACCATTATTTTTTTTTAATATGTATGTATATACATATGTATTTTTAAATAAAAAATATATCTTGCAATAAATGTATTTTCCTAATTTAAAAAATGGTAACACATATTTTAATGAGGTGGTGCGTCACACTAAATAGGTTAAGAACCAATGCTTTATATGCACAGGAGTCTCTTTAGGAGAAAGTATTTGTTTTCATCAAAAAATTGAAATAAATAATATAAATAACTCGTGCAAATTGTAGGTATGTGCATCCATCAAACACTTCACGAACACCCTATGGCGTCTGTACACAGCGCACAGGGGTGATGTTGGCCGTGCCAGAGGACACATCCTGGAGCGTCGGTCCTTACAACAATAAAAGTGCGTAATATCGATCAGCAGGCATCGCGGTGCCCCCCAACGCCTCCGCCCCCACCCCCCTACCCCGCCCGCTGCAGCTTCCCTCGGCCGTCGCCATGGCGACAGATCTGTCACACGCACCACCCATAAAATGCAAGCATTGATTTTTTTTCACCCCGCGGTCGGGAGAGGCGCAACCCGCCCGACCACCCACAACCGAGCGCCTTGCCACCCACCCCCTTCTCTCTCTCTTTATTGGTTTTAAAAAATTCTAAAACGACTTCGGCCGCGATTCGCATCGACGGAAGGAAGAAGGAAGAAGAAGAGCGGACGCACTACTTCCGCTGCCGAACACTTCGCTCGCCGTCGATGTATTATATACATATACTTATGTACATATAGTACACCCGGTGTTTCGTAAGCTACTTATCCCATTGCGTAACGTTTGTATTGCGTCCAATGATTGTATTAATTCGAATTGTAGCGATTGAGATCACATACAGTTGAATATTAGTAGTAGTATTTATACATATATATACATTAAACACATAATACAAGTGATGTCTATATTCAATATTAATATAAGACAGGACATAACTTTGCTTTTAAGAAAAAACAAACTACATTTTATGATCATTAGAAATTTAATATATGTAGTAACTATTATCGTCTTCATAAAATAAGCAATAAGGTCAAATTTTGAATTATCCGTTTCTGTTTATGTATAGTTCATGTTTCAAACAATAATAAGTTTTTAACCAACCTTCATCGCATTCGGGTACTTCTAAAAATACTTCATACGCGTATCCTTTATTGTATTGTCTATGAGTACTAATAAAAATCAATAAGACGACTTTTGATTTTCATTAATTTACTATATTGTATGAAAAACTATTTTTGAAAATACGGGCCGCAAATCTTTCTATTTTTGAAACAATAATTCTATAAAATCATCGTCATCTGGATGATTCCTAAATTTTTATAATAGGGGCAGTGGTTACAAAATTATTATGGTCGATAAATTAATAATTTTTAAAATATTCGTAAAATAACAGATCAACAATCTGATAATAAAAATAAATTTGAATTTGAATTTGCTTCATTGCTTTCCGAGCTATCGGTAATGCATTCCGTTGTTTCGACCAATGAAAAATAAGCATTCAAATATAAAACAAGATGGCTGACAGTAACGTGATAACGGTTTTAAATAATTATTATTTATTAGTAAAATTTTGCTACGCGACAGTAATTATCATTAATTCGTCATGTGCGTTGTTCGATTTGACTGAATATAAATAATCTGGTTGCAAATTAACTAGGTATGTTATAACTATGAAAATGAAATATATACATAATGTGTGTAATGATTATAAGAAAACATTAATTAAACTAGATAAACAATCTTCGTAATGGAATCTTCAAATTTTGAATTCCCGTCGACGGGCTCCGAGGCCGAAAAGTGAGTTTTTCTTTTTACAATACATTAAAATTATCATTGCGTCTCATTTAATACACATATTCGCTAAATTTGATTGAATATAATTACTGGAACTATAAAAATAAATGTTAATAAAACGTATTTTTTTATCTATTGATATTTGTGAGGCTCTATCTTTCACGATGATTGTGATGCAGTCGGTTATTTAGCCGAAGAAGTTTGGTTCTATTTTTGCATAGTCATCTTATTGCTCGCTATAATTGCATTTTTAAATTAATTTTATATTTGTCCTAATATTTCAGTCATTGGATCTCGACTTTTTGATTTTTACGTTTTTTGTGCCATATAGTGATAATATTTAGGGTAGTGAGTATTTTGTTGTATATAAACAAAATAAATTAAAACCATTATTGCAGCGAAAAAAATTCACATAGATCGTTCCATTCTGAGCGATGACTCGCAATGTGTAGTTTCTTGGATGATTATAAATATGTGATTGCATACCTGGAATATTCGATAGCCAAAATATCTATGAGTGGGTAATTTTTAATTCCGATGTGGCAAAATATGTATCTATGTCATGGTTTTTTATCAATTTTTCTTCCGTGCAATCATTTCTTTTTCGGAACAGCCAAATTCAGGATATTCAGTTACATCAAACCTATATGGTATGTTCTTTATAAAAAGATAATACTTGCTGAGATGATTCACATTTTGATTATATATACCAATTCTACGTTGTAGCCATATAGATCGTCAAATTGTTCTATCATTGCTTCTGAAAAATTATTCAAAACATTAAACACATTATTACTACTAATATTAACTACAAAATTAACGGAAGTTACGGTAGAGGATTAAACACGTAGATTCGCATCTCTTTTTCTTCTTCAAAGTTGTCGCAATACGTCATATTTTAATTGTTTGCCATACGTAAATGTTATTAGATCTTTCATTGCTTCTGAAAATTAACTGTAAACGATACTATATAGTGGGTAAAATGTAACTTTTTGCTTACGCTAATATGAGATTTTTCATTATTACTACCATTGTAATATGTTTAATTAACTTTGCTATGTATATGTTTAATTGCCAAATCACTGCTGTTTGTCTTTTAATATTAGATCCTAGATAGTCAATAGTAATTTTATTAGAATAGCCGTGATATATTATTCATATAACCAAACACTTACTGGCACACTCATAATTTAAAGTTTTGTATATATTGTCTATAATTCCAAGTGCAACTCCATTTGAATCATCTTCAAATAACACTCTGTAAGAAAATTGCTGTGATTATAACATTTGCTGTGACACACACTGTGTGACAGATGACAAGAGTTGCCATAAGTAAGCAAATTTGACATTTAAGGGAAGTCCCGGTTTTGCCGCGCTTGAGAACGAACTAAGCAATTGATTTTATCGATTTAAATTGTATTAAAAATCATCAAGTTCTAAAAAAAATATTTTTAATTTATAAGGGATTTTAAATATATTATAAATAATGTGGATTTGTATTGGCTTCTTCATACAGAAAAAAAAATGTGTAATTAAATTTTGGCGAAGGTTGGCAATTTAAAGTTATATTTTTTAGAGAATTTTTAAAATTTTCATTAAAAAATTCATTTTTATCAAAAAGGGGCAAAGTCATATATATCATCTTCCTTACATTCAATGTAACGAATTTTCAGTAAAACGATTTTTTTTCTTCGGTACCGTGAGCTTTGCTATACTGAGATTTCACTGTACAGTGTTTAGTTATATTATTATCTAGCTAAGTTTTAAACCTAATCTTAAATTAAATACAATATTTAGTTTTATCTTTTAATATCTAAGTTTCAAATCTAACTTTCAATAATATAAAATGTTTTCTTTTGGTTATATTTAGCTAAGCTGTAAACCTATTTTCAAATGAATTGAAATTGTTAAATAGATTTTTATAGATAGAACCATCATGACTATCATTGAAAATCCTAAATATTAATATCTAATTTCAACCATTAAATTTAAAAATAGATTTTAAAAAATTGTTTTCACAAATTCAATGTTATCTGCTATTAAAACTTAGCGCATTATTTTTTTTAAATACAGAATAAATCTAAAGTTAAACAAAATTAAAAAAATATAATCTCTTTGTGCATTACCAGTAAAGCAACGAATAATATGAATGTATATGTTTACACATACGTACTGTATATTAAATATATAGGATATATATTCAATATATAGTAGAAGTGGCAGGACGATATAGTTTACAATAAAATACTAATGAAAATGGTGAACGACTATGCTACTTAGTGGCAGCTAATAATTTAGTGATTAGCACGTGCTTCCTACATAAGAACATACATAAAGGTACATGTAAAATACCAGATAGCACACCATGTAAAAAAATAGATCATGTCCTTGTATCTTAAAGAAGAGCAAATTCTATAAACAATGTCAAAACATACAAAGAAGCACATGCCGATATAAACCATTACTAGATACAAGTTAAATTCAAAGAAAAGACATCTATCATTTAACAAAAATTTGGCATAAGAGAAAAAAGTAGCGAGCTGAAAAACTAAAAAATAGATCCAGGATCCTGAACTATCAAAACGCTAAAATAAAAACTAATCAGGAAAATATCAATGCAATCTAAGAAAGAATTAAGAAAAGCAAGCAAGGAAAATAAAAACAATTCACAATCAATTTACTTTTTCTGCCACCCTGTATGCGTTTATATAATATATTCATGAATAGCAGATAAATTATACGAAGTCTAAGTAATTAATTAATTAAATTTATTTTATTCAATTAATAGCAATATACATATAATGCGTATTAAGGTCAAGCGAAACAAATTGACCAATAATACCTGTTTTATGGATAAATATTTTTTACGAATATATTAGAAAATAAACACACCTGTCGTTTAATTTGCTTTTAAGATTGAAAAAGTTTTAGGCATGCAAACAAATAATTGTACTATCGATTTAGTAATTTATAAATAAAACCCATGATTCGTGAAGTTTGGAGAAAATAAGAAAAAGTCAATAAACAAACCCATGACTCAGCCTTTTTTATATAATGTTATGTATTAAAATATAAAAAATATCAGGCCATCTCAAGTGTTTATATGTTGTTATAAAACTTACTGCAAATCGAATTCCTTCCAGATATTTTATTGCATTGAGATTAGATTTTATAATTGGATTATTTCTGGGGGTAAGAGTTTGAGGCTTGGCGATATTTTTACAACCCCATAAAAATGAAGGTAAATAAAAAATGTCTTATTATCGAACGCCTTTGAAAAAATCATTTTATTTCGATCATTAAAAAATAATGAAAAGCTTATAAATATTAGTTTATTTTAAATTTCATAATATTTAAATATAGTTTTATTCGTAGCTTCTTAAATAGTAACGTTTCATCTGCACGTACTGAGAATTTACGTACGTCTCAGATTTTCTCAATCGAAATTAGATATTTATCGAATTCCGGGAAATATTTAAAAATATCTTCTCGAGATTGGAAATTTTTACGTCAAATGAGAAACAAATGGACGGAAATTTTTTTTAAGAGTTCTCACTTCGTATCTTTTTGTAATTTATTAGATTAATTTAATATAGATTTTTGTGAGTTCTTGACTATAAATTTAAGATAATTATTATTTAGTAAAAAAAATATAATTAAAATTTTCATCGACTTAACCTTGATTCTTAAAAATGTAAATAATAAAATGTATTTTTTTAAGCTTATTAATTTAACAAAAAAATATTTAACTCTTATAATTTATTTTATTTGTCATAATTCAATATATATTTTTTTATATATTTATCTTTAAGGTAAATATATTGCTTTTGAGAAAAAAAAGTTAAATAAAATAAATTTCCCATCATTATTATGATAATTTAAAAGTTAAAAAAGCTACAAAATAAAATCGATATTAACTGAAGCTACGATTTTTCACAGTAAAATGAAAATATTTTACAGTGATTCATACTAATGAAAGTCCTAACAAATATGATATCTCTATTACTATGGAATATTATTATTAGATTAAACATATGACTACATAATGTGATCGTGCATCTGAAGCACCAAAATTGAAGTGCAGGCTCTTGTATATATTATCTAGTGACTCTAATGTATTATTTTTTTATATATGCATTAAATATACTAGTGTTTATCAAGCTTAATATAGGCATTTATCAGATTTTTTTAATCTGTGCTCAATACTCCAGGAACTTCCGAGATTTAAAATTATTTTTGTAAAAATATCAAAAACTCAGCTTTAAGATTAACTTTCCTTTCGCGATCTCGATATGAATTTTCATCGTTGCTCGGGCGAGCTTTTTGGGTCGTGGGGGCGTTTTCCCTATTTCCCGGCCGGGGGTCCGTTTTCCTCTCCGGGGGCGCTTTGGGGTGAACGCTTAAGGATAAACAAATGTCCCAACCCATTGTATCGTCTGTAAGGCTTTGCGGGCTCCCCTGCCTGACACTGACCACCCCCAACGCGGGTCGGGATCCAGAACCATCACTTTATTTACGTTTATCACAATATCATTTACAACGAGAACGCTTTATTACGACGAGGGCCACATGGGACGCGCAACAAGATGCTAGCGTGAAAGCCTTTGACGGAAAATTTTCACAAAATAGCAAATTTATTGTACCTACTTTCTTTCATGATCCCAATCTGTTTAAAATCACTTGTATTTTATTTTTGTTTACTATCACGTATTTTATTCGTGACCATGACAACGCGGTCCGCTGTTAAAACAGTGGTGTGCATAGAAACAAAAGAATACATTATTGTTTGATTGTTTGCATCTTTTACATTTTAAATATATCACAACGATTGGTGGTGTTTGCCACATATTATAGATATATTAAATTGACAACACTACTGATTTTGTTAGGGTCCGTGTGACGTGGTTAAACAATCAACGTTTTGCTTGCAGTTTATATTAAAATTATAAATTATATATAATATAATATAAATACATTTAAATTTCTTAACCCAGTTTAGTGCTATGTTTTTTGATTTTTCTCGGTGTAAAGAAGAAAATATTTCTGAAATGAATCATCAACTTATTTCCATTTATGGCAAACACGTTATAAATAGTAAAAATAATTTATTTAAGCATAAATAATTGAAAAAAGTAGTATAAAGAACTGAATAACTTTAATAAAAAAATTAGCACTTTCTTAGTTTTACAGTAATATTAGCAGAAATTTTTGCTACCCTACTTTTAAGATTACTAGAAAACAATTAAAGATCATAAAATTGTGTATGTATTATAGATATTTTTAAAATTATCCAAAAATAAAAATTCGTATATTTATTCGAATTTTTTTATTACAATTAATATATTAGCTAAGTAGCGAGTGTCGGTACGCCAAACTTACAAAAGTTAAACAGCTGCGTGAAACCCTTTTAAGATTAGAATTTTAGAACTTTTATCTGAATATTAAATTAATCCATTATTATTATCATTATCTTCTTTGGCTATTTTTGTGTAATTTTAAATGTATATGTTTTGACAAAATGTGATTTTTTTACGCTACAAAAATAATTATAAATATGTTTATATTGCCAACTCTGAAATCTTTATTACTTTTTCATGATATATTTAGACTTTAATTACATTATTTTTAACTCTCAAAAACGCGTGAGTGGACTGATCGCGAAGTTTCGCTATCACGCGAAATCGCGTGAGCGGACCGTAATGTGTTAATTCATATGTATATCAATCTTTTAAGCAAGAAATCTTTCTAGTATCTGCGAAAGATCTACTAAATAAACAGTAAAATATGTTTGCTAGTACAGTTCACTTACATCGCTGACGATTGATGATTTTCTTAAAGTATTTTATATTTATATGACTTTTTTAAAAATAAAGCAATTTTAAAGTTTTGCATTAGTATAGTTTTTTGAGCAAAATAAGTGAAAGTTAGATAGTTAAGATTTTTTATAGCAAATTTATCTTTGTAGTTCATAGTGATTTTTTTTATTATTTTTGCAATAGTTAGTATATTTTACGTTATTTTGTGTGTAATTAATATTTTATATTAATGCTTTATTTTTATTATTTTATTACCTTAAAATTTGGATTTTTGGATTTAAATTTAAAAAACGGTTTCGAAAGTCCTAATTGGGAATAAGTTGAAAAATAAATAAAGGGGTGTCCAAATTGTATGTAATCTTAATATTCATTTTATTTTACTAAACCAGTTTTATATATCAAAATATGCAATTGAATATTTTTTGTTAATTTAATTTAATTTAAAACTTAATATAAATATATTTTAAAATATATATATTTTTGTCAACGAGTAAAGTTTATTCATGTAATTTTATTATAAGACGTTGACTTTTTGCATCATAGGATTCCTGGAAAACTCTGAAAGAAAATCGGTTTTATCACAAAACTTTGAACAAAACCGATATAAGATTAAAATATATTAATAAAATATCTGATAAATATTCGAATGCGAAATTTCACGTTGATTTTATACAAATTATTATATCCCCCTCCCCCTTATATGTATTGTGATTTTTTAATAATTTTAAATTTATAAAAATACTCACACTCACATTTTTACTTTCGTTTATAATTTAATTTAAAAGACAATGATAGATAGTATACTTTTAAATTATTGAAAGCTATGAATTGTATTGCATTTTGGACTATATATAAATTATAATCGTAAGAGTAAAAAGCACAATATATAATGTGTGCTATCACATAATTCAATCGTTATCAACATCAATTGATACAATTTTACATATAAATAGATTGAGTAAATATTTGTGAAAAAATGTGTTATCTCAGCTAAATTATGATGTAATCATAAAAGTGTTTTTTTTTTTTAAATACATATTTACAATCAAAAGTCAAGGATAAAATAATATATAAAACACATACTCCCCATTAATTTCTAAACAGCAACGATGCTAGTTTATAATAATATATACCTGCGTACACTATGCACTATTCTCCCTTTAGATCTGGTATTGCATTATTTATTATATATCTTGAAAGCTCGTCTGCGGGTTACTTCTTTAAAGTGACACCTGGTTATATTGTTCATTTATCACAATAGTTCTATTGAATTGATTTAATGCATTTTTAATCCTAAAATATGACCTTTTGTTAGTTTTATAAAGTACTCGTTCTGTGCTTGAAATTGCTATGCTATTTAAAAACTGTGGAATGATATGGTGATGTAAATATACATAAATAGATTATTTTGCGTGTATTTTAAATTTATAAATATGTAAGTTTAGATTAGATGTGTCATGTCCAGGTTTTTCGCGTTATATAAACTCATATAAATGCCAAATATAGTAATATAATAATAACCTTGATAACAAGAATTTTCTTATAAATATATATATTTTTCCTCCTACTTTAACATCTACCCAATTTAGAAGACGAGTCGTATGAATATTATATAAAACAAGTATATAATGTGAAGTTTAAAAGCTTTATTTTTACTTTATTTTTTATTATGGTTTAAAACAATTTACCTTTAATTGGGTAGTTTTAGATAGAAACTATCAGTTTATAAATCGATCAGCTGCCGCAAATTCTCAGAATTAAAAGTGGTTAATAAAATTTTCTACCGATGAACAGATAAAACAAAAGTAGTTTACTGAATTATGAAATTGCAGGACTTTTAGTTAAATAGTTATTTTTTGGATTATTTAATAGGAATATATTATTCTAATAGCTTTGACATCAATTAAATGCAGAATATGAGGATGAAACTTTTTTCACTTCCAAAGCCAAAAAAGCTGTATATCAAATTATTTTGAGACAGGAAGTAAATCAATTTAAAAAATTATATATTTAAAAATGGATACACAGAATTTAATTTTTATATATACAGAATTAAAATTAAAAACATTAATAATATTGTTTTTAAAAAGCTAGAATTTATAATGGGATACATTAGGTAAAAAGTTAGAATTTAAAATAATACATTGGCTTTGCAAAAATTGAATATTTTTTGCAAAGCCAATGCAAAAAATATTTTTTGCAAAGTCACATATAAAATATCGAGGAAACTTGATTTTTTTAAAAGAGGATAAAATAAAATATACAAGTGTTATTGAGGTGTATTTTAAATATAGATAACATAGGTAAATCAACTAAAATAAAATAAAATGGTTTATTGTAAGTTTTAAATATTTAAAAAAATGTAAAAAAAATAATAATTTAGAATTACTTGTTTTTACTTGGCCCTTATTTTATTCGTCAGATTATTGTACAGATTTATTCGTCAGATTTGTGTAAAGAGTATATTTAGATATGTTAAATACTACGGTTATTTGTATTTTTTAACACATCTATAATCTGAACATAAATCTGACGAATTTTATTCAAGCTAAAAATATAGTGCAATGTATGGCGTGTAAAGAAGTAGAAAAATACTTATTTTTAAAAGGCAATATTTTTAATTGAATTCTAAATTTAATGAATTGCAAAAATTGTTTTTTTTTTTAAATTAATTCTTAAATTGATTCATAGTTATGTGGTAGCAAATTGTGTTACTCGTAGCAAAAATAAATAGTCCTATAAATCTGAGCCAAGCTTATTAAAGATACAATGAAATCTACTGAAAAAAGTTTCACAATGTACTACTTCCAAATTGTATTACATAGCTTTTGATAAAAACAGTAAAGGCTCTTAATTAGAGTTTCCAAATATTCGTTATTTTTAACTATTCAAAAATGAATGGTAAACGAAAATAATATAAAAAAGAATCGAAAAATACAGTCTGCATACGCACATTATGATATATTGTAAAAAAATCATTAAAAAGTATCAAGACTACTTATATTAATTTTAAAAATATTTTAAACTTTAAATCAGTATGAAGTTTCATTTTAATTATTCATGTTGCCGAAAAACTACAACATGGAATGCTCAAAAAATATAACCATTACAAATTACTTTAAACAGACTTAAAAAATATTTGTATTAATTTAAAGAGAGCAATATTAGCTTTGATAAAGTCAGCAGCTGCGCAATATTACCTTGGAAATATGAGTTTTTCTAGAATTTCTGCAATTACTGTGTTTTTCTCTTCATTATGTTACTTGTCGGCTATTAATAACTTTTTTTAAATAACATAATGATAGTAAAATATAATTTACAGAACATAAAAAAATCCCAATTCAACTGTAGATTCTGTAGCGATACACCGGGGGAAAAAATAAATAGCTGCCTTGTTAAATTACAAAAAATAATAGGGTTTGTCGGTTTTTGGCATTTTTATAAATAAAAAAGTTTACTACAAATATGAATTAATGCTTAACGAATAGTTGGACAAATATTCGTTTACCAATTGGTTTAAAAACGGTCGAATATATTCAATATTCGACTATTCAAATATTCATATTAAAGTATCTACTCTCATATTGCTCATATTACCCAAAACTAATAATTCTTTAGTAGCACATGAGTAGGTTTTAATGGTTCTAGATCTTTAGATCTCCAGATTCAATATATTTTCTTTTTGTTTTTTCCCTTTAAATAGTTTTAAACCACTAACATTTTTTTATGATATATTATAGCAAATAACACAATTTTATAATATTTGAATTTTTATCGATAGCTTTGTCAATATCGAGCCCCAACAACCCTGTGCTTTTGATATTACAGCGCAAAGGCGGCACGACCGATCGAAACCTGTAAGAGCCCGAAGCGCAATCAATAAAAATAGAGACCGCGCGCACACACGAGGGGGTCGAGCGTAGACCTAGCGGAAGCAGAAGTACCGCGCGCAAATCCGGCAACCGCGCACGCCGAAAGCTCGAAAGCGCGAAAGCTCACGCGGCCGCGAAACTGCACGGCGCGCGTATTTGTAAACATACGCGGCGTCCCGTTCGCACGGGTCACGTGGCCGCCGCGCGATTGGTCCCCGCCGTCACGTGGGTACCAGCCTTCTCACCATTGGCCGGCGCGGGTGCAGCGGCTCACAGCTGCCGCTTTCGTTTGGCCGGCGGCGCCAGTAGCGCTGCGTGCGGCGCGCCGCGCTACACGCGTGTGATCGCCCAGTCGTCGCATCGCTCAGTCGGACCCCGAGCGCGCACACGGCGCGGACGCCTTCGCAGGTAAACAGACTTTTGTGTTTGTTCGCTTCGGGGTGCGCTTCCGGTTTGCGCCGTTTCAATTTCGCGCCACAGTGCGCCGAAAATGAGTGACCGTGACTATGAGTGTGTGTTATAGCTGCGTACGTTTGTGTTTTTACAAAGACAGTGCGACTTTTAAGTTTACGCCAAAACAAGGGCTGCGTGTATTTTTTGCCACAAAGATCATTACAACATAAACGTATTTTATCAATCATTTTAAATTGATAGGATAAAATAAAACTATCAACAAGATAAAATAAGTTTAGTATTGCCATTCAGAATATTAAGGGCGAACTCAATGTGTTATACTCGACGTAAATTTGTGCGTTTCAAAAGACAGTGCGACGTTTAAATTTACGCGAAAACAAGAGCTCGTATTACTTTTGCCGCAAAGATAAAATCAGATAATGATGATCTAATGCAAAATCGTCTCTATCACTATTGCACAAACGTTGTTTTATGCGCTTACTACAAATTAATTAAAATTACTAAGAGTAAATAAAAGTATTAACAAGATCATAAATTCATAGATTCTATAGATTATTGGGTTAATATTGGCATTTAAAATCTATTCAGTTAATATTTGCATTCGGAATATTAAGGGCGTACTCAACAATGTGTCATTTTTAATATTTCAAACCAAAATTTCTCAAAAACTATATATATTTCTGCTCTTAAAAGACAGTGAGACTTATTATATTAATTTGCCACAAAAAAAATCTAATATTCTAATATGCAATTAATTATTAAAAGTAAATAAAAGTATCAAGCAGATCAATAGTCATAGATTCTAGATTTTATTGGGTTAATATTGACATTCAGAATATTAAGGACGAAGTCAGTAATATGTCATTTTTTTTATTAAATACTAAATTTTCCTAAAATCTTACGAAAAAAATCAATTCAAAATCGCATTTATCACTATTACATAAATGTTGTTACATAAGTTTTTTAATATATAGAAATTAAATTGCTATTCAGAATATTATGGACGAATTTAACCACATGTTTTTTTTTATTATTTCATAAAAAAAATTCTCAAACTATAGCTACATAGATTTGTGCTTTTCATAACAAGAGCTTCGTGTATTATTTTTGCTACAAATATAACACGAGATATATTTATAGCTACGTAAATTCACGTTTTTCAAAACAAGGGTTTCGTGTATCATTTTAGGCCACGAAGATAACAGGATATACATTTTAATGCAAATACGTTTGTTACGAATTTAAAAATTTGGGTGAAATACAATACATTCTAGTTGTTTGTTTATGATCATTTTCTAATTATTTATTTGAATTATTAGTAATTAAAGATAAAACGTGTTTTATCGATTCTAGATATTAATATGAATCATTTAGAATATTAAGGGCGAACTCGATATGTTTATTTATAATTCTTATCTTTGTGTGTGTATTTATTTTAAATCTAGCATTAAATACCATCTAATTAATCGTTTTTCAATACAAAATAAAATTGAGTTTTATTTGCTTTTTAAATATTCGCTATCTATTTTTAAATTCAAGTTTTGTGATTCTAGAGACAAGTTTGCTAATATTTGTCGATTGGAATATTTAGGGCGAATTCAACAATATATGTTTTTACTTTATAAAAATATTTGAATAGTATCATTTGTGTTTTTAAGCTTTTTACAACAAAAAAACATAAGATCGTGTGTTTGGGAAAACTACTTGATAAATGTTGACATACCTAATATTTATACATAAGTTACTGATTTATTAACATGATTTTAGTTTACAAGAAGATATTAAGTTTAATTTACTTGGAAACACTAAAGAGCTATTGAAATATGTGTTTCTAAAGCAAAACGTGTTTAAGCATTTTATGTATATATTTGAATTTAAGTTTGCTCTTGTCGTAGTCACTGAGTCTAGAGATTAGTGGGTTAATAAGAAGCGTGTAATAATAATGGCGATTAACAGTTTTTTAATTTATATTTTTATTTTATAATAGTGTTCCCCAAACCTCGAAAAGTATCGTAGTAAATAAATCGTGTATTATTTATTCCGCAAAGATAAAGAGCAATTTTATAAGTTATAAAAATATGTTTTCTTTCTGTGAAAAGTGTTTTTAAAAAAGCTTTTAAAAACTACTGCTATTTTAATTTTGTGGAACAATTACACATTTTCTAATATAATTTGGTACAGCTTAAAATAAAATATGAATCATATTGATATTTTTTAATTTAAAAAACCTACATTAAATATATTATGTGCTTACTTTCGCTTATGTAGTGTTTATCAAAACTTTAATGATGATGTGTAGAAATTTTATTAATTAAAATTCGTGCAAAACCCTTCCAGTTTAGGTGGCTTTGAAAAAGTTTGTGCGCCTCTGTCGTAATTTATATCGCAGTAGAAAGTAAGGGTGGTATAGACGAGAACGCTAAACTTCCATAAACGTATATTTGCTGTAGAATAGTAGAACATTCTGGAGCCCCTTTGATGCAGTTGGCACAGCATTGCGCAATTTAACTCGAGTTTAAACACACGGTTAAGTAGAACTGCTTCCTTGTAGCTTAAATATATTTTTTATTAACATATTTAACCTTAACTTATTCTATATAAGTGAATGTGCCCATATACGTTTATATAGCAACGATCTCGTTGTAAACCGTCACCAGACCAGGTGCGGAAGGAAACATTCGATTCGCATTTCTAAGACTTCATCAGAGTTAAAAGGTCGCAGATCCGGTTTTCTTCAAACGTTTGCTCAAATCGCTGTCAATAATACATTTGCTTACAAGCAAATTGATCAAATATTAGGAGTATGTTTTAATGTGTCCTGGAGCGTAAATAGGCCGAGTGAAAGTTCCAACGTAAAAACAGGCGGATAATGCATATAAAATACTTGCATTATTCAAAGGAAGTGATGTAATTGAATCCGCGAGGATGTTGAAAAAATACATACATAAGTACATTTTTAAATGGCGTGTAATTTTGCAGTGCGCTTTAAAAGTCGTAATTTATAAATATATTTATTAGTTCATAGTATAAAGATAATTGTTAATACGTCAATAAGCATGGGAAAGTTTTATATTGCCATAATTATATACTAATAATTTAACTTAAACCATCATAGTATCAAGCATAAAAGTAGCCTAAACAGTTAAAATATATTGTTATATTTTTCTATGATATTTCTATGATATTCTCTCTCTATCGTATGATATTTCTCAAAGCAATCTTTCATATGAAGATATGATTTTAAATTACGTTTTTAAGCATATCCTTCGTTTTTTTTTTACCAGTTTATTTTACATAATATAGGAATTTACATATCTGATATACCACGCCCAATCCACATCGTAACGATTTTTTTGTCCTTTGATGCAAATAAATATTATTGTTCGTTCATTTATATCTTACAACTTCTCCCTTGAGTATTTTTTATTAAATATCATTTTTAAAAAAGTGAATTATCATGTAGAATTGGCAGTGTTTCATATATTAGCAACACTGTAAATCAGACAGCTGTCAATAATCATGCGTGCTTAACGTGTCAAATTCAGGGACGCAATTCAGTGAATTTTTTAATATTTCGATTTCATGAAGATTCATAGTATTTTTCATTAAATAACATGTTGTTTAGAAGCCACGTTAAAAGCAACACAAACACTCGGTAACCTAGCGCTCATATTATATTTTTTTAATATATTAACAATAAGTGAGAATCAAGTTTTGACCAGTTAAAGAGCGTAAAAAGCAATTATCCCTTCTCATAAGTCAAAAATTCACGCCAAAAGTAATACAATCGTGCCGTCAATGTTTTTGGCGTAAACTTACGACTTCTGAGAAGTGATAATTGTTTTTACACCCTCCTATTGACCAAAACTCGGTTTGAATATACTTTAATTAATATTCTCATATCGCTAAGAATAGCTACCATATTTTTAAAACATATTGTAATAGCGAAGTGCAGACAAACTATGGAGCAATATGCGAGATGCGACCTGTACTTTTTCTTCTGCTTATTTATCCCTGAGAGATGAGTTCGCTTAGTTTGTATTTTGTAATTGATCTAATGAAAGTTTTAGAACATTCATTAGGTTATGTATGGGTTTGAACAAAAAATATAGTTTCATAGACATTTTAGAGCAGCATTTTCGGTAGTAGAAATATATATCTACCGGTGAAAATTGGACTCACTAGTGAAAATATAACTTCACTGAAAAATATGTATTATTATTTATTTACATATCGCATGTAAATAAATAATAAATATTACTACATATGTAAAAGTTGATCATGTAATTTTACTAGCGCTGCCAGATAAATTATTTTTTCACTGGTAAAAATATATATATCTACCGGTGAAAATGTATTGCGATATGATTTCACTGAAATGATGGTTAGAATCAGGGATAATTTAAGCTTTTTCCAAGGAGGGGGGATTAAGATTCATAGTGAAAAATACAAAGGCGGCTATTTAATTGATATTATTTATAATTAAAAAATATATAAAATGTTCGGTTATTAAAAAAAATTAAATTTGTGTTTTTTTTAAATGTTCGGAAACTGCAGTTGGATCAACCTTTATATATGATATCCTTCAGCATGAACAATATAATGCAAAAATCTAAGGACTACTCTCGATAAAATATAACATTCAGCCTAATTTATCCTCACAGCGTTATAGACCTTTAATAGGGCACAAAGTTTTTTTAAAAACATTTAAAGAAAATTTGTACGTAAATGTAAAAATAAAACTTTTTAAATTGAGAATCATGGAATATTGATCAAAAAATTATTTCCAAAATCCATCATTGGATTAGCATATTTTACGACGAATTGTGGTAATTTGACAATTTCAGGTGAAATTACTAATAATATTTTTACCGTAATATATTTATAGAAGTATCTCTGAGTAAGTAATAAAATAAAATACTGGATATTTTAATATTCAAACGTTTAAAATGGCATCAGAGAATATATTTGGCACGACATAGATGTCTTTGGACTGCAATGGTAAAACCATTTTGGGCATTACATAGATGCTTTTGGACTTCTAAATGTTAAAATGTATTACTGCGAATTTCTCCTTATTTTTACTCTCAAGTAAGAATCCTATTAGTAAGTTGCGCCCATTATAATCCCGTTTTACGTCCGATTTTTTTATTTTAATCTCAAGAGTCCTCGTAAGGGTATAAATAATATAGACTACGAATGTTTGAGATAAACTTTTTCACTGCGATTTTATTTTATTTTCTTTGTATTCAAGTACGAGTGATCTCATTTAGTATTTAATCTTGAAGATCATGAGGTCTTTTTAAAACTTGCCAAAGCAACTTGTGCTCTGTATGTTGACAATATGATTGAGATGTCAATTATTACATTATTCTTTTCATTGTTCTCTTAGAAATTTATTACTCCGATTTGAACCGAGTGTAGTAACTTAAACGCGTTTTCCACCAGACGAAACCTCGCTTAGTATTTTGTCCGTATTGTACCCACGGAGATCATGGAGTCTCTATAAAACTTACCAAAGCACCGGTAATCTTGAAACTTACGCACCGTAGGTGTGCAAAACATATAGACTATATAGATTCGTAGACTTCGTAGAGGCGAGCGGGGATTATTGGCGTTGCTAGGCCTTATTGAGTTTCTCGCCGTGACTGAAAATCACATTCCCCGAGAAGAAGAAGTTAGTTACCCACTTGAACTTTCGCTCGAAACTTGCGCGAATTGAAAGTTGCGAGCGCTTATATTGTTTTATTTGGCGCGCGCCGTTGCCGACGTCGGTGGGGGTGCTCTTTTGGGGTGGGCTCCGAGATGACTCACACCGTGGGTTAGGTCAATACGAAGCCTTCGCGTGCACCCTCCGCCCTGCACTACATCATATCGATACCTAAGGGTATATATACTAGTACAAAGTGTGTATGGTGTGTGTGTGACTGATACGTTACTACCGAAACGGACCATAAACCAGTTTGAATGAAATTGAAATCGATGTCCGATGGTCTAGTGACTCATCCGTTTTTTTTACCCCATGTCGAAAATTGTGCAATTTGTCATAAATCAGGATGGGTGCAATTTATATTTTTGTTTGCTCGTGCCTCATGGGAAAGTGATGTTTGAGATTTAATGTACAAAAACGATCCTGATTCCAAATTGCTAGATTCGATGACTAATACTTTAAAGACCGGTGTTGCAAATCTTATATGAAACCTATACTCTATCGTGTCTGGGAGATTGGAATTAAATAATTATTATATAAATATAATTGAGATATTATATCACAGATTTTTCTAAATATTCCTAAACCCATAGATGAATAATTACTAGACCATGCTTGAATAATAAATTATAATTAATAAAAAATAATTTCACTGATGTACTTCATTTGGTTTCACTCTAGTATTTCACTACTAATTTAGTGGTTCTTGATTGTGTTTACCCAGTCGTATCAAAACGGAAGATTAAGTATTGATGTTTTTTAATGTAAATTTTCGAAACGAAAAACTTTCTGGCTTATTAATTATTTCGTTGAATGAAGTAATTGTATAATATTTTAGATCTGTCACATGCAAAACTACTGTATTTTCTGTCATTTCCATAAACAAAACTAGTTTTAAATTTTGTAGTATAATTCTCAGTGGTAATAGAGCTTAATAATTCAATAAAAATGATTGAGTTTAAAAAAATCTCAAATTTTTGGTTTAAATAGTAAATATTTATTTATAATAACATATGGGCAATTTATATTCATTTACAATAACATGTCCTTGTCTCCCGCTTTTAACAAATACGACCGCAATACTTTTGTTTTTACGTTTTTACTTTTGTTAAGATATACAGTGTTGTGATATTCAAATATTCGCTATGCATTTGAGAACAAGTACTACAAAATTATTTTTTGAGCACCTCAATAGTTTGTATGCGAGCTAATAATTAAATAATAATAGTTGATCAGATCAATTTATTTTATCTAAATAATATCCGAATTGCTCACAATTTTATCAACGTAAAAACTGAAATTTTAATTACGGTAATCCAATTTAATCCAATTCTTGGCAAAAAAAATTAAAGTAACTTTTTTTTTTTAGATGAATTCTATATTTCAATACAAATGTTTGGGTTTAAAAATATTATAGTAAATATTTCTCTATATTAGCATATGGGCATAGATAGACAAAATCTTAACATTGCAATAAAAAATTGTTTTATCCTTGTCTCCCGCTTTTAACCTAAAAGACCGCGAAACGAAGATTCTCGTTTCTTGCATGCAATATATGCTTTAACCTCTTAAGCGGTATCGCCGTACATGTACGGCGGTTGATATTTCACTGTTTTGATGTACCTCAGATAGTTATATATTTACATATATAACTGAAGAAATAATAATAAAAAACATTTTTTTTTATAAATTAAAATGTACGTATATGAACATAACAAAAAATATGTTATATTAATTTTATAAAAAATATTGAGAGCCTCTGAATTAATACAAAATAACACTCTCATGTGTATACTAACAAATTAACAAATATGCTTAAAAAATACACCATTTCGCTCAATTCATTAATTTATTTAAAAAATGCTTATCAGTGAAAAAATATTATAAATGCAAACTAATGCATTTAAATTACTTAAGTTACATTGCCAAATTAACAGAGTCACACTCGGAGTAAAATATATGTTACAAAGTGTAAATTTCAATAATGCATACATTAACTAGTCAATGTATGCACTGTCAAATCACTTCAGTTACAATGTAGCTATACTCCGTTTCTTTTAACAGAGTCACTTTGATGTCTATCTATTTCGTCATTATTCATAAGTGAAAAATGGATGACAACTTTGGGTATACGTCCTACCAATTACTCTAAAATACAAGATGCAGATATACTTATCATTATTCCTTTCTATAGTTAAAATTTTTTAAAGAAATTAGAATTTTTACTATATTTTTTTATGTTGAATAAAATCATTTATCTATAGTTGACAATTTTAAGACGTCCGTGCGCTGCGAGTGTCGGAATAACAATGAAGTAGTTGGAACGTATATGACAACTTTGCTCGGGGCAAGCTGATCAATAAAATACCTCTGTAAAATACGATTTAAGCCTCAAACGTACTCAAATAATCACAACGCTTACTTATATAATTATAATTGTAATAAAAAGCAATTGTAAAATAGAGTTTACTTGTAAATCAAATAAGTTTTGCTTAACTAATTGAGAACAATCAATTAAACGTCGTCTGCGTTTTAAAACGTAATAAAACTTCTCAAAAATATATGTGTAAAGTTACTATTTAAATAATAGTTAAATAGAAACCAAAAAATTCCGACTTTCTTGCAAAAAAATTTTGCAAAATTTAGGCAGAAATTTCTTGTTATATTCGCAACGTATGTTTTTTTTAATCGGGTAAAAATGCATCTATTTTTATTATCAAACGCAATATTTTTGACTTTAACTCTTTCGGAGAGTTATATCTACATATATGTATGTGTGTACTATTGCAATTAAACTATTTACACAGAAATTTACACTATAGATACACAGAATCCTTATTCATATCAGCCTTCATCTTATTCAAAAATAATTATAGTGATGCTTTAATTATAGATTGTATTACAATATATTTATATAATATTATAAGAAACATATTTTCCTACATAATATTTACATTTTGTCTGTTATTAATATTATAAACGTCATTTATTCATAGTGTATTAACAATTAACCCATCGTATAAACAACAATTTGCTCAGCCAATTCTCTAAATTTATCCCTAATTCCGTTGAATTCTCGCCAAAATTCATTCCATACACACAATCGTTTTCATATAATATAAAATATATAATTTTATAGCATGTGCCTAATTGAGAGCTCGGTCGTTCCGCGTCCTTTCTCTTAACGTAAATTATCATATTATTCCGTCCTTAACGATTTTTTAATTGCTCTTTTCGCTTTTTCTTACAAGAAAGTTCCATTTTTTCCATTTCGCCCGCATAAAATTTCAGATTTGCGTACCGACAACCGCTTTGCATCGACCAAGACCACTCAACGTACACAACGTGCTGAATCACATGCATAATTTAATATGAATCACGTTTATATAGTCACTTAATCATCGTTGAAATTCAAGTACAGCTTGTCCGCAAATGTTTTTCTCAGTTTGCTTTTCACGTCAATAAAAACAGCCTATTTTAATTTTTGAGTGGCACTTCCGACTTGGAGACTTAAAAAAGATTTACGTAAATATTTGATTTTCTATTTTTGAAAGACTTAGGAAATCGACGTAGAATATGCCAAAAGTAATAGTATGTATCATACAATATACATATATTTACATTTATATTTTATAATTTCGTACTTGGATTCAGTTACATTTTAAATGTGCTTTGATTATTTTTTCTGTCTACCAACACATACATTTGGATTTCGATATAAAACTTACCATAAGAAAAGCGATCATTTAAAATCAATGTCTTTGTTAAGTATTATTATCATGGTTAAAACACAGTATATCTGTGATTCATATTACTTGAAGTGGAAATATAAATTGCCTACAATCAATGGATTTTAAAAAATTCACATTCACAAAACACATTCAGGATCATTGCCTCGATCAGAAATGTTTTTAATGCTTTTACTGCATTTCATAGCAAAGTATTGATTTATTATTGAGAAATATTTTTTTTCTTTGATTATGCAAAAGCTCGATTTAAAATAATTTTTAAGTAGATTTAAAAAAGTCTGTCTCATACTTTTACCTAAAAATGCAATAATTACAAAGATATCAAAGGTAAAAGATATTAGTAAAAATATGCACATGTGTAATTTTATAATAATATTAGTAATCTGTTGTAGAGTACACTCGGGATAAGGATGCCGGTTTGTTATTGTGTACGTGTACATGTATATGAGAGGGAGAAGCGATGTAGCGTGTACTTCGTTGTCTCGCTTTCTCTTTTAAGGACAGTCGCTGATTCGTCAACGCTGGTATTCGTCATTAAAGTGCAGTGTGGCACAGAAGTTCGATCTTCTCTAGTGATTTATTTTAAATAATTTTGTGTTCATATTGGTTTAACCCAGATATGCCCACTGTCCCATGGATAGGTCACTAAACTCGTGCCACTGTTTTTTATTTATAAATGAAATTTTAAGAGAACAAAATTTCTTGGGCATATCTGGGTTAATTGATATCAAATATACACTGTAAGTTATTCGTTCTCTTACCCGTGAATTAAAATATTTTATTTATTTTCCCATTAATCCGTACGTTGATGGTTTTTTTACACTATTCTCTGTAAGGCTTAAAAAAATATTATTCTTATCGTTGCGCCAATGATAATTTTTTAATTTATTCAATGGATTCTAATGATTTAATAGAGTCGTCGAGCCATTAAACAACCTGCGAATAATTTCTTTCCACATTTTATATATTTTTGCTTTTGAAGAATAGCTAAAGACTTCATTATTTTTTTGACTAGTGAAAGATTTTGAATTTTGCAAATATTTAATTAATGACATCAATGTCTGGTTTCTTCGATTATATAATATATTTTTAATTGTCCGTTGAAATTTCCAACTTAGCTCAGATGTATGTATGTTAAATAAAAAAATTAAATATTCTGAGCGAAATTGTTTTGAGCCACACAGTTCACGCACACAATAACAAACCGGAATCCTTATCCCGAGCGTACTCTATATGGGTAGCTAAAAGTAGCCTAACGAACAATTTAAAATTTTGATTACATAAAAATTAATTAAAATAGTAAAAAATATACAAATATGTATTTTAATGATAAGGTAAAGAAAATACAAATTGCGTACACATTCAGGATCATTGCCTCAATCAGAAATATGTTTAATTCATTGAGTTTCATATTGGTTTATCATAACGAACTATTTTCAGCTTAATTTTAATTTTGTATTTCATCTCCTTATACCATTCGAGTTAATTAAATTTAATTAAATTTTACAGCTGATACTAATACTTAAATAATTATCTAAATTACTATTCATACAAATGAAATACCTACATATAAATTAAATGTATTGATCTGGATATTTGCAATCTGTTTTAATAATCTGTTTTAATTGGAAATATCTATATAAAACAAAGTCAAACGAAAGAGAACGATAGATATACTTTGAACTTATTTTTTTAAAAGAGCACTTCATTTTTAATTAATATATTACAATAAAGTAATATATTATTTTAGCTTAGTTCTTATTTATTGGCACTCTTAATTACATGAACTTTAGAAATACAGTTTGTTGGAAGTCATATAAAAACGTTTTAGAGTCTGTTTGATGTTAAGAAAATAATAGAACGGTTATAACAATAATATTTGGTTGTTATAATACAAGTAATAAAGAGTTTTTTTTATCCTTGGTTGTAGAGAAACTATTTGTCACAAAGTAAAAAGATTTATAGCTGATTTATTTTTTTATTTACAATTTTTAATTCATCGTGAATGTTATATAATTTAAAACGACTCAATTACAATAAAAATCGTTTACTTTGTAAATATATATTAACCTTTGTTTTTGTCAGACATAATCAAAAACGAACGCTCATTTTTATTTATATAAATAAATATTTTTCACATTTAATATTTGCATTCGACATTTTTGGAGTTTCGCCAACATAAATAACGACTCATTTTAACGCAGTATTTTTTGCGTTACGATATTTCGTTCGTTCTCTAGATAGTAATAATTAACGTTTATCTCGCATTTTATTGTATTTTTATTAATTTAAATAATAATGGAGCTTTGGCCGTAAAATAGATTATTTATCGCCGCGGATCGCGGCCGCCCAAAGACTCGTTCTTACACATATATCTACATACGTATATATTTTATAAGAGCGAACTGCTTTTGGTCCTTTTTGTTCGGCGCACGATGGTTTTATTTGCATGTTTTTCTTTTCGATCTATTATTCCGTGATCCGGTCTGGTGTATAGATGATCCCCGAGTCCTTTGTGTATCGCGGGCCGAAGGTTGCCGACGAACGAAACCCGCTTGCAGCTGTTCCATGCTCATCCTTCACACGTGCAAGTACACAAAATCGACCAGAGGACGCCAACTATTGACATTAAATTTTTTTCTAAAGTTAAAATACATATAAAATCAATTTTATATATTAAAACGTTACTTATATTAATTTCTTTGCTATTTAAAATCAATGATATATATACTATTTTTATGTTCGTTAATGTTAAAATATGGCATGCTTGGTTATCCTGTTTCCAACGGATGTTATGATAAAACGTCGCACTTACAGGTATATACTCAAAGTGGTGACTGTGGTGGCTCTTTCGTGAATGTAATGATGTGCACGTGTGTAAATGTATATATATTTTTTTTTGCATTAGTCAACTTGTTTCCCATAATAATAATTCAAACACGTTTACGTATAAATTTACAGTATTTTTCATGTCGATTTTCTTAACATTTAAAAGCTCAAGTAATATGTTTTAAAAATTGGTATATAAAAAATACATTTGTACAACAATATTAAGGCATTCCACAAAATAATTAATCAATCATTACAAAATATGCATATATTATAGAAAAAATACTTGCATGTTTTTTTTATTAAAAGCGAAGGATGATTTATTTTTAACCTTTCCTTTACTGTAATGTACACCGAGTGTACATGTCATATTACTATGTGTATATTGTGTCGAATAAGATGTTCATATTTTAAATATTCCGAAATAAATATCGTTTTTAAATTTAATGATTAAAAATTAAATTTTATTTTAAATATACAACTTTAAGTATTTTTTAAAAATATATTTGCATAAAATATTTAAGGCTTTGATGCAAAATATTCCAATAGCCTTTTTCACGTTGTCTGCATTTTGATTTTTTCCATCTAGTAAATGTTGCATCGATCCAAATAAATCTTAGTTGGAAAGAGCAATGTTTGGTCAATAAGGTGGATGATATAATACATTACATCCAAGCTCTTTAATTTTATCAAGAGTCAATTGGGAACGCGTATTATCGTGTTGTAGCCAGTGGCGTAGCTAGGGTATGTGCTGCCTAAGGCGATCCTTAAAATTGCCGCCCCCTCCTCATACATTTTTTGCAAGGTCATAAAATTAGTATTTCTTAAAATAATAAATTAGTTATTATTAAGCACTTTTTATTGTTTTAGTGCATTTAGGGTTAAGAACCACACTAGACGATCCCCCCCTCCGACCCCCCCCCCCCCATAGCTACGCAACTGGTTGTAGCACTATTTGACTTATTTTGACAAGTGCATGCTTTTTTTTACTTCCTCGCGTATAACAGCTGATTACTCTAGAAGCTCGCTGTTATTAATTGATCAAGTTTAAAAGTTTCGTAATGCACAATATGTCTGCAATCACACTATGCACCAGGCGCGTGCGGTGAGATTCTTTTCTTTTCGCTCTCTCGCGTGTTAAGTGACGAGAGTGAGTGAGACATAAGAGCATGCGGTCCGCATGCCCTTATCTTTAAAAATATTAAATCTATTCTTATTGATATTACTACGGACATTTGATATGAGAGTATTGATTAAAGTGTATTCAAATCGAATTTTGGTCGTTCTATGGTCTTTCAATAGAAGGGCGCGAAAAACAATTATCACTTCTCAGAAGTCAAAAATTCACGTCAAAAGCAATAAAATCATGCATCCCGAAAGCATCCCAAAATGAATGTTGTTTATTTTAATCACTTTCATAATGTGCTTTTTATTTTATTTTAATGCTTCAAAATATAGTGTCATTCTAAATATATATCCTTCTACCACCTCTTAGTATTTTTTTTAATTCCATTAGCATGAAATGTTTGAGGTTTTGCTTTAAAATATTCCAATAGCTCAATTTTCACATCGTTTGCTTTTTTTTGTTTGAGTTTTTTCCATCTAGTTAGTTTTGCATCGATTAAAATAAATTGTTCTCGGAAAGAGCAAGGTCTAGAAAATAAAGTGGATGAGATAAAATCTTTCAGCCATGGTCCTTGATTTTATCGAAATCGAAGCAAAACTCGTGATTGCCTAATATATACTTTTATCTATACTTTTTTGTTTTTTTATTTTAATTGATCATTACAATATTTAACCATAAAACAATGATTATCTAGCCCAATTTGTGATGTTCAACCGGAATTATAATTATATATATAACAATCACTAATTCTGCTCTCTCATACACAATAAAAAATTAAAAATAGTAAAGTCCATATGAGATTTGAACCCAGGTCTTTTAGGTCAATTGTAAGCGACTTATACCTTCATCTGCTACTTCTGTAAAAAATCATTTTACTTATGAAAATAAATAAATTTTAATTTAATAAATTATTTGCGTCCATCTATCTTATTTTACTATATTTATTACACTTTATTTTACAATCTATTGAATTGCAAATTCTGCATGGAAAATGAGCTTGTTGCACAAAAATAGCAAAAGTATTCCCATAACCCATGCTCAATAGTTCATTTCGATATTACACAATGTTTTAAAAATATGATAGCTATCCTTACTGATATTACTATGAACTTCTAATATAAGAGAGCTGATCAAAGTATATTGAAACCGAATTTTGGTCAATAGGAGAGCGCAAAAATAATTATCACTTCTCAGAAGTCAAAAATTCACGTCAAAAGCAATAAAATCATGACGGCGCCGTTGCTGTGGGAACGCTCGATAACGAGCGTTCCCACTGCGACGGTGACGGCATGATTTTATTGCTTTTGACGTGGATTTTTGACTTCTGAGAAGGGAGAATTGTTTTTCGCGCCCTCCTATTGGTCAAAATTCGGTTTATATGTTCCTCATTTAATTTGTAGTGGGAACGCTTGATAACGAGCGTTCCCACTGCGACGGTGACGGCTTGATTTTATTGCTTTTGACGTGGATTTTTTACTTCTGAGAAGAGATAATTATTTTTTGCGCCCTTTTATTTGTCAAAATTCGGTTTATATGTACCTTTTAATTTTTAATATTATTATAAAAGTCGTAGTATGAACGGTAAATTACCGATTGTTCCCACTGCGACGGCACCGACACGATTTTATTGCTTTTGCCGTGGATTTTTTCTGAAAAGGGATAATTGTTTTTTGCGCCTTCCTATTGGTCTAAACTCGGTTTAGATATACTTCATTCGATTCTCTTTTATTGTAAGTCATAATTTTCTTATAAAAAGTCTTAATATTAATGCTAGATAACAGAGCGTAAAAAATACATAAAATGCTTATTTGTTATGGGGCCCAGAATTATTATTTTTCCAGGGCCCGGTTTTGCTTTCGGCGGCCCTGCATATTAGGTATAAAAATCTCTAGTAATGCGTTATTTTGACTTATAGATAATGTCATATATGTTTGTATATACATGTAAAAAAAATATTTTTGCGATATTGCGATATTTTTTTAATTTGCGTCATACTCTTAATGAAAATTGTAATATTTGCTCGCAATTTTCTTTTTTTTGCAAATAGATTATATAATACATATATTGATATTCTTAATAAATAAATCGTGAATATTGTTACACACCCGCTGTTAAAATATTGGAATGCTTTTGGGTAATAAAAATATACTTTTGACTACATTAAAGTAATTAAAAATATAACTTTCAAGATATGAAAAATGTACTTGGTCATCGAAGAATAATTGCTAAGTAAATTAATCTCTAAAAACTCGAGTTGTCCTTGCAGTTATTTCATAAGATTAATGAATTTAATTTATGTATCACATCTGTATTAAAAATACATTAAAACTGCATTTTCAAATTTAGTCAATGTTGATCACTCCTGAATCTACTCCGATTCGACCTCAGCAAATCTGAGCTTTTCCACCCGAGGTAAGGAGGTCACAACCGATCGGCGATAATCCTCAAAGAGCAATGCAAACACGCAAAAAAGTCCTCGTTGACCGAGGATCATATCAGATAAAGGCGAGCGGAATGGGGAGGAAATAAGGGAAGAAGGTCACACATATATATATACATAAAACGCATTCAATTTTCAATTTTTCACCCCGTGTAGAAGATTCAAATTCAATTATCAGCCCCGGCTCGGGGCATTTTACCGTTTTCCGCTCCGAACAAATGCGTTGCCAGTCGAACCCAATAAAATGTCTACCGTTTTGAATTCCCGTTCCATTTCGCTGACGATTGCCGTCCCTCTCGCGCCGAAAGGCCCACATGGGCCTTTCCCTCTCTGGCCCACCTCCGTCCCACCCCACATGTCCAAAGTGTTGCCCTTGACAACCCAAACCCAGATTATCACGTGTTGGCCGCTCAATCGGTGTTACCATGCTTATGCATATACCTACGTAGTACAAAACACTTTTATTGATGCCATAAACCACCGTTTCTCATATTTTCTCTTCGGTGCGATCGGTACTTCGATTGCCAATTTAATTACTCGTAAATCTATTTTTGTCGATTTGAGTAGGAAAAATACACGATCAAACTAGCAAATACCTTTGAAAAACAACGCAGTAAATATTAGCACCATAACTGTTGAAAAGTCGACGGAAAGTTCCATTCTAAAAATTAAGTTATAAAAAAAACATATTGCACGGTACACGGGTGAACGCTTGGCAATGCTATCCGTACACATACGTATATGCACGCTTGACACCGATTTAAGATAATATATTTTTACATGATTGAATTAGTGTTTTTCTTCTAGATTCAACATTACCTGTATTTGCATTTATAATATAATTAAAAGAGCAATGAGTTTTTAATGCTTGATATGTTATATATAATATATTATATAATAAGTTTGCAAATAATATTTAAAGTATATTGTTATATTCATCCAGCCGTATTGGGTTGGATTCATAAATGTACAAACAAACAAACAGAAAATACTGCTATTATAAATCACCGCTTTTCCTATTTTCTCTATCCTTCAATTTCCTTTTCAATCGCCAATTTAATTATACGCCGTATTTTTTCTTCACTCGAACACAAATTCGTTTATTAATTCCGCCCTTGAGATTTTTTTATATTAATATTCCGCTCGAGCTCGTATTTCGGTTACTAAATGCCGAATTAAATTATTTTCTCGGAAGAATATAAAAATTAAATTGATTTTTCGCCACCGCACCTACTACATATAAACACAGATATAAATTGGTATAATTATCAATTTATTGGATATGAAATATTAAGCTTGGTGGATTCGAATTTCGAAAGCTCTTAATCGAACGATTGCTTCAATTTAGAGTTGCGAGACAATGAAACCACTCTGCTGACTTTGTGTTATTTTCTTTCAATCGTCACAAATACGTAGCTTTAATATAAAAATGGAGAAAGAGCGAATTGAGTGAAAAGATCTGGCTTTCAAAATGATTGGTCCTGATTAATGAAGTACAGAAATCTATGATTTTTTAACTTGATTATATAACGAGTTAAAAAATCATAACTATAATTAAATATATATATATGTATTTATAAAAAGAACATAATTTATGAAAATGTAGTAGCGCCATTCATTGAATTTCGAACTTCAATTATTGTAATTAACTGAAGGAAATCTCGAGGGCAAAGATATATAAACTGATAACGGCGAACTTTTCGTTAACATTATAGACATTAAAATTAATTTATAATAAATCTAGATGTTAATAATGGTGGGCCGATTTTCAGGCGTGAATCACGGTTCGTTTTAATTATAATTTTCGAGAAGACGAGGAAACGCGTTATTTAACATTGATGGGTGCTTTAAATTAGTATTTTCATTGAAACTGCTAAGAATTATAGAAAAAATTGTACCTTGATACAATTCGTCGGCGTTATCTAATTGATGTTTTATCTTGATTCGGATGCTGGGTACGATTCGAATCAGCATAGATTGTCGACCATACTTTATCAATTATTATAAACGCGTCGGTCGTGTCGGTGACGTAGATTCGAATCAATCAATCGTCGAGTGGCGTCGAAAGCTCGCGAATCTGCGAAAGCTCGCTGCCAAAAATTTTATTTCCATCGTGACGAGTGTTCGTCACCAAAACGTCCGTAGACCGTAAAAAGATGAAAACAAAGGTTCGGTACAAAAATGGAAGTCGCACGCTATTTCTGTAACGGACGAAGTACTACAGGGTGGTTTATGTGTGACTTTTGATTCTTCTTTTTAACAAGTTAAATTTTCAAAAGCTTCACAACTGCAACAACATATTATGTATGTAATATACTCACATATAAATAATAAATTCTATAAAAGAAAGTTTAATTCGTGATGAATCCTCAGATTCCAATAATATTAATATTCGCGAACCACATAAAATATATGTACATATAAAAAATATAAGTTCTTAAAACCGTTTTTATATTTATTTAATGATTTTCATACTTTTTTGTCTACATGACCCCAAAACAGTGAAATAAATTTTGTTGAGATGTTGAGGTCAGATTATTGATATATTCTTTTTAATAACACTGTAGTCTTTAATGTTTTATTTTTAATGTTTTCTGATTACTTTGGTTACATAGCACGAAAGTTTTAAATATGTATTTATTTATTTAAATTAAATTAATACCATCGTGACTTCGTGAACAGGTTACTCCCCAATACACACAAATACATAGTAAAAAATATAAATATAAATAGATTTGGAAATGCAGTGCAATTTTTTCTTGAATTTTGATATTTTAGTTTAAAAATTTGGTTGCTTTAATGTGTACTTTTCAAACTACCGTTTTAGAGACATATTTTATTTTCAACTTGTGCACCGGCGCACGCTTGGCATTGCGGTCGTTCTCATACCGTTAATATTTTTTTATTAACTGTTTTTCTTATATTTATAAAGCAAACTACTTAAATAATTTTTTTTGCTGTATAATAATTTATAGTCTTTAATTGAAATATATTATTTATGTTTTTATCATTTTTTATTACAACACGTGATGCGTTACTTTATGCATTATTTTGCTGGAATTAAACTACTTCATATTTCACTTTGAAAATAATATTATTGAACAAGAATATTTGTTTACGTTCTATGTTCCCACTGTTAATTGTTTTTTTATTAAAAACTTAACAATTAATTTGTTTTTTAGCGTATCCAAAGTGCAAGAGTTTGTAAATTATGTTCCATATTTTAATGCATAACTTTGAAACTATCAATATAATAAAAAAAAGCACTGTGTCATATGCATATAATCATTAAAGAGTTTCTTAAAACTATTTTTAACGATTTTTTTTATTATTTTATTAGTGATTTCCATTATTTTTTGTCTACATTACCCCAAAGCAGAAAATAAAATTTACTTATATTTTTTTAAAGATATTGTAGGCAAATTAGTGAAATTAAATAATAAAATTAAATTAAATATTAATATAAATAGATTTGGCAATGCATCAAAATTTTTTCCTATGTTTTACTATTTTCGTTGAATTAACCCTTTGGACGCGTTAATCAAAAGTAATATTTTTTTTTTTTTTTTTTTTTTTTTTGAAAAATGCAAATTTTTCTTTGATAATCTGTTTAATGTTCTGATTTTTATTTATTTAAAATGATATTTTATGTTTATTAAAATTTTTTCTTGAAAAGCAATTTTTTTTACTGATTTTTGCGTAAAGAGATAAATAAATCAATTGGGCGAATTTAGTCGATTTCCGTGTTCAAAGGGTTAAGGTGTTATTTTTACGATTTTAAAACATTTTTGTTGCACTTAATTTTTTGCTTGTTAATAAATATATATAATTACTGTTTTTTTTTCATTTTTAAAGCAAAGGTTAAATTTAAATAGTTTATTTGCTATTTCATTGTGAGCATTGATGAATTCTTTCGCTGGAATTACTTTTTTACTAGATTCAATAGCCTGATATATAAATATTTATTTTTATAATAATATAAAATATATCTTCAGTTTATTTTTCTCATCCATCAATTTTTCAGCTTATTATTTTCATCAAGGATTTTTTTTTTTGGTATGAAAACTTTTTATGTGAATAGAACATTATTTTGTGTATATTATTTTCAATATATTTTTTTTTGCAGCAGTTTAATAAAGAACAGTTATAAATACTTTTAAACTTTTTCTTTAATAAGTAATAAAGGATTTAATTAAACTCATTTATTCACAATAAACATAAATTTTTCCTGTTTTTTATTCAAATATAAACAATTTGATTAAATGATAAGCTGTTGTTTGAATAAATTTCAACAGCAGTTTCTATCGTTTCTACGGTTCTAATCTAAAAAATATACACTCCTTCGCCATGAACGTAATTTTTATCTAGTTTCGCTGAATATCCGCTTTATGAATACATTTCAATAGCAGTTTCTATGCTTCTAACCGTTTAATAAAGAACAATTAACGCCTATCAAATCAAAGTAAACAGAACTTGCTCTTGCTTTACATAGAAACAAGTTGAATAAATTATAAACTACTTGTATTAAAAATACTTGTTTTCTTCCATGTGCTTAATGAGTCAATCAATAATAACTAACTGTCTTGCTCTCTTCTTTTCAATATGAACGTAACTATTTTCTGCTTTAGCTATGTACAAGCTGAATAAATAATATGCGTCTATTTAAATAAATTTCAGCAGCAGTTTCTTTAGTTTCTACGTTTAGTTTGTTTCTTTAATAGAGAATATATCTGGATACTTTCAAATGTTTTAAACGGATATCAAAATAGTTACTTTCTTCAATCTGTTTAATGAGCTAATCAGTCATAACAAATTTTCTGTATCATAATGATTTTTGTATAAATAGAAAAGATCTATTTCTTAAATGAATCTTGCACTTTAAACAAAAAATGAAGCATATCCTTACAAACATTCCTCATACCTAGTAATTGAATTGTCTTAAATAACACAAGTATAAATAGTTTTCAACCAGCCTGTACGCGATCGCTGCAAGGTTCTAGGTTAACGCCTTGGAGCTTTCACTTTCGTCAGAAGCTTTTGCTCCGCTTTACTGGGTCACACAACATTAAAGCTCTTCATTCATTCGTTGTATCAAAATAGATTGTTTTGTAGCGCCGATCGCGATAAGCTTTCGCTTTTATAAATAACGAGCGTCCCGTTAAAATATTCACCTTCAACCAAATGAAAATATGTATCTACATACATAATAAAGACTCGCTCACGTTTAAAACCTGTCACGTAACAGGCGTAAACACTCGGCGTCGCCGTAAACGTGAAACGTGTAAAATAAATCCTCAGAGAATCATCTTCGGCCATAATTCGCGAAACGAAATCCGTTTACTTTTCATCGAATTTTCACACGTGAAGGAGCGCGTAATGAATTTAATTTTCCGAGGCGCAGTCACAATTTGCGCCCGCCGGGTCATATCCCGATTAACGCAGTCAACCTACTAACCCATAATCGAACGAATACCTGTATATGTCTATGTATGATTTTATTTATGAATTTTATTTTTTCGCGTATTTTTCGGCGAAAACTGTTGAGGCACTTCGATTGACATTGCATAATGACCTTTATGATTGTGACATTAATAGCGCGCGAAAGTGAGATTTACAGCGGCGGCATGAATGGCATCGATTAAGGGCCATTCGCGCATGCGCCACTTCATACTACAGTGTGTTCAAAAATCAACTGAAAAACGACTAAAAAAATGTTGGTTATTCGAATTTTTTTATATTCTTCAAAAGCTTTTATCAACGGAGGATACATAAAAAATGGTATACCCATTAAAAAATATAATTTACTCGTGATACAGAAATAAATCTAAAATGCGAAAAACATACCAGATACAATTAAATTATTTTATCTTTATATTTAGACATTAATTCATATACAAATACCTGATAAAAAATATTTATTATTTCACTTGCAGCTAACTTCATGCGTTCCAACTTCATAACACAATAAATCACTTTGTAAATGTTATTAAAAATAAATGTAATAATTAAATAGATGATGAAACATATATACTGATTTTTGTCAGATTATTGTAAAAAGGTTAATAAATATAGGGTCATATGTAGCTTGTTGCAAAAAATATATATTGAAAATAATATAAACAAAAGAATATTCTATTTACATAAAAAGTTTATAAACTATAAAAATTCCTATAAAATAAAAAACATAGTTTTTTAAATCTCACAGGGTATCTATCAAATATTTATTAATTATATGATTGATGAGAATAATAAACTAGAGATATATTTTGTATTAACACTTTACCGACCGGCAGTTTCACTATTAGACTTATGCTAAATGCCGGCACTTTTTCGCGAATCTGCGTAAATATTAGCTTCTCATTTATATGTATGTATCTTTTGATACTGTCTGATTTTTCTCAACATGTTATTAAGATTGAAATTGAAAAATTAAAGAAATACAAAATATATGTAAATTATTATTTTTTAAATTTCTCTTTATATATGTCTAAATATATTTTTTTTCAAATTCATTCATATATTTAATCATGTCTTAAAAAAATAAAATAAAACACTAAACATATTTTTTAATTTGACATGGAAACTATATGCAAAAGACGCCAATTGGCGTCCGTAGTATTTAATGTTCGGCACGCTCAGGATGCCAATTGATGTGACCGGTAGGTAAAGTGCTAAGTGACGAGAGTAAGTGAGAGATAAGGGCGTGCGATACACGCGTTCCGCACGCCCACTTCTTCTCATTCACTCTCGTCACTTAACACGCGAGCGAGTGAAAAGGAATGTATCTCACCATACGCGCCTAAAAATTACCATTTTGTAAAGAAATATTTTTTAATAATTTTAAAATCCAAATTGTCTGTTTTATAAATAAATATCTATAATACTAAGACATTATTTTGACAAAACAAAGATGTTGAATTTTTCTGAATTTTGCTGAAAATATGATCTATTACTACCTTATAAGATAATATCTGTCATATGTGTTAAATCTTATTAGTGCCAAAAAGAGCATTTATTGTTGGAGTATGAAATTTTATTATCTATTTCTAGATATGTATATATATTGCTTGCTCTATTTTTTTGCTTTAATATTACATACAGTTTACGAGAATTTTGTGTTTTATTCTTGCAACACTCGTTAAAACATCGGTTAGCACTTACTTTTACGAGTATGTGTACATGTAGCTTTGCCGCCACTCACTCGGCTACGGTTATTGCCCGAGGACCTAACATTCGCAACTTTCTTTTAGAGCTTTTTTCAGAACAGAAACCTTTTATGATCTAAACTAGTACGCCCGCCTTTGAAATTCGACATTAACGCTTACCGTTTGCTTTGTTACAGATCGGAGCTCGCATGATTCAAGAGAGAAGAATAATATACGAAAAGAATCGCACAAGACTGTCAGCCGTTACACAAAATAGATTAAAGCTAAATACTAAGAAAACCAAAGTGCAAATTCGCTTATGAATATTGTATCTAACAATAATTATTTAATATTTATAAAAATATTTTGTCGAAGCGTATAATTTAAGTATATAAACCGGTAGTATTTTCAAAATAGAATCCATAAACCAAAAAAATAAGCCATATTTATTGAATATTTAATAAAACCACGAAAGCCTGTATACAATATAAAAAGAAGACAACCTGCTAAAGTACAAATTAAAAATAAGTCGTTGATAATAACAAAATTTAGAAGGATTTTATTTTACAAATGCGCTTTACAAACAAATCGAGAAGAATATTTTTGTAAATTGAAGAAGAAAATTAAACCAAGCCTTAAAAAACAGTTTATCGTCGTTAGAGAAGAGCTCAAAAAAAAAGTATTTATTGAACAAAGAAGATATTTTTTAATAAGTAAATAAAACCAAAGATATAAGTAGATCATACAAGTCCACGTTCGAGAAAATTGCCTCCACAGTATACAGTATTAGTAGTCAGAGCTAAATTAAGTTATAAGTTGTATATAGAGATAAAAAAAATATTTATAATCAACCATTGTGCCAGTGCTTCAATTGTCGCCATTAAATCCGAAGAAGAAAACATTTCAACGAAATCCGAATTCGCTGCCGAAACAAGTACAAAAAAAAAGTGTTTGGAAAAAATAAATATTTAATATAAACATAACTAAGTCTTTAACGTAAGCGTATAATCTAAGTCGTGTATAATAATATATTTTGATACGATATTTTTCCAACGTAATGATCGCGTTGTGTATTCGGTTAAGTGCGATTTTGAACCTACAGTTAATAATATGTCATTCATAACTTGAGTTATCGGAAGACTGTTCGAGAGTCGAATCAAGATGCGCAAGAATCGATAAGTGCAGTTTTATGACAGTTGTGATTATGACATTGGTGTGTCGAAGATAAATTGTGATGAGTGAAACCTTAGGGGCGGGTGGAGGGCCAGGAGGGCCGGGGTGCGGAGGGTACCCTGGAGACCACCTTCCGCCCTTCAGCTCTTTCGTCGACGACGGAGAGCCTCGTCTGCTCCAAGACACCCGACTGCTCGACATATCATGGGATTACTACGGAGATCCGAATAGATTGATAGAAGCAAGAACTGAAAACGGAATCATCCTTCAACCTCAATATAGGCCTTGGGAGCCGGCCGGAGCGGGCAAGGACGCCGCTCTCCGCGGCGGCTTCGTAGACGCCAAGTTACCTTCGTTCCAAAGTCAATTCCAAACATTCCCTGAAACTCCCACGACGGGGGATACTCAAAATTTAGCTCCGACGGCCGTGGGAGTCAGCTCGCCTGGACCGGCTCCATCGCCGGCCACCTTGACGCCGCTGGCTCCGGCAGCCTTCCACACCTTGACAGCCGTCAACCCTAGAGCTTATGCCCTTCCGTTACCGCCTCAGTACTTAGACGAAAGGCACCTCTTGTATCAGCCCAACTTAACGCTGAACTTCCAGCCGCAAAATGGAATTTTACACCAAAACGGCACAGCGCTCATCGCACAAAACATTCCAAATCAGACGCACGTCGTGCACGTGCTCAAGAACGAACCGCAACCGTTCGAAATGAAAATAGGCAACACAACCATTCCAATATCGCAGGACGCCAAGTTCATACCCAACGGCTTGCACCATTCCAATTTCCAAAACCCGATTTCGACCGTTTTGGACAATTCCTATGACATCGGCAAGAGCAAGATGAACGGGTTCCAGAACGGCGCGTCGCCCACGAGGAGCGATTTCAGGAAAAAGGAGAGGAGAAAAATCAGAGCCAACAGCTTGGAATCTAACGGGGAATCGGACGGTTCCGGCATGGAAATCGGTTCAGAGAGTAGTGGTCAAGTGGCTGCTGTCTCTTCCACTGCCGGACCAGGGTTCAAATCTCCCATGCACGCGAGCGGTCCTGGGAGCGTACCTAACGATATGGACGACATATCAAGCGAAAAACAAGTAAGTACACATATACTACTAAATTCTTCTAACCATTACTACTACCAAGAAAAATCTAGTCTCAGGGTCGATTTATTATTTTAAGTGTCGATGGAAAAAAATATAATATATTTAAACGTTTTAAATGTATGTCTGTGTCTAGTAACTTGTTAAATTACATTTTTTATCTAATATAATTATAACCCTCACTTAAAAGATATTTTATATGGCACCCCGACAAAGCCGCGCAGGACAATCCCGCGCCGACATAGCCGCGCAAAGTCAAAACAAAATTCATTTTATAATACAAATATATATAGAAAAAGGGAGGCGTCTCGCTACCGCTCGCGCCGACTTTCACTGTAGAACCAAACAACCTAACCTTTTTTTAATGACATTGTATTGATTTATTTTCATTTCGGTATATTTTGTAACTGTCCAGCATCATCCAATCTATGACTAACTGTTCAAAAAGTGAATCACTAATGATAGAGCTGTCCACCAAACAAAATAATTAGAATTAAAAAAAACATTTTCTTTCATTTTATTCAATTTTATAATTTTGATTTACGAAGCAATGTTAGCGCGGCTTTATCGTCGCGGCAATGTCGGGGTTATATTGCGCGGGCTTGTCTTGCGCGGCTATGTCGGGGCGGCTTAGTCGGCGCGGGATTGTCCGGCGCGGCTTTGTCGGGTCCCCATTTTATATATTTTATATTTATTTATTAAAAAATCACTTAAGCGTTTTTATGAAGCAATAAATGTTATTTATATTTTTAACGGATCGATGATTGTTATTTAAACATATAGTATTGACAATCTTATAATTTTTGCATTAAAGGTAGAATAATTATATTAATAATATATTTAAAATTATACGCTGATTTCAGCTGAAGCATAGTACTATTAAGTTTATTTTTTTATATGTCGATTTTAAACATTTTTGTGATTAATCATAGTAAAATATGATACGTATTACATATTTCATTAATGTAATTTAAGTTCTCAGAATTTTCACACAAACTTATCTATTTTATTTTTGCATATATTGCTGTGATTACTTTTTATTTTAATATAGCAAATTTTATTATTTTTTTTGCTTTGATATTGCCATTATTTCGCTTGGATTCCACAATATAAAATTGTAATCATGTGTTTTGATTATTTTTCTAAGCCGGGGTTAATTTGACATCGTCAAGGGTCGATTAATTGTCGAGGAAAAAATATAATTAAAAATCATTTGGGTGTATATAATAAAAAAATGAAATGTATTCATGTTATATAACTTGTTTAAGTATATTTTAATCTAAAATAATTTAACCACTTTTTAAAATATGTGAAATATATGTAGCATAAGCAATCTAAAATAGCAAAAAAACCCAAAAAATAAGTATTATTTTAAAGGATCGATGATCAAAAAATGTTTAGGGTTCTCTAGTCGATAACAATTTTATAATTTTTGCTACAAAAATAAAATAATTACATTAATTATAAATATCAAATTATTTGCTTGTTTCAGCTGAAGTTATTAAGTATTATGATAATGTATGATACGTATTATATATTTGTTAGATTATTTTTTTATATAAAGTGTTCAGCAGTTTTACACAAAATTATCTATTTTATTTTCCTATATATTGTTGTGCTTACTTTTTCTTATACTTATATTTTGTTATATACCCAATTTAGGTTGATTAAGGGTCGATAATTTTTTAATTAAAAATCACTTAAAATAATTTAAGAATTCATTTTGAAACTCTAAAATATATTAATATGAGATATATGTTTGCATAATAAACAATCTAAAATATCACAAAAAATCTATATGGTTTTCTTGTTTAAACATGTATTACCAATATAATATTTTTTGCTACAAAGATAGGATAATTATATATATCAATCCCCTGTATGGGGAGGTATACTTAGTCGTAATTATTGGAAATCACCACAAACGCAATAAAATATTGCGCTAAGAATGGCGACAAATGCTCAGTGGTTTGTCCGAAACTCAAATATACATAAAGATTTAAAAATAGACACTTTACGCGATTATTTCGATAAACTTAAAGTAAATTACCATGACAGAAATAAAAATCATTCTAACCAATTAGTTAAAAACCTTAATAAGATAACATAAATATTTTTAAAAAAAAGTGCTAGCTAATTTAATAAGAAATAAAAAGTTTTTTTTTCTTACTTTTTTTTTGCCCTAAGAAATAAATAAATAAAAGTAAGAACAAATTAATAGATACCCAGGTAAATGGCTTTGGCCAGGAACTGGAAAAAATAAATATTAGACACTGTTTTATTCTGAAGTTTCGTTTTATATAAAACCATATTCCTTAAAAAAGAATATTTATCGATTCCTAAATAAGTTGTTGTGATATTTTAGATTTAGTCATTTTTACATAAATCTGAGTCTGAAAATGAACGCTTAAATTATTTTAAGTGATTTTTAATTTAAAAAAATTATTAACCCTTAATTGACTTTAGTCGGTTTTATAAAAATAAGCAAAACACCTGATTACAATTTTATAATGTGTAATCCAACCGAAACAATGCCAATATCTAAGCCAAAAAATAATAAATTTTGCTATATTATAAAGATAAATCACACAAATCATATTATGACAATAAGCTTGTTTTGCACTGCTATTTTGGTGTTTTAATAACAAGATAATATCATAAACTATATGTACTGTATTTGATCAAAGCTCAAAATAAGTACTCCTAATTAATAATACAAATACATATGATAGCTATATATAATAGATTTATTTTCTGATGTTGTTATTTTACATCATCGTTCAGTAGTGAATTCTAACTCACATTAAGCATTACATATTTTTCTTCACACCCATAAAATCTACATAACATCAGCTGTATTTATTGTATTAGTTTCAAGTGGAACTTTTCCAAAGTTGAACCACTCCTGATCGTTCCGATGTGTCAGTCGATGTGCAGCAAGTCAGAATTAAGCGATTACATCCACAACGAGCGCTGTCATGTCCTTAAACAAATAGGCTGTAATTGCCGAGCACCACACACATGTTGCGTCAGTATCCTGCAAACTCTACACATTGAACGTAGAAATTCAGCACGTGGATCTGTGCCCTGTAATCACGTTTCGGTATCGGTATCTTCATCGCGGACATTGATGGCATCGTGACGTATAATTGCGACTGTCACCTGTGTCATTAATTGGCGCTTTACTGTATCGTTCGCCGATGAAAAATTATGCCTTCTTCCGGACAGGTGTCGCCGAAGCTCGAACAGCGAAATGTCATTAATTAAATAACTTTTCAGAAATATCAAGGTGACTTTCGACTCGCTTGCGAGCCTTGTTTTTTAAGATTAATAATTATTTTATATGTGTAAACATATATTTAGATATGCTCTCAGACTGCATTTTTACGTAAATATTATACTGGAGCTGCATTCCATAATATATTTATGTAGAGATACCTGCATTTTATTCAATTAAATACGCATTAAGATAACTAAACTTGATTTGTATGTAATGTATTTTAGATAAAAAATATACAAAAATACTTTTAACACATATTTAGCATTTAAATTAAATAATTCTTAATTATTTGAGAAACTAAATTACAGTGCATATTAATTAAGATATATGAGCCGTTGATTTTGAAGGTGGGGCAAGTCCATATTATGTTATTGTTGAATAATTAATAGTAAGCAATAATAAATAGACTTATTTTATATTGTTTACGTTCTTTTTTCATAGAAATTTCAAATGCAATAATTATATTCGCGTTATTTAAATAAAAAACATGTTTTTAAAACTCGTAACCAGAAGATTTTCAGCCAGTTGCTAGTTTCGCCATCAATATTTTTCATAAATTTTCTCCTTAACGTAACTCGTGTTATTTTCCTTACATTTATCAACGTAAAATTGTACATTTTTATTATATTCAATTCAAAGTTTAAATACATTATATTTGACTGTGAGACCTTCACGCGTTTACTTCTTCCTCATTGGTTTTCCTGGAGAAACTTTCCATTCCACCACGAAAATCTTCTTTAATTTTTTTTGCATTGTGAGCACTGTCCACTCTTCTTTTAGATATATTAAATGTGTCTAAAAACATCTTTGCTTCCTTGGTATCTAAATAATATTTAGAACTGCAAGTCCTTTTAGGCGTTCCCTTGTAATTTATTGCTCGCATTCTTCTCTTCTATGTAAAACCATTAGTCTGTAAGACTCCAAAATTTTGTGACCTCGTAACTTTGGAAACAAATTAACATGTTTTTCAATTTTTATTAAAATTATTTTATTTTGGGTGGACTTGCCTCATTTTCAAAATCAATTTTTTTTATTATTATTGACCAAAATAAATTACCAGTTAAAAATGTATACTGTTATGTATAGATATGATTCTGAATTAATTTATTACAAAAATTTTTAGTTAATTTTTAATGAAAATTATCTCTTTTGTCAACAAAATGGACTTGCCCCACTTTCAAAATCAACGGCTCATATCGCATAAATAGCATATTTTAAAGAAGCATTGTTTATTACTAATAAAATATCTACTCTTTGACGACGATATTTAACTCTTAGGTTACCGAAATCCAATCTAATTTGGCGAGAATTATCTGATTTGCCGTCTTGAATTTTTATTTTTCGTAAAAAAATATTTTTGGTAAATAATTTTATTATTCGGGATAAAAAAAATATTTTTTTTGTATTTAAAAATATTATTACGTATTTTTAAACAATATTTACAAAAGGTCTCTGTCAAAATAATTCTAAAATGACTTCAAAAACACGCAATAAACTTATTATTCATTGCAATGTGTTAGAAAGCAGTAGGGTATTATATTATATTATTTTTCTATCACGTACTTCATCGATATTTAGATAGTAGTCCCAAAAGTTTCGGCAATCAATGTGTTTCATATATTAAACTGATCATTCTTTATCATATGAAAGATAGAAATATAAAATCAAAAACATTTTTTATATGTGTATATATTAAATATTTCTTTGATACATACATACACATGTTGTATATGTATACTTTTAGTTAAAACTTACCATTATTACAATGTATTTAGATGTGCCACTCTACAAAATATTACTTTTATGTATGTTTTTAGCTTCTTTAAAACACTTATCTTTTATAACCTAAATATAAACGAACATACTATTAAAAACAATGCTAATACACAACAAAGCGTATTTATTGCTTTAATTATTTGAATATTTTTATTCATTTAAAAATTATAATAAAAATAACAAATGAAAAATTATAATAAAAATAACAAATGAAAATAAATGGTTTTTTTTAATGTTCTCCAATGGACGTTTAAACAAGTGGCGCGTTTGAAAACAATCTAAAGTAGCAATTAAAGGTTTATTTTTTGTATCACCTTTCCTTTTAATTATCCGTTAATTATTAGTTTAAAGTATTGTGTTTCTTAAAGATAGATTTTTCACTCTGTATTTATATAATATTACGCTTTATTTTATTACAGACGAAGAAAAAACGCAAACGATGCGGCGAATGCATCGGTTGCCAAAGGAAAGACAACTGCGGCGATTGTGCTCCATGCCGAAACGACAAATCGCATCAGATCTGCAAACAGAGAAGATGCGAAAAGTTGACGGAGAAGAAGGTAGGACACTTTTGAACATTAGCACACATCCTTACAAAAAAAAACACTCAAAAAGCCCTAAACGTCGAATATGACTTGCTTTTTTACCCTGCGCGTGTGTATAAATATTTTCGTCTCCGGTTTGCACGCTCCGAGGCAAAGTTTCCGAAAGCTCTTTGACTCGACTCGTTACGCTTTGTTTTTATGATGCTCGGCGATCTTGTGAAGTTTCTGTAGCCATACCCAAGTTTCCTGCCAAAGTATCTAGAAAAAGAACAAAGTTTCGAATCTGCATTCGAGAGAGTGTTAATACAGTGGTCGGAGTGTGGTTGCGTCACGCTGTCGATATCTCGTCATTATCTGATTGACCTACATACAATGTGTATTATATATATAACGTCACATTAGGCAGATGTTTACATGAATATAGCGAATTAAGATTTGAGCGTTAAATATTCAAAAACCTGTTTTTTTTAATCTTGGGTTAAGATGTTTCTTGAGCTGATTTAAACCACATACAGTAGCGTGCAAAAAACGCATCACCTTTGCAATCATCACATAGATTTTATTTTAATAAATTTCTAATTTTAATCTCCTAAATTTAATATATAGCAAAAAATAAAATATTTTGTCGATAATGTAAAAAACTTTGTTTTTTATAATTAAATTCTGAAATATCACGTGATGAAAAATTATTTTTAAATCCTACTGTACCACTTATAAACATGAATTATTTTGTTGCTCCCCCTTTTGCCTTCAATTCAATAAAATCGTAGTCTAATTCGCTATGTCACTTGTTTCCTCGTTGATTTTTTTTTTCTTAATTATGGCATATTTAATTAAAGATTCTTCTAGGGCTAGATCAATATTTTTAATCCTATCTCCACTGCATTAATTAAATTAATAAAAAATAAAACTGTCTGATGACAAGGTGCAAAAACATATATAAAATTGCAGCCCATATTTAAGCCCACATGCTTTTTCATCAAAAGAACGAAAAAAAATCGATGAAGTGGATACCTTCCATTCCGGAATATAAGAAGCAACCACAAATAAAATTGCCTGAAGACATTTTTCGCTGTATCTTTCGCCACCTTGACGTCAAACGTAGTACAGCCCACCTTTATTTTAGCGTCACTCTTCTTCAATCTAAAACTATCCAGATTTTTTATCGATTGACTAATTTCATCCATTTTAAACGTATTTCTTCGATCAGCAACCAATGCATACAATCATTTTCATAGCCAAATTTATAAGGGTTTTCCACATTTATTACTTAATTATATGTTTTACAAATACTCTCTTGTAATATCCACAGCAGTTAATGTTTTACTAAGCATAGTTATTTTTACATTTAATCCAATTTATTGCACCCATTTCGTTACTCAAAAAAATCTTTGAACTAATGATTATTATTCCGATAACCTAATTGATTAATATTCAATAATATCGTATTTTTTACTCCCATTAAATTAAGAATGATATGGCATTATAATTTGTATATACAAAGTATAATGAATAACATCAATTGGCTAGATAACCATTTAAAAATAATTTATATAAGTGAAATTAAATTTATATATTTTAAATTCTTACGATTTAGAGATTTTAATAATTTAAAACCAAAAATTTAGTATGGCTTATTATATTATCTACATATATGTGAATTTATATAGTGATTTAAAATAGGTTTAGAATTTTTAATCCCATAGTACTGTTTTTAGATATCAATATTAAATGCTTGCCCTGATAATTATCATTATAATTTATTGTAATTGACTATGAGGCATATTATAAATGTCATATTTTTTAAAACTAACCCAACCACTAAATTTTTGTCTAATCTATATTCTAAAACATAGCGCACTGCTATATACTGGTTTAAATATCTAATTTAGGAAAAAAATAATACTCAAATTTTAAAATTCAGGACAAATACAAATAATAGTTATAACCCAAAAAGTTTAGAATCCAGTATTCGTACACTCGCTATCTGTGGTAGCTCACAATAGTGAGAGACGGACAGTTAGTAATATAAATTACATATAGCTTAAATCTGAACCTTAGATATACGATAAGGTTTTATTAAACAATAAATATTCTTAAATAGTAACTTCAAACATTTTTGCCTATAGTTTTTTCACAAAATTATATAATTATACTCATTGTTGTAAGCTTATTTTTAGTAAGAATTAGTTTTGAATGAATATTTGAACCCTTATTTAAGGAATTTCAGAATTTATTTATAAATAGGTTTGTAACTACGTAAAAAACTGATCATTCGTGGTTTTAAAATAAATTAAACAACAAAAACTTTCATTAGAATACAACCATTTTTTGGAAAAAATTCACAATATTGCAACAAATATTTTTTCTGTAAATTCTTGAATTAATATTGTTTAGTATTTTTTATTATTTTTTTTAACCGTCGTTTATGTGCGATTTGATCGTTACATTATTACGTTAAGACTGCATACTTTTTATGATATCCAAAGTTGTAAATAATGTATTTCATTAGGTATACCAGTTGTATGAAACTTATTTGATTATTTATATTTTATATAATATACCTCAAAAAGTTTTAAAATATGTCACTGAAATTATCGCTCCAGCATCAAAAGCTATAGATTTTTCCATTAGAAGATTGCTCGTATATATTTTTTTGCTCATCTGCTATTATAATTGTGATACTGGCATATTTTTTGCCTTAATTTTCTGGGTTTTCCAGACTTCTCCCTCCAATTCCGGTTCCTGGTCGGCGGCCATCGTCAGTTCACGCGCAATTAAATTTTTCTTCTATTTTCCTTATTACGATTTTATGCTAATAAGCCGAGACGCGGCAATTAAGTTTTTCGCAAGGGGTGGGTGCCGGGGTGGTTCTTTTTTTCAAATTAAGAAGTCACTCCCCAATTAATTGTTATTGCAATAATATTTTATATCTATATACGTAAATTTTTTAAATATCTATTTAAATAAAATTATAAAGAATATTCGGTAATTATTCACATTTTCTAAATTATTACTCAGAAATAATATCGCCTGGGTGTGACGTTATAAATTGGTCGCTCGAGAAGAGAGAGCGTAAAAAATGGCAAACAAATTAAAAGCAAATCCGCAAGTGTAATTAAAAATGACTCGACGGCCATTTTCTTTCCGAAGCTTTTTTTACGTCATCTCGCAAAGCTCGATTTTATTTCCGATATTAACGAATAATTGCGAATGTCTGAAGGGCGTAATGATGCCATTGGGGATGGTATAGGGGTGGTAACTACCAGTGTGCCACTTGGTGGATACGACCTCTAAATTTTACACCCTCCAATGAATTTCACCTCCCGCTTCTAATGTTTTTGAACGTTTTCGGAAGCTATACATTTTTTTTGCACCGTGTGATTCATACAGCCCGTAATTTATACTACGATTTGTTTTTTGCTTCTCGTTTTATTTATTTAAATGGGATATGAAACATTCCGAATCGAAAGATGAATTTTAAATTAACTATGCAAAAATACGACCGATTGTTGCTTAATAAATTAAGTCGAGTTTACAAAGAATTTTTAATATTTTTTCTTTGAATCACTCATTTTTTTAAAAAAAAGACCGTAATTCTTAGTTATTACGTCGCTCAGAAAACATTTATAAATAATATATATTATTATACATATTTCAGATATGAGAGAACAATATAATAGTTGTCCGTGACTACGTGACTAAATTCAGGTTTCGTAAGATATATTTATTTGTAAATCATTTTATTATTGTTCCTGTAACTTGTTGGTGGCATTGATATAACTATTCATTAACGATATACATTTATAATTAAAAAGTAAAAATTAGTGGCAGTTTAAAGTAGCCTGATTTTGTTTGTTATGTTCAAAAAAAAAAACAAATAACGTAACGTACATTATAGTAATAGACGCATTACGTAGGTAGCGTTATTTTTTAATAATGCAATAACGCTTTTTTGCTCTCGCTGGCGTATTATTAATTTTTGCAATATTTCCTCGGTGTGAATAGAGCCTCCTGGTATTATTTATATTATATACGTATGCTTTTCCATACATTAGCGCCGACGATGGCGCGTTATGGAATTTAATCGCGGCGAGCGAAAAAAACCTAAATTAATTCGTTCGACTTGATTTAGTGAACTGCAGTGCGTCGCTTTGTATCCACATAGTATTCCGTACCAAAAACGGTGTGCTATTGTTATTTTTTCCGGTTCACAAAAGAAGAAATAGCGCAAGCTTTGGCCCTCTTGCGGTTTTTTCGCAATTTCGGCCGGCCGCATTTCGGCTTCCGGCTCCAATTATTTCCCACCGAAGGAAAACACCCCGGCCCCCGGAACTTAACGGTAACTAATGTATTTAATTATTGGTTTTCTTCATTATACAGGTCTACGTTGAAAAATAATAAAAATAAATAACGCAAATTGGACGTAAAAGATCGGAGCGGTTACGTGAGCGGATAGCAGGCGAAAGGGAGAAACGAATTGTCAAGATATTTCTACCACCAATCACCCTGACTACTTTTATCTATAATATTTACATATTCAATATCATTTTTTATCTATCACAGAAATATCTACATCATAGCGATAGCAGAAAGGATAATATTATCTTAAAAAATCTATAATTTAGTATCCATGTCTTAAACTTAAGATTATATATTGATTCTGAAATGAATGTCGTTTTTTTTAATGAATCAACAATATCACTTTCATACTATGCTTTTTTATTATATTTTAATGCTTCAAAATATAATGTCCTTCTAAATATATTTCCTTCTACCACCTCTTAGTATTTTTTTAAATTCCATTAACATGAAATGTTTGAGGTTTTGCTTTAAAATATTCCAATAGCTCCATTTTCACATCGTTTGCTTTTTTTTGCTTGAGTTTTTCCATCTAGTTAGTGTTGCATCGATTAAAATAAATTGTTCTCGAAAAGAGCAAGGTCTACAAAATAAAGTGGATGAGATAAAATCTTTCAGCCATGGTCCTTGATTTTATCGAAATCGAAGCACAACTCGTGATTGCCTAATATATACTTTTATCTATACTTTTCTGGGTTTATTTATTAAATACAGATGTGCTGAAGTAACTTATTATTAGAAAATTTTCAATACCTTATATGTACGACCTAGCTCGATTTTAATAGATCATTACAATATTTATCCATAAAACAATGATTATCTAGCCCAATTTGTGATGTTCAACCGGAATTCCGCTCTCCCATACACAATAAAATTTTTAAAACACTAAGGTCCATATGGGATTCGAACCCAGCTTTTTTAGGTCAATTGTAAGCGACTTATACCCTCGTCTGCAACTTCTGTACAAAATCATTTTACTTATGAAAATAAATAAATTTTAATTCAATAAATTCTTCGCGTCCATCTATCTTATTTTACTATATTTATTACACTTTATTTTACAATCTATTGAATTGCAAATTCTGCATTAAAAATGAGCTTGTTGCATAAAAATAGCAAAAGTATTCCCATAACCCATGCTCAATAGTTCATTTCGATATTACACAATATTTTAAAAATATGATAGCTATCCTTACCGATATTACTATGAACTTCTAATATAAGAGGGCTGATCAAAGTATACTCAAACCGAATTTTGGTCAATAGGAGAGCGCAAAAACAATTATCACTTCTCAGAAGTCAAAAATTCACGTCAAAAGCAATAAAATCGTGACGGCGCCGTCGCAGTGGGAACGCTCGGCAACGAGCGTTCCCACTGCGACGGTGACGGCACGATTTTATTGCTTTTGACGTGAATTTTTGACTTCTGAGAAGGGATAATTGTTTTTTGCGCTCTCCTATTGGTCAAATTTCGGTTTATATGTTCCTCATTCAATTTTTAATATTATTATAAAAGTAGTAGTATGGACGGTAAATTGCTTTTGACGGGGATTTTTACTTCTGAGAAAGGAAAATTGTTTTTTACGCTCTCTTATTTGTCAAAATTTGGCTAAGATGTGCTCTATTCAATTCTCACATGATTAATTATCAGTAGATATTTTTTATAATTTTTAATGCAAACTATTTTGCATAAAATATGTTGCAACGGTGGCTAATTTATATAATTATTTGTAGCGTAGAAAGGGTTAACTCGAACCTATTATTATTTCTTCCATAAATTATATTACGATGTTAAAAACATATAAAATGTCATTGTTGTCATGAGGCCCAGAATCATTGTTTTCTCAGGTCCCTGCATCTAAGTCACAATCGCTTACTTTTGAGGCATTAAAAATGCTGTTTTTTCACGTCATATAAATTTACAAACTACCGTTTTATTTATGAATTATAAATCTAACGCCAAATCAAATCTGTTCCGCGAAATATCTAGATAGATAGATAGACTTTTATTGCGTTACGTTTCTTTTCTCGCTTTCGCCTATTCACCTTTTATACCAAGTCTACGTAACACGTAAAATTATATAGACGTAAGTAAATTCGTGTATCGGTCTGTCAATGCGCCGAAAGATTCGCACCCACGCCTCCTTTTATTTTATACATAATGCCGTCGATTTTTTTCTCTCTTACCAATATGAAAATCTGCAGAAAAGGGAAAACTCCGCACGGAGCCGAGGAGAAAGTCAGAATAGCGTCCCGGAGAAAGTATGGAGAGGGAAAAAAGTTTCCTGATGGCGTTGACAAAGACGTATGCAAAAGATGAAAAATAGACACGGCTGTCGGAGCCCATACATTTTAATAGACTTTTTAGGTGTGAACATCGAGTTTCGCATTTTTTCCCTACGCTCCCTTTCTCGTGAATCTATATATCAGGGAAGCGTGTAAAAAATTATGATATATTAGAAAACTTTTTCGGGTGGATATTCTTATTAACACACCGACGTAATGTTATCATTTCTATAGAATCTATTTTATTTTAATATTAAAACATTCCATAATTAAATTACAAGTAACTTAATATTTATCCAATTCTAACCAATCAAAGAAATAATTTCCTTAATTAAAAAAATGATGTTGGTTTTAGTATGTTAAGTTTACTCAATGTGCAGTATCATAAAACATTGCATTTCAGTATAACTTTGCAGTGAAACATGTGATTTTAAGATGAAAATGTGTCACTTTTAACAGCTTTGTTTATGTCATGACAATAAATCATCTAAAACAGCTATTCTAGCAAATGATAATTATTCGTTAATAAACATCATTAAAGGATATGCAAACAAGCCGAAGAAGTATTAATTTTATATACATACCTACTATGCCTATATTTTAAGATGATTCTAAACAGAATCAGAAAAATATGAATTGCTCTCATTGTATGTACAACTACCGAGCCCCTTTTTAATTCGAAATTAATTTGAGCTCGAATTTAATACGTACATAATAGTGAAATTATTAGGGACATAACCGCGCCTTAAAACCTCCTATACACCACACCACGTTTACCCCAATATCCCTTGGCTTATTTGGTTCTTCTCCTCACTCCTCCCCTGCCTCCTTTTTCGCCACCGACAAGACCACGTGAAAACTTGCACGGCGGAAAAATAAGAATTGCCTCATTTTCTTAATTGCAGTTTTCTTTGTGCTAGGCCTGCCGGTTCGGCTCGAGCCTGGAGAGTTTTCCCATTATGTGTGTTTTGTATTTTCCACCGAAAAGCGGTCGTGACTTTTTCCGACGGGCATTTTGCTCGCCGAAACGCGAAACTCTCGGTTTTGGAAATAAAGCATTTTTGCCATTTCCAAAATAATGCGAACGAGAAAAAAACACGACAGCGCAAACCGTTATTTGAAAAAATTCCAAATGCCTTTTTTGTGTGTCTTTTTGTTGACGGAATTCCTTATTATTATTGTTTTGTAGTATCTCTTCTTATTTTGAAGTAATTTACGTTTTACATAGATTAAAATAGCATTGTTATCATTTCTATTATCAAGGGATTTTATATATTATTGAGCACTCGAACGAAAATAAATGAAAATTCACATAAAACCCTACCTAATAAAACGAAATTGTAAAATATTAAGTAAATATTAAATTTTACTTTTTGGACATAAAAATAATGACCTGTAACGTTATATAAATAACCAAAGGTACTACTACGTAATAATATTTTTTCTTCTTAAATAAAATATATTATAAACTACTAGTTTTATATATTTTAATTTCATCTACATCTCTGTATATATATTAAAGAAACCATACAAACAGATATGCCTAATGATAATAAATGATTATAAACATCACTGTTTCTCTTAAATATTTGTTTGAAAACCTTACAGTTATATACTATTATATGGCCCGCAATTCACCACCAGCAATTAATCGCTAGCAGTTTACCACTGCGTCAATTTATCGCATAGACAGTTTTTAGCCTATAAATGAGCAATAGCATATTTTACCGCCTATAAGCAATGAAATGTGTTTAGTAAAATTTTAAAAAGTTATTTTTTTTTAATTTGCCTTAAGCTATGACTAGCATATTTATGTAATTCTACGAAAAAATACTTTATTATTGCCGAAGTACTAAAAATTATTCATATTTCCGAGCTAATAATGTGTGGCTGAATTATCTACAACTCAGTTGTGTTCTTTTTTGTTTTTGTTTTTTTAATTTACCTTCTCATATTTGTGCTATTTATAGCCACAACAACCATGTCCATTAACAATTATAGCTTACAAACCAGATAATGACTAAAAAACCCTTTGTTATTGCTGAAGTTCTATAAATTACTCATATTTCCGAGCTAATATTGTGCTACTGTGGACTTTCCTAATGGCTGGTATTGAGTTTTTTATATCTTTTAAATCTAAATAATGTCTGTTTAAAGTAATTTATTATGTTATTTTTTTTAGCATACTTAGCAAAAATAATTAAATATGACTTTGTGCTGATTTAAAGTTTGAAACACTTCAAATTAAAATAAATCGTCTACTTTGATTATTTGTAAGCTCTATCTACTACATTGCAAAATATTGGATTTTGATTTGATGTAACTGTTTTTAAATGAAATGTAAAATTTTTATTTATCGTAAACTATTAGTCTTAAAGATTTTAATTTGCTGTATATATCTAAAAAAGATTCTAAATATTACTTGTACATATTTAAAAAAAAATGTTCAGTTATGTCTAGTTTTTGAGTTAAATAAAACTTTGTTTATGTTAGTTTATAGCTGAGTATCCAACATATTAAAAGTAAAAAGATTGGTTTAATCTAACTTATAGTTGAAAATAAGTTTTTCGTTCATATTATAACGATGTTTATTGTAATATAAATTGTATTGTAAAAAATTGACAAGATAGTAAGATACAAATATTTAATAGACAGCACAATATAGATTTGTAAGGCTTGTCAATTTCGGCTTCAGGCTTTAAAAATGAGCAACACTACAGTAAATCAATGAAATAAATTTCATATGGGTGATGAAAAAGCTACTATTAAATGAGCTCATTAATTTTCTCTTACCACAACAGTAAGTTAGTAGTAGTAAATTTGGATTCACAAAACTGTGACTGATTACTTTTTCTCAATTGTAAGTCTGGTCTATGTATAGTTATGATACTTCGACTTACAATGTGTATTATCTGTTAGGTTAGTTTATATTAATATTACAATACTTTAGGCTTATTAATACATCAGATTTCTTACAACGCGATATCGAAACACAATATTTCGATCGAACGCTTCGCTTTTCGAACTCGCACCTGGCCGGTTCATGAATTCTCACAAGAGCAAAAGTGTGCCAGCATACAAATGTTTACCCTGATTATTCGATGCATATGTGAATGTGTTTGTGTATTTTTTCTGGCTTTATCTGGCCGCGTGGGCGTATCGCAAGGAAGCCGTTAGATGCGAACTTGTGTCGAATATATTTTATAATCTGTCCCGAAATCAGATAATGGCGGGCACGCGACAACTGTCGCTTCGGGTCGAAAGCCAAAAAAATCGTACACAACATACATCAGATGCAAGCGGTACATATGCTTCTGTGCGCGAAAAGGTGTGCGGCTCGCCGGTCGGCAACCTTTGGGGTGCGAGCGTTGACTTAGTGGCTCTACGATTTGTAGCGAGACATGAAAAAAAAAATATGATTTCGAAATGTATATGAAATTGACGGTTGATTTAATTCTTCAGAGTGATTCGCAATATAAGACTATAAATTTATAAAATAAAGATAATATTTATAAAATCTAGTTTTTATAAACCAACCTACTCTTAAAAAAAAACTATTGAAAATAACTGATTTACAGATATTATTTTTTTAATTAGATAAATGTCAAATTAATTATAGGTATGTTTTTGAGTATAGTATCTGTATTTAGCTTAAGGAAAAGTTGTTCTAGAAAACTCATGGCTCATTTATGTGCTGTATATACCATCTGTACCCAATATTGTTCTTAAAAAAAATTCTTTCCTCGGTGTGTTGTCCACATTTCACTGCCATGTGTAATGATGTGGCGGATAATCGTTTAATATGTGGTGAGTTTCGTTTTTCTAATGAGTATCCGTGAACGTAGGACCTTCGAGCATGCATGGTAACATTTGTTTCCAATTTTATGATCATTTGATCTAATTTTATGAATTTCGTCTTGTCCTGGTTTTTCTTTAATCCATATTGCTGGGTAACATCTCTTATTTATTCGTTGTCTTATGGTGATATATTTACTTATTATTACCGCATTATCAGCATATGCAAACACTTGGAATGCTCTTGTACACAACTGTATTACACAATGACAAACCTGGTAGAGTCGAAACATATTTTTCTTTAGAGATAGCGAGTGGTAGAGGCAACTAATTTACTCGTAGTCCAGTGAACTAGTAAGAATAGTAAGCACTATATCACTAACTCTAGGCTTTAAGTTATGTGAGTCTCGCGCCTGCTCTCAGATAAATAAATGCCAGTTCTGTTGATCAATCGTTTAAAACGCCAATTTGACGATTTGAATGAGTACATCAGTCATGAACGTCGTTTCATTTCCTGCTTTAAATACATCACATTGCCATTTCAATAAACAGAAACAAGTTTCTTATTTTGCAAATTAAATCAGTGGTGTGTGTCGATGGGTATAAACTCCACATAAACCATATATGTATGTATTTAATTTAAAAAAATGCATTTGTGGAATTGAAAATTTGAATGAGTTCATCAGTAACAGCATTTCTTCATCATAAACGTCATCTATTCACAGATAAATATCGTGTATTATTTATACAATCAAAAGTTATCTCATGAAATTATAATATATGCATATATGGCGACCGTTCAAAAATTAGGTAACAACGTCTCCCGGAACCATTTTAAAAAGTTAAAAAGCATTATTAAGGCTTTCTAATATAATATTTATTGATTTTTTGTGTGCTTCTTTATATGTATTATTTAAATTACATATATATTTTGTGTATTGAAATAATACAGTTATTGTTTTCGACCATCGTGACGCATTTGGGTAACCTGTTATGCTACGATGGTCATAATTTAATTTAAATAAATAAATACAAAGTTTTGATTTATCAAAAACAAATTCATTTAATCATACGTTTCTGAGAAACCCCATTCACTGTCAGGCGCCAGGGATATCAATCCCAGGATAGTGAATCTTGAAACGCAGAATATATCAAAAATATTTTTTGTGATTAAAACCTGATAATCAATTATGTTTTCACTAGCCAAATTCGGTGTTTTTGGGTAATTTTTTTTTATTCATTATAAATTTTCCGTTGCGACATTAAAAGCGTTAGCCCAATTCGTTACAATGGAGTAAGCACAATAATTACTAAGTAAGTAATGAAATACCATATCTAAATCAAAGGCTATAAAGCAGTGACATTTATATTATTAATTATTATTATAGTTTACAATCAATAGCTGTCACGACCTAGTTCGATTTATTTTATTTATTCATCCGTGAGATTGGTAAAATCTAGGAAATCATTATTTATTAAAAATTATAGTAATTAATACATTGTTATTACAAAAATATTTATAGTTATTATATAATTTTGCTTAATGTAAATCGATATTATTCTGATGTAATTAGTAAAAACCTCATCTAAGTTTAAAAAAAAAATATTTTTAGTCATTCTGAAATTAATATTTGTTATTGTAAGCCAAGATTTTTTTGCTATATTTAGTTTTAATAACGTGCATAGTTTTAGTTAGATTTCGATAGAAATACTATCTTTTTGTATAATGGATATGATAGTTTTCGTAGACACGAAAATCAGATTTAACATAATAAAAAATGCTAGCATAATTTGTAAATCTTTCATTGTAACATAACAGGCGTTAGTCCAATGTGTTGTAATTAGTAAGACAACAGACTAAAATCAAAGTAATAAACTGTTTTTATTGGTTACATGTCACTTCTATATTGTGTACTTATTACGATATTTATCCACGAGATTAGGAAAATATAGAAAAACCTAATCTGTGATGATCGATTGAAATTATAATATATAAATCTGAAAATTAGTAAAAAAATTCTCAGCTAAGATATGTTTTTTTATGAAGTCAAGAATATTTTACTGCAATTAGTTTTTAAATAGCACGCATAGTAGTGTTTTATATAATATAAATACTGTTTTTTGTGGAGAAGAAAACTATCAAAGTCTTTAGCAGATTTTCATAATACAGAAATCTAAAAATTAATAAAAAAAATCTCAGCTAAGATCGTAAAAGATATGATTTCAGTTATTATGAAATAAACATTTTGTTATTGTTAGTCAAGAAAATTTTTCTGTTTTCTTTTTTTTATAGCACACAAAGTTTTAGCTAAATTTTGATAGAAATAGTGCCGTGTTATAAAATTGATATAATGTTTTTTTCTGTTCCTAACAAATTTTATTTAAAAAAATCAAAATATAGCTTAAAATCTCAGCAGCTTTTAAAGGTATGATTTCAATTATTATAAAATGAACATTTTGTTACTGTAAGTCAATAATATTTTGCTATAATTAGTTTAATTTCAATCGTTTTATATAACGGATATGGCGTTTTTGCTGCCACGGTTACTAAAATTTTATAATAAAAAATCTTGACTAACTGCGTTCCAACTGTTAAAAAATAGTGTTGTAAAGTGTCATTGCTATAGCATATTTATTTGTACACATAAATCTTGATTCTTGCGCCTTTTTTGTATAGTATAATTAGTATTTATTTATATTGCATCCTTAGTAAAATACCAATTCAAAAAAGTCAGAAAATACGTTTCACCTAGTAAACATTTAAAATAAGAAATATTTTTTTCAGCTAAAAACGATTTGTGGTTCTCTTTCAGTATTGTCGATTTCATCGCTATTGTGAATACGTGAGGCGAATAGTTATATGCAATATTTCGCTTTGCTTACACTTTATAGTAAGTTTTTGATATAAAGATTCAACAAGCTGATGTTAAATCTACATTTTGATTAAATGAAAATAAATAGTGCTGCTTAGCAGTATTGCAAAATTATTAAAAAAAATATTACTTTGATTTATTTTATTACCAGGCTACTTTTAAATGCCCAAGTTAAATAAATCATGCCATTTCTAACTAACTGATTAAATCCCATTTGGGATTTCTCTCGGTGCGGCAACCTTTTTGAGGGTCTCCCCTCAAGGTCCCCTAAGATTGGCGACCCCTGGCACCGGCAACACCTGGCGTGTGGAAGATAAGAAGCAGCCATTGATGGAGTGGCGCGTGCCGGTTGTCCGGGCGGGTGTTCCTCGGGGGCCCCGTTACAAAGAGCCTTCCGCCATATTGCAGTCGACGACGTCAAATTAAACGCACAGATTTTACGATAATGACCCGCGTTATATAATATCTGATATTTATTATCATCCCCCCGGGCCGACTGCCCTTTGTGCCCGGTCCCATTGTGACCAATTTTAATCCACCGTTAAGAGATGCTGCGGAGAAAATGCTTTAGGTAGGCAACGTATTGATTTGTGCAAAATCACACAGCGATACGACAAATTGAAATTCCCAATGACGGATAATGATCCTCGATAAACGCTAGCGGCATTCGTTGAAATTTTATTTTTAAATATGTACAGAGTGGCTCGTAAAATATGGGACTTACGTATTTATCCAGATATATGATCCAGAATAATTATGTAGGGAATAAAAGAAAAATAATATCAATCGTGTTTTTCTTTTCACATACAAATTATATTCTTTATATTTTTTAAGCTTCAGTATAGTAAGATATATGAATAATGTTTAACGCCATCGATATGCTAGTTTAGATAGATAAAATAGTATTAATCGATTTACAGTTTAAAATATATATTTTAAAAAAATATGACCTTTTGTGATATCTAGAATCATATTTGTACGTTTGAGTTAAATGATATTTTATTTTATTATTATTTTTATGGGCAATAATGTATTGAATTGATTTGTATATGACTGATCTTACTTTGCCATAAATACAATTAGTGACGTCTCCAGAACAGTAATACGCTAGTTCTGATTCGTTGTTTTTATTGGTTTATGTATGCATTATGTAAAAATAAAATATATAATAATTTAAATTTAAATAAATATTCTTGTATGTGTTCATTAAATCTACGTTCACGCACATATCTAACAAAACCCATAAGAATTTGTACTATATATTTTTTTTATCAACTTATTAAATAAAAAATATTTTTAAATAATCAAAAAATATTATTTTTTATGAATATATTTTTTTAATTACTTACATATTTATAGTAGTGCTTTCCTTTTCTTAAAATTTAAAGTCGATTCTCTGCTTTTTATTTTTTTGCACAGTTCACGACTCTAAAATTTATTTTCGATTCTGTCCTTTATCTAAATTTAATTTTGATCATAGATACAGAATAATTTGCTTCCGTTGAATTGTTTAATAATAAAGTAGCATGCCCATCTGGATGTCCTTAGCGTTTTGATAAAAAGTATATCCCAATTTATATGAATCATTCATAATCGAGAATAGGATGAAAACTCTCGCTTTCTAAAGGTATATAATATAAAAAATGTTATTTTTGAAATATATTAGGTAACTTTTGCAATGTTAATTGGTGCGCCATCGTTAGCGAGTTCCGAGAAAAAGTTTAAAACGGATGTATAAAATATAGCTTGTGTATGTATTTTTTAATTCGTATGTGTACGTATATGTATGTATGTACTACCCTTTGTTAATGGACACAACAGCTGTTCAATTTTGAATTCAAACATTCGTCGTACATATTTGTACTAAGCACTAAGCGCATGTGTATGTGATCGTTTTATAATTAGCTCTCCTTCAAAAAATATTTAATCTATCTAATTTAAAAAACAGTCGATATGCTTTTATTCCTCACAACTGATTTATGTATGCAATTTCCTCAGTAAGTATGAGAAATATTAAACTGTCATTATTTCAATCGTGTCACTTCCTTACCGTGTCCGTCGACTTTCATTACAAATCCGATCTTTCAAGTGGTTATTTTTAACCGCAAATCTTGGAAGTCGCGTGAATTATTCTCTTAACTTTTCGCCGCGAGTTCTTTGAACCTCCGCCCTTATTCTTGTTATTGTGAATAAAAAATTCTATACCTTCAAAGGGCTATTATAATTCTGTGTTTGATTATAAATGTATATTTTTTTTCGAATTAATCTGGTACCGCGTATCGCTGGTTCGCCGCACCTGCCTTTTACTATAAATATTGTAATAGAATGAAATGTGCATCGTCGCTGGAAAAAAAGGAACAGATGCGCGCGCGCCGCCATGTTGCCAATATGGCCGCCGAGGGATGGAGCGTTACGCACTTTATTGTGTTTTTGTAATAATTATTGCTCTTTTTTGTACGGCCGCGACATTAAAAGCCATCCTTTTATGCCTCGCCATTGTTGAAGCTCATGTCTTGTTGCTTATTATTTTTTATTATAATCACTAGACGTGTATTAATATTTTTTCTTACATATTAAATATGCAACCTCTTCTTCAGTGTTTCGATTTGCTTATTACATACATATATATATATATATATAATATAAGATTATTAAGAGTGATTAAAAATAAAATTAACGACTATATCTGTGAGTCATTGTATACGATATTGAAAAAAAAACTAGTGGGTAACATCCTAGAGATACGATCGCAATGGTGGTGCATTATATAGCAGCATAAAGAGATTCGATGCATAATAATCATGCAGGAATATTCAGATACAGAGAGAGTGATGAACTCATAGATCTGAATCTACCTATTTTTGGATTTGGATGGATTTGTCAAATATAGATAAGTTTCTTGAATTCGGAATAATTGATAATTTTTCCTTAATAAATAATAATTTTAAACATTCTTGTTATATGATCACATTTGCCATTGAAAAAATATGTAAAAAATAATATACTATATGTATGATAAATCAATAGTATGATTTACTTTTTTAATGCCATGTCAATGCAAATGCTGCTGTATTTTATATTGAATAAGAACATTAAAGTGTTGTGTGGGATTTGACAAAGCAACACGCACGTAATGTTGGACATCTAATCGATTTTAAGTGTTGAGAATCCCGATTCACAATAATATTTTTATATAACAATAGTTACTCTCAGGGAACACCAGAGTTAAACTAGTCATTCATTTGATTCAGCAACTTCGATAGTTTATATCAGAAAATAAATATTGCAGATCCATGGTTTAGAAGACAGAAATAACTTTAAAGGCAACAGGCGCGGGCGGTGAGATACTTTTCCTCTCGATCGCTCGCGTGTTAAGTGACGAGAGTGAGTGAAAGATAAGAGCATGCGGTCCGCAAGCCTTTAAAAGTATTTCACGGTCCACCCCTTGTAGACAAGTATCTTTTTTTAATTAAATGACAGTACGGAATTTCGCAATAATATCGGACTCAACTCAGTTAAATCTGACCTACAATGAAAAGATTTATCTCATTCATACTTTATGTACTTCTTATTAAGCACTTCAATAATCGAAAGCTTATTTTTTTATGTGTGACAAAGAAGCACTTTATATTCCGTTATATGTTTAAAAAAATCTTTTTGGATTGTTGTAGGAGTCTTTATTACCTTTTTTTAAATAGTAGTGCCATATTTATTATCAAACATCAAACACAAATTAAAGCATACATAGCTCATTTAACAAGTTTTTGAATTAAGCTAGTTCAAAGATCAATGAGTTCATTCTCAATTAAGCTAGCAACTTCAACTTTTAAATGACTTCTGTAATGTGTGTAAACATACATATCTCTTATTATAAATTCATCTGGATAAAGCTCTAACAAGTTTTCAAAATTTTGATCTCTACTCTCCTCTTAAAAAAAATATTAAATCAGAAATTAAAATCAAAATATTTTTTTAAATGCAAATTTTACTGTGTTGCTGTGTAATTACTCTGTTTCATTTAATTTTCATTTATTTTAGATTATATTTTATGTTTATTTATTAAAAAAAATATTTAAATTATTTTTTTACTGATTTTTGTGTAAGATAAAAAATCAATCGGGAAACTTTAGTCGATTTTTAAAAGGGTAGAAAAATTAAACTTTTTCTATTAATTGCAATAAGCACTTCAAGACCTATTAACTCTTGGTAAACGGAATGTAGAAAAGACACACGCTGTCCGAACAGGGGGACGGCTGGACCCCACAAAAATCTCATTCCAAATTAACATAATTTTATCTTGTTTTTGTATTTAATGCATTCTCTTATGCGATCAAACTTATTCGCCAAGGTTTTGTGCTATACCTGCTTTTTTGTATTCCAAAATATATACAGAAAAACACAAATATTTAAGGATTTTAAATTATTATCTGTAGGCAAAATAAACTTATAGCCGTTACACATGTGTCTAACATTTGATTATAACTAAAATATTTATATAAAAGTACTTTGTGGTCATATTTATCTTTTATTTTTTCAGCACATAAATTACAATAGTTGCTATGTTTTTTGACTATTATTATAATATTATATTGTAATATATAATTGTTCTAATCCGCTTCCGCCGTCGCTTCCGGACGCGCATAACTTTAAACGAAACATTCTCCGTTCAATTATCTACTCTGTAAATCGTTTCGCTTTGTATTAACAGTGTGTAACAATACACGTAAACAAAGGAAATATATTTAAATATAATAATAAATAATAATAAAAATTAAAATTGAATTTGTTCCGATTGATTTTCGAGCCGCCGGTAATGCGTTCTGTTGTTTCGACCAATCAAAAATAAGCATTCAAATATTCAAATATCGTCGACCAATGAAAAATAAGCATTTAAATTCAAATAGATAGTACCGTGACAACACTTTTAAATAATTATTATTTTATAATAAAATTTTGCTACGCGACAATAATTTTCATTAATTCGTCATTTGACTGAATAAAAATGAAATATATACATAATGTGTTGAGGATTAGAAGAATACATTGATTAAACTAGATAAACAATCATAAAATAATCTTCGTAATGAAATTTTCAAATTTTGAATTCCCGGCGACGGGCTCCGAGGCCTAAAAGTGAGTTTTTGCTTTTATAAATAATCGGATTGCAAATTAACTAGGTGTGTTATAACTATGAAAATTAAATATATACATAATGTGTTGAAGATAAGAAGAATACATTGATTAAATTAGATAAACAATCATAAAACAATCTTTGTAATGAAATCTTCAAATTTTGAAATCCCGTCGCCGAGCTCCGAGGCCGAAAAGTGAGTTTTACTTTTATATTACATGAATATTATCATTGCTTTCCGATTTAATACATATATACGTTAGATTTTAAGAATTTTAAATTAACCAGTTATGTTTTAAACATGAACGTGTAATATATCCTTAGTATGTGAGGATTGAAAGTTAATGTCGATCAAATCGGCGCTGTCGGACAGCTTATAAATGTGTAGTTTCTTGGATGTTATCTAATAAACGACATTTTACAATGATTATAAATATGTGATTGCATACCTGGAATAATCGATAGCCAAAATATCTAAGAGCGGGTTGTTTTTAAATCGGATGTGGCAAAATATGTACAATTTTTGTTCTGTGCCATCATTCCTCTTTCTGAATAGCCAAATTTAAGATATTCAGTTACATCAAACTTATATAGTATGTTCTTTATAAAAAGATAATACTTGCTGACAGTGACTTCAACATGAGAAGATTAACTCTTTGTTTATATATACCAATTCTACGTTGTAGCCATTTAGGTCATCAAATTGTTCCATCATTGCTTCTGAAAAGTAATTAAAAAATAATAAGAGTAAACATTGAACACATTATTACTACTATTATAATCCATAAATTAAATTTGAACGACAAACGAAGAACAAAATTAACGGTAATTACTGTAGAGGATTAAACACGTAGATTGACATATCTTCATCTTCTTCAAAATAGTCGCAATATGTCATACATGAATTGTTTGCCATACGTAAATGTTATTAGATCTCTCATTGATTCTGAAAATTGACTGTAAACGATACTATATATTGGGTAAAAAGTAACTTTTTGTTTACACTAATATGAGATTTTTCATTATTACTACCATTGTAATATGTTTAATTAACTTTGGCATGTATATCTTCAATTGCCAAATCACTGCTGTTTGTCTTTTAATATTAGATCCTAGAAAGTCAATAGTAATTTTGTTAGAATAACCGTGATATAGTATTCATATAACCAAACACTTACTGGCACAATCATAATTGATAATTTCGATTATAAAGTCTATAATTCCAATGGTAAATCACTTTGAATCATCTACAATTGTAACTTTTTAAGAAAAATGCTGTGATTATAACATATTTCACTGTTTATTTAATCGCACTAAGCTGTATCCCGGCGCGCGCTTGACCGATGACAGATGAACTGTCACATATAAGAAATTCCGGGAAATACCGATAATGGTATTTCCCCGGCGCGCTTGAGAACGAACTACGAAATTGATTTTATCGATTTAAATTGTAAAACACTTATCAATATATGTATAAAAATCATCAAATTCTAAAAAAAATATTTTTTTAAAATATGTTAAGTTTATACGGTATTTAAAATATAATATAAATAATGTAAATTTTTTATTAGCTTCTCTTAACAAAAAAAATGTGTACTTAAATTTTGGCGAACGTTGCCAATTTAAATTATTAGTTTTTAGAGAATTTTTAAAATTTCCTTTGTAAGAACATTTTCAACAAAAAGGGGCAAAGTTTAAAAATAAGTACTATTCGTTAACAACCAACTACTAAACACATAGTGTTGCAAAAATCCCTCTTACTGACACCTTTGAAAGGAAACTACACAAAATTGTATAACACTAATTTAAATATTTTTTAAATTATAAAGTTTCAGAATAAAATTTCAAGATTTATTCAAAATATTTTTTTCAACTTTAAAAATATTTTTTATTTTATTATGGATTTTAAATATTCTTTATTTTTTATAGATTGTAAAATTTTTTAATTTATTATTAATTTTAAATAATGTCAAAACTTTTTGCATTTATTAATTATTAAAATATATAATACTGCGCAAAAAAAACATTTAGTTTAAAAAATATATAAATCAAAATAAGTCAAAGTATTTTTTAATAAAAATAGACAAAGGTCTCAAAATTATTAATATTTTTAAAGCGCATTTTTGGTCTAAAGTAACATATTAGGTGCTTGATATTTTCAGTTTCTTATATCTTTCTAATTGGCTTTTATATTTACACATAAAACATATAAACATCTTTTTTTAATTATAAAGTAGCTTATGGTGTAACTAAAAAACGTTCTTATTACTGAAATTTTAATTTATGATAAAATTGTGTTATATACAGCGTTAAAACGAGCCGCGAATTCTCAAAACACTCGCGTTAGAGCGCCATAGTGACGTCACGATGACGTTTTACGCCGGCGTCAAAATCAGTTCCACAAATACTCACAGGCGTCGCTTCATACGCCGCTGCGATCGCGGGATCGGTTAGTCATAGATTGGATGATTCTGGACAATTACAAAATATACCGAAATGAGAACAAATCAATACAATATCATTAAAAAAAGGTTAGGTTGTTTGGCTTAGATTTATCATTTAATATCTAAGTTTCAATATAACGATAAAATCTAACGTTGTAAATCTAATAAATAATATAAAATGTTTTCTTCTGGAAATATTTAGTCAAGTTGTAAACCTATTTTCAAATGAATTGAAAATGTTAAGTAGTTTTTTATAGATTGAACTATTTTGTCTATCATTGAAAATCCTAAATAGTAATGTCCAATTTGAACCATTAAATTTTAAAAAATATTTTAAAAAATCAGAACGAAGCAAAAATTATATTCAAAGCCCAAAAAGTTGAGGGTCCGGTATTCGCTCACTCGCTAGCTATCGGTACCTCACGATAGTGAGGTACCGACAGCTAGTAATATTATATTGTAATACTATTCGGTTTTTTTTCTAATTTTAAATCACTGACTTTTACATGTATACTGAGTGTACCTAATTTAATGCACTTTCAATCTTTTTGATTTGATTTCAAAATTTACACTGCGTTGCTGTTGTTTTTTTGTTCAGTTATACAACTTGTTGTTCATCGTTCATATGAATAGTTTATTTGAAAGCTTTACAGCATAGCATACCTATATAATAAAATGATTTTATAGCACTCAGTGCTTATTTTATTTTAAGGTAATATTTTTATTAGACACGTCCCATAGATAAAATCGAAACTTTAGTGCATTATGGTGCATCATAAAGATACTTCAAACATAATCACGCATAAGAATGATAGACGAGGCGGAGAGGTAGAGATGGGGGTACATCATAGATCTGAATCTATCCGAGAGGCGATAATAATTGGTCGTGATCCGTCGGATTATCGCATCGTTTTTTTATATGTGTGCCGGTCATAATCTGGGATAACTGCTCGGTATATGTGCGACATAAAAATACGAAACACAATTTCGATAACAATAACGAAGCACAATTTTCCGTATAAAGCTTTCATAAAGTTGAGCGACGGCCAAAAGGGACGGGCCAAAGGGCGGTGGCGTATGCCCTCCTCCCGTTACATATTTTACACTCGTAAAAAATAACAAGGCGCTAATGCAATAAAATAAAATAAAATTGCGCGATTGCGGTCGAATGGAGCCATTGGCGAAATTACTTTAACAACGGGGAAAATTCAATTCGCGAACGCTCGGGGACAGCGAGCGGCTAATGGCGATGTTTACAGACGTTAATATGACCGACTTTTTGATTTAGCAGAAGTTGCCGTTTGTGTGAAGTTTAATAAACTTACTCTGTATTGTATTGACATTTGTATGTATCCAGTCGAAATTGTGGACGAGTTTGAATTAGAGCTTTTCCGCGCGGAAGTATTTTTTGTATCATTTTTTATATTGTGAAAATTCGTTAAAATAAAACGAGCGGTAATTATTGACATGAAAGATATGGGTTTGAATCCCATATGGACCTTAGTGTCTGAGAGATCGGAATTAGTGATTTTTATATAATTATAAAATCGATCTATCATCATAGAGTAGGTTTACCTAGATTTTCCTAATCACACGGATGAATATCGTGATGATTAATTAAAAACAAACTAAGTCATACATATTGGGTATTGAAAATTATTTAATAATAAGCTTTTTCAGTCTATATATTAAAAAATCACAGTGTATTGTTTTTTTTTTAAATATATTATAAAAGTTATTTTTAAAAAAAATGCGTGCCATTGCATAAAGATGCAGTGCTTTAGTCCCTATAATAGAAAATTTTCACTAATAGTTAATTGTCAGTTTTTTTTATTAATTTTTTTCTGTGACATAATGAAAATCTGAACAAATAAAAAATATTTTAGCTCCCCAACTATTCTTGAAGAAGTATTTACAAAAACTTTTAAATAATGATAAAATTATTTTTTTAATAATAATAAAATATAATAATTTATTAAAAAAGTTCTTTCAACTTCAATAATAAACTTAATACAATACTTGGGAAAACACGATTATTTATAAAGCTTTTTTTATCAATGTTAGTAAAACAGATTTTTCTGAAAAGTATTTATTATATATATAATAAATGTTTTATTTATGAATCCTTGATTTGTAATCAATAACAGCCCATTCCGAGTAAATAATTTTCTCTCACGATAATAATAATTGCAATCGATGTGCGCCATATGTCGTATGGCATATGTGAAATCGATGATATATCTACCAACAACATAATATATGGCACTTTCATATATTTCACAGTTGCACGCGCACATGTAAATTTTCACATACAATGGAGATCTGATATCACATTTTAATATCAACAACGTTCGTGTTACATCCTCTGTAATACGATACGAAATTGTGCACATATTCTACGCATATACCTACACTTTTTCTTCAACTTCCTTCGATATAATATAGAGGCATCGGGCAATATCCTGTCTCGGAAGGTTCTTATGAATTATGGTCCCATGTGGCATCACGGATTTTTTTAATATAGTGAAGGATTTAAATCCGACCATTTTTTACTATTATTCAATGCACGTGAATATCCGTTGCATTCATAAATATTCATCTCCTCGGATCAGACTGATGCATTAATGCATTTCTCACGATCGTTGTTACACTGACCCCTATAATTTGAGGTCCGGAACACGTTTGCTCCGTACTAGTCCTTCGAGGACGCTTGACCTAATTAATTCTGTCCTGAGGGGTCAGAGATGTTGACCGTTGAGAGCTTAAAGCTCGTTGTGCTTTATTTACTTTCAACGGCCATATGGTAGAGTAATTTATTACGTTTGCGATTCTTCTATCTTATTATTAATTAGCATTTTTATAATGTATCATATTTTTTTTATTACACAACAGCTCCTTTTGTGCGGCACAATTTTAATTATGGAACATATTTCAAGTCCACATTCGCCATATGGTGGTGGTGTTAAACGCTTTGTTTCAGTGTAATACAATGTATTTTCGTTATGTCGCTTATTGCTGTGCAAAAAAATTTTTTTGTGTTATTTCTGCGTGGATAATCGTTTGAAAAAATCTAAATTTACATAATGGCTTATTAAATTTTTCTCATAATCGCCCCGAACTAATCGCGTCGAGGTCGTTTGACATATGAGCTCAAAGGGGTGAATTTTTCAATGGGTTGTTCGTGATAAAACGATGCTCTCTTTATGTCACCGGACTATAATATAACGACACTGTGTTAATTAATCATGTGCTATGGAAAGCTTGCAAAGTTTCATAAAACAAACATTTTTGAATGATTTATTATTATATATATTAAAATCAATTCAATGTTTTTTACATGACCTATATATTTTTTTTTTAATTTAAATAAAGATTAGCAATTTAGTGCAGTTATTTTAACGAATAACTTTATAACGCACGCATTCTTTCCCATGCTTTCTATGAGATAACAATGCAAAAGTTTTTTTATGGTAGTTCTACTTTGAGCAGGGTTATAAGTTTTGACAACTTTAGGAAGCAGTCCAAAGAGTGATATTTTAACACCATTGAAATTTTCAAATATATTTGATCTAAAAAACACATCTATCTTATATTTTGCGATATTATTACCAATTAACTTTTCATAAATACAATTAACTTAATTTATATCTTATTTTATATATCTTAAATACATATTTATTGTGTTTTATAGAAAATTAAAAATTGATAATAGCAGATATTTTTAATATTCTGTGTAAAAATGTAACTTTGATATTTGACACAATCAGATATCTAAATAATATAAGCATAAATAAGTTGAATGTTTTTGAGTTGTGACATTATTGTAGCAGAGGTGCGATTTTTTTTCAATAGGTAAAAACATCACGTCCATCATAATTATCACGATCGAAGGGTGGCCCAAAAATTAAAAGCTTTCAAAGGAGTCATAATGATAATTAGGCCGGGTGATATGACACACATTCACGCTATGGTCTGCGGAGAATAGTCTTTCGGTCATGACCGGTTGGTGGCACGCGCTGTTTGTTGCTCCCTGTAGCAGCAGCGGGTGCATTTGATGTGTAATTTTGATTGTGGCAGCAGCGGCAGTTGCAGCTGCAGCTGCACCGTGCGAGGCCACTAATCAAATTGATAGCGACCGTACTACCACCACAGTCAAGACCGTGACGGGGTACGCGCCGCCGAAACGCACCCGATGCAATTACAAATCGGCTCTTAGAAAAAATATATTTCTCCCTCTATCGATAGTTTAAATGTCTACGAACATGCGAGGCTCACTCTCGTACTTTCCAATTTTTTTAATGTTGCGAAAAAAATATTGTTTATATACGTTGACGAAAACACGCGATAAGTTTTTGAGTGAAGTTCATTCATACTTTTTGTGTGTTTCATTGAGAATTTCTTATTTCGTATTTATCGTATAGATTTTTTAAAGCGACTAACCGCGATAAGCATGAAATTTGTCATGTACGTTTATCTTTCGTCTTGTACAACTTATACAAACAAAGTTTATTACTATATATTAATTTTATATATACTTATAATCATTGTCAATCTGTAATGGTAATTTAAAACTATTGAGTTCAATGTTATCTAAAATTTAAATTTATTTTATCTGAAGCGGTATTTGTATTCTCTCATAATATATTTTTCGCGTTTATTCGTTAATTGTTAAACTATTAAATGACTGTTGTCATTTTAAAGTGGAAAGCGTAAATTATTACTGATCTAATAAGCTATTTATATAGATTTTATTTCTTATCGCTTTTTATATTTAATTCCATTCAAGGTTTCAATAAAATTCTAAAACGTATTTAGTAAATTAAAGACTAACACTTTACTTGCCAAAACGCTATTTATCTACATTTGGTACTTTGGCGAAAATTACTGAATTAAAGAAAGAATCGAATACATTTTTAATGGTCTGTAAGATATTTGATTCAGTGGCAAATAATATTTTATATTATACTTAACTCTTTGGTTGCAAAATCCTGCCTCAATAATATTTTTATTTAAATAAAAAATATATCTATGTACTTTATATGTATCAGCGCCAAGCTAAATATCCACTTAACATTCGCTATTTTATGACACTGTATTGAACATTTTTAAACAGTGTTATTGATTCGAGCTTTCTATAGATTGTTTTATTTTATTTCATTTCATACAATAATGCCATAATCATTAAACTTAATTGATACAATATATCTTTGAATGAACCTAATTAACTGAAGCACAAACGGTATTTTATTATTATTAATCGACATTAAACATCCATTAATTAGGCACCACAAGTAAATCTCACATAGTATGTGTAGTTTAGTCAAGTTTTTATTTTAAGATGTTCTTTTAGATTGTATTATTAGCATATATTGTTAATTCAATAATATTTTTTATATAAAAAATATCAAAAATATTGCATTTTTAAGACGGTTAATATGACGCGTGAGAATAATATTGTTGTATTTCATAAAATCAGATAGTATGTAATTATTAATAAAAATCTATTGGTAATTAGATGTTTTAAAAGTATTCGAATATATTAATATTTTCTAAGGCATAAAAATGTGAGATCTCTTTCTTAGTTTTTTATAATCTTACGTTTATTTTAAAATTATTAGGTATAACATTTAATAAAAAGCTACTGCAGCTCATCGAGAATATCATAAAATATAAAAATTAGTTCTGAACACTGTCTTGATTGTTCCTGCTATTGAAAACAATTGCTCGATAGCGGGTGATGTTAGCGGTATTTCAACCGTTTGTATGCCATGGACGCCGCACGAAGCTCTATCGAGTCGCGACCGTATTGCCACGCGCTTCCTACGAAGCTCGCGCAAAAATCGCATTTATGCTTTGAAATGATTGAATGAACGTTTAAATTATAACCACTCGATAGCATACATAAAATGACGAAAATTAAATGTTACCTTTTCAACGTCGCCAGGGCTGTCATAAGCAACTTGTGCCTTTGTAATTTTTAATAACAATGGCTGGGTTTACGGTCGTATATTACGCAAAGGTACTTTGGCACATAAAAGGTTTTTGTAATTTTTTGAAAATTTTATTTAAATAAGTTATTTATTAAAATCATGAGAAATTATGAACTTTTTCAAGCATAAATTTATTTTTATTTAAAATTAATTGAATATCTACTCAAATATTAAAATGTCATATATATACGACTATTTATGTTGGAATCTCTACTAGCAATACATTTCATTCTTTTTTCAATCTTCCGTTGTAACATGACAGACGTAAGCCCAATACGTTACAACGGGGTAAATCTGTACCAACTGATTAATCATCAACCTAAAAATCAGGAAATCAGTGACATCTATAAAATAATTATGTGTAATAAAATTTATATTCAATAGATGTCACTTTGCAGCTGGAGCTGCATTTTTATAAATTAAAATTTGCGTTTGTTGCCGTAGATCGTACCCGCTGCCTCTGGGTTATCAGTCTTATACCATACGGACTACGCTGTTCCGACCTTAATTTGACTGAAAAGACATACAAAATAAATTTAGCGATCTTACCATTAAAAAGATCATTTTTTTATAAGAAGCTAATCAATATGATACTTAATGCCTAACCCTTCGCTTCGTGGTGTTGCAAATTTGCAACAAACTCCAAACGTAATGATAGTTTAATTTGGCTTAATAAATTCTTTTTTTACATAATGTTACATATTTTCAACATATTGTTTGTACTGAAATAGTTAGAATTAGTTCAAATTTAATTTTTTTTAAAGTTAACATATACCAAAATCGCGTTAAAAATTTCAGAAAAAGATGAATACCTAAATAATATATTTTAAAGAAGTTTATTAAATTATAAAGTTATTAGACTTTTTAAGCGGTAGATACGTTACAAAAATATACTTAATTTACGTTGAAAAATTAGAGATACTTTTAATACTTTTTTGAGTTACCATTTAAAATACATAATAAATAATCCATTGAAAATCTAAAATAAATTTCTAATCTTTAATTCGATTGGAAAGTAACAATTATCTGTACAATTTCTTTATCAAATTTAATTGTTATATTGCAAATATAATATGAAGCTATTACACTTAGGTATCTTTTTATGAAAAATAGATTAATATAAATAAATATAAATACGTTTCATAATTTTTTAAAACCATATAAAATTAAAGTAATGATTTACTATGCACCATAATCATGTACAAACAATTTAAATGTATTATCTCAACTTTAATTTCACTGAAAAGAATTATAGTCGCTATATGAGAATATTCACACAAACAGAATTAGCGAAAATTTCACCGTCGTTTTGTGTCGATTTTTTCCTTTGATTATTGATTAAGTTTTGCGATGATTTTATTATGTAGGTAAATAACGAGCACGTTTTTATCACGCATTGCAAAAAAATATACAAAGAAAAAGCAAGTCTCCAAAGTAATGGCAAGAATCAATATTCTATTTATAAATAGCAAAGTAATAATATATTTTATCTACCGAGTGAATATAACACAAATCGGTCATCCGAATTGTGCTATACAGTTTGTGATGAATTGACCTTCCACAACAACCCCTATATTTTCCCAAAAACGAATTTATTTCGGGGATACATTCTGTTGATCGTGCGATACGACCGTTTTGACTACACGTCACGAAAACGCCACTGACAATAATTGTATAATATATACATTAGACATTATAAATGTAAGAAAAATACATCGTTTTTCACCCCCGATAACTTTTATTAAAACGATCAATTGTCCGAATCGGATTTGTTGTTGCTTTTATGTAATAAATAAAATTGCTACTTGTGATACACGATTTTCGTTATACAATAACATTTTTATTACCGCCGAAAAATATATTTATGTGGCAAACGTCCGAAACTGTAGCGTAACTGCTAGTCTGCCCTTGGCACTTTTGTGTGTCAATTTACAATTTTGTCTTTAACCTTTAAAATTGTGAATTTATGCTCTATGCCTTAGTAACAAAATTCATTTAAATATGTGTCTGTATATATATAAATATTTTTTGATAGTGAAGGATTAGTATATAAAATCAATTCCACATTTAATAAATTGTATTTATGTATTTACACAAAATTACGCATTTACGCAGCATGCATTGCTCTCAGGCAATGGCAGTACACTCTCACGCGTGTGCACTAATAAAAAATCAATACAGTGCGTTAAGGGTAGTTTGGTGGGGGATGAAAGTGCGCTGTGTATCTTATATGGTTGGTGCACACGATGCACTTTATAGAGTGACATATGTATGTAGTTTTATATAGTGTGTGTATATATTTTAAATAGTATCTGTCTCATCTTGCCCTAATTGTATTTGAGATAATTAGTAACTAGGACGACTATTTAATGAGAGCGTAAAAAGGATCAGTCATAAGCTTTGATTTGTATGTATTTTAGTATGGATGCATTTCAAACGCACAAAAGCAAAAATAGTCATATATCATCGTATATATATAAAAAACATAATGGGGATGGAATGTGTATGTGCGTGATGTGATTCACTTTCGTTTCGTATTTGCATTCTGTACATTGCAAGTGTGCTTCACACAAATCATTAAAAAAAAGCTCGACCAGATGGATGTGTGCTCACGTCTCCGTGTCATAATCTGGCACGTCTCAGTAATGATTACACTACAGGAATTATGGGGGTTGCTTACGGATATGCTGTACATACACGTGTATGTGGAAACACGCGTATATAAGCACCAACAAAATATTTTGTTTCGTGTCTTCGAGAATGATTTTATTTCAACGTGAAAGTAGTCTACATACTAATTTTATATAGCTTTCAGTATTCTTGGATTAAAAATACTTACGTTTAATTGGTACTCACAAATTTCTGAATTAAATTTAAAAAAATACAATTATTATCTACAATCTGCATTTAAGTCCATATTTTTTATAATAATTAATTGCCTATTTTTTAGTCCCCGTGAGTAAATGTTTTTTTTTAATTTGTACTTAATATGTATAGTATTAAATTACAAATATCAATAGTAAATAAAAAATACGTCCTTTTTATTTATTTATTTATTAAATTATGACTATCATGACCTGACAGGTTAACATAATGCGTCACGATTGCCAAAAGTATAAAATATATTACAATTTTAAAATACATACAAATATATACGTATGCATACACACATACATATGTAAGTAAAAACACGAAAACAAGATAAAAGAACAGACGCAAATCACTTCAACAGGTGTGCATTGTCCCACATGAATTGAACCAAAACCCCAAATGTCAATATCTATGCATGGCCTTGCCAGAGAAGAGCTGGCAAGTGCTCCAATAACCACCTTCCAAAGCCCACATTTGGAGCTGCTCAAGCACCGAATGGTTGTTTACGATGCCTTTGAGCAATTTCCAGAAGTCTTTAATTATATAAACACTTCTGCGATTTGACAAAGAAACGTATCCCAGCGCTCCCAAAATAAAATCACTGAGAAACAAAAACGGATAATACCCGTATTCCTTCAAGTATAAATATCGAAGGAATTTACGCTGTACTTTTTCCAGCTTTAATTCATTACGCCTGGAATCCAAATAATAGAGCTAGTTTCTAGTAGGCTGCGGACTAGAGCATCATAAAGAGTGCGCAATACTAAAATATTCCTGAAGTAGCGCGCATTTCTTAAGATAAAATCGAGCATTTTTAATGATCTGTCACACCTAAAACCTGTCTAGAATATATCCGCCGTGATGGTAGGAATATTATGCCGACATCTACGATCTTGAAAATGAAATTGTGTGACATTTATTTACACTGAAAGGCAATTGGTTATAATAGCAAGCCCACTTCCAAAAAGAATTGAGACCCTCGCAGGTCGAGGAAATCCGAAATCGACTTTACTTTCTTGAAAATTGTCAAATCATCTGCACATAATAAAAAAATCTAATTATGCATTGATGTTTCCATGTCACTAATGAACAATAAAAACAGCAATGGACCGAAGTTGGATCCTTGAGGTACTCCAGTAGAGGTCGTTGATCGTTTTTATACTTGACGAACTGATATCTATTGGTCAAGTAATTTAAGAATAGGCTTATAAGACCTTATGTATTTTTATTTTAGTTACTCCCTTTATATGTGAAAATTATTTGTAGCGAATTTTTAGTACGTATTCGATTTTTTTTTTATGGTAAATAACGGATATCAACCAAACCCTTCTCTTTCTAAGCGTTTTAATGAGACGAACTATTTAGAATTTTTAATAATTTATTCAAGAAATTATTGATTTAATCTCCTGAATAATTTCTACGCAATTTTATAATAGTATCGCTCAAAGTTTTGTTGTTTTAGAGTAGATTTTAATAATAATAGAGTGAATTATATTTTTATGAAAAATATATTCTTAACTCATCAAATTAAATTTACACATAACATAACTTAGAATGAGCTTAAATATGCATACTATAGATGCATTCAGAATGCGACTTGTAATCTCTTTTGAGTGGAAGAAAAAAATCCGCATTGTGGAGAAAGGAAAGAAAGTGAAAGGATCCCATTGAAAGCCGCACTTTACATTTTCACTTTCGCCCTTTTCATATGGAAAACCGCATGCAGTATTCATACCTGTCATGTATCTGATGTGATTACTCACCAGATCATCAGACAATTTAATATTGTTTGGAAATTGTATACAGTTGTGATGCCATTTAGGGGAATAAACAGCTGATTAATTACTTTTAATGGCGAACGGGTTCGCTTGCACTAGTTTTATGATAGTACACGCACTTATCTATCCCTTGCGTTGAGATGGGGGTGGAAATGGGGAGTTTGGTACCACTGCACCGCGCGGAAAGGGATGAAACATCACACGTGAGGCACGCACGCATCGGATCGATGCAGAGGTAGTGAACTTGCATTGAGTACACAAGTTTTAAGAAAAACTGTGTAGCATATTTTGCGCGAGAATCTCTTTCTAATGAGCTTTTTTCATACGTTTTACGGCGCTCTTTACTTACCTTGATTGCTGCTGCTACTCTTTGACATTTTTATGCGCTATTTTTGGAATATAAAAAGTACACGTTCAAGTTTAAGATTAATATTTTTAATATAGCGTAGATAGAACGTACAAAACTATTGTAATATATTATGGAAACTTTTTTTATTCGATCAGTTCCAAAGTCCCGTTAAAGTTGCGTAAGCTCCAACCCCCGAGCCACATATTGCAACCACTGCACGCTGCACGCGTAGGGTGTGCTGCGTTGCCAAATCTAAGCTTCTATTCTCATGTATATGGTGAGCTTATATGAGAGTCGAGCTTTCGTAGCGCCAATTTATAAAGCTTTATGAAAAAAGTACTTCTTTTCATATTCATTTCGGATTCAGAACGGTCTGCTACTTTTAAGGCCGAAGCTGTCAATTAAATTTAACAGATTGTTCGAAAAGCGAGCTTTTTTAAAAATATGCGCCTGATTTAAAATTCGGACAGCTTTTACTTTGGAATTGTTAGGCTTGGATTCAGATTGTATTGATATATATGTAAATATCAGACTGTCCATCTAGTCTTTAAGTTGGTTGAAACCGTGATATAAAAATGTACATATTTACTAAGATTTACAAATACACTTGTGAATGTAAATCATGATTTGATTAACACTATTACCGCTATTTATAATACTGCAAATATATTTAATTAAGTTAAGCTGATTATATTTTATATATTTATAAAAGCTAACCTTTTTTAATAATAAATTTAACACCATAATTTATCAACATGCAGTAAGATCCAATTATTTTAAATATATTTTTCTGTTAAAATGTTGGAGTTACACACTTGACAGTTTTTCTTATAGTGACAATGATGCTTTTTAGTGAGAGAAAAATTATTATTATCATGTCATTTTTACTCAAAATACAGCTAGTCAAACTAAATCAAATAGGAGGCTTATTGTTTTTTTTTGTGATTTTAAAATAAACTTTCTGTAAACTCTTAACTTTAAGCTTTTTAAAATGTTATTGTTTTACAATAAAAATGTCTTAAGTAAAGGTAATTTTATTGAATTAAAATTATTAAACCAAATATCTAGATGTCTGTCAAAAGTTTTCTCTTTTAAGTTTTGTATATTTGTATAACATAGATAATAATATCATTTTAGTTTTTTAATCTCAAATCCACTAAAAAGTCTAAGCTTCATATTATAAGACAGACAAATAAGAAACGTAAAATCCGCTCTAAAATTTGATATGTTTATATATAAACATATACAATATTTTTTTATAATATATGTAATAACACATAGTTTAATTTTATTAAATACAAAAATATTTATAAAAAGCACAATGTTATTTAGAATATATTATATTTTACATGAATAATGATTATATAAAACTACAACTTTTTTATACGATACCATGTAGTACAATTAATTTCAAGCCTTTTAAAAAAAAAATTTCTGTATATGATAATTTTGCCTTCTAGGAAATTTTCTTGTAAGTTTTCAACTATTAGTATATAGCTTAATCTTTGTACGTTGAATACTCTTATTGTAGTTTTGCATTATCTATTTTTTTATAATATAGCTATATATTTTTATAAATTAAAATTATTAAACAAAACATCTAGATGTCTATCAAAAGTTTTTCTTCAAAAAACTACAATTTTTTCCACGTTACTGTGTAGTTACTTTTTGTAAACTCTTGATTTGAAGCTTTTTAAAATGTTTTTTTTTTGTATTGGATAATTTAGATTTTAGGAAGTTTTATTGACAGTTTTTAACTACAAATATATAGCTTAATTTTTGTACATTGAATATCGTTATTGTAGTTTTTCATTATCTATTTTACATTATATAGCTACATATTTTTATAAATTAAAATTATTAAAGTAAACATCTAAATTTATAGCAAAAGTTTTTTTCTTTCTAGTTTTGCACATGATTACTTTAGCGTTAGAGTTATCTATATAACATAGATGATAATCTAATTTTATTACTTTTTTAACCCTTATTTTAAATAACATTTAACTCAAATTTTGCAGCTTATTTTAGCCTTATCAAATATTTATTAAAATAAGAAAGTCAAAGTAAAACCTAAAAACTACGCAGTTGAGTATTTTTAAAAATAAACATATACAATAATTAATTTTATAGTATTATAAATACATATAATATCATATTGTTTGATTTTATAAAAGGCTGTGAATTAATTGCACTTTGGTTTAAATAGTTTCCACTATAAATTTGATACTTTGCACTTTACATATATTGACAGTAGCGAAACGTCCATTTTATGTTCAAACGAATTAACCAAACTCCAAAACATAGAACGAACGCTTCGTCTATTTTTATAGTACAAAGTATTACACGGGGGGAGCAGATGGGGGCATTTGCCCCCCTCCCCCTTGAATTTGACCAGAAAAATAAATGTCATTTAATAAAATAATATGTATCTTATTTTAATCAAAATAAAAAAAACGACCACAGACTGGCCAATTTTTGCCCCCTCCCTGATTTTTTTTATAGTGGCCGTCTATTTTTTTAGTACAAATTAATTTATTAGTAGAAAAGTATTAAATTTATGGTGGAAACAATTATATCTATACTGCAATTGTATTTGTTATATTATATAATAAAAAAATATTTTCAAGAAGTTCATTAAATTACTAATTTTATATACGATATTAGTTCATTTCAGCTCTTAATGTTGAAAATGCTTTCATTGGGTATAGGATTATTTTCTCATTTCGGAAATTTTCTTAATAGTTAATAACTATAATTATGAACTGAATCTTTGTATATTTAACTATTATTATTAAGTCTTTAAAACACAGATAATTACCGCATTATCAGTTTTAGTTATATAAAATGTATATAAATAAATATTAGGGGGATATGAAAACTGCTCTAAAATTGCTAGATTTAAAATTTAATATGTTTTATTTAAATATTTATTTTATATTAATATTAGGTGTTTATACAAATACAATATTTTCGAACAGTTAATATATCTTATATTTTTAGTTTTAATTAGTACAGGCTTGAAGAGAACTTTATTATGTAATCAATTTTACAATAAATTACTAATAATGATATAGTTTATTTATACTATCTAATAATATTAATATCTTTATTTTAGTAAGTAATCTTGCGAACATTTTAAATTGTAGTTAATAAGGGTATATATTTTTCTCCATTAATTTAAACCCTGAAAGCTGTTTTGCGTAAAGCTCAAAGACTAAAAATACAGCATAGATGCTTTTATACACGCTTTTATAATTGGATATTGATTTTAAACGTTCGTTATTCTTTTTTGTAATTTAAAAGTGGCAGCTTGTTGCTGACAGTCTCTTCTATCCATATAATAATACGTAAAAGAGGCCATCAATTTTCATAAATTTAATGAAAGCATCAGCTGTTCTTGACCTTTCCGGGTGGCTGGCACATCCAGGTAGATAGAGCACATTCGCCACTCACTACACACGTAAGATCGAAACGTACCTGGACTGCTGTCGCATATCAACATACAGTATTCGCAGAGTTGTCGCGATTGGACACACATCTGCCGCTCATGTGTCGAAAAACGAAAGTTTTATATCCACGAGCGTACCGTTCGTTGCCTTGGAAAAAAAGTACCGTTTTCGGAGGGGTAGAATTTTTGCGACCCCGGCCATTTCGGGACCTCGCAGAGTATGTGGAAGTTCGTTGACCCAGTGAACGGCACAAAAAACGCACAGGATCCTAAGCGTGCAGGTATGCATGTGTGTGCAGCGGTCCTGCGGTGCATTTCGTCCTTTGCATACATGTGTGTATATATGTGGTGAAAAAAATATTAGTTTAATGCCTGGTGTTGATTCACATCCGATTCAGGGGTGGTGCAATATAATTTTTAAATTTAATATGTATTTTTATTTTTAAACAGTATATTTTTATGAATTACGCTATTCAAATCATTAATCGAAAAAATAGTTATTTTTTAATGAAAGAGCCACTGACCTGCTTTGAACAGCTCATGACTATTTCTGGACCATATATTAGACCTAAGTTATGGATTGATGACTGTGCGTAGAAAGGCTGACATATGGTGATGGGATTTGAATAATAAAGAGGAGACTCAAATTCTGTTTATTAAATGAAGACACAAAGGAGATACTATTTTATATAATATTAGTGACATATACAGCTTAACGTGTTTGTGCATTATATCCCAATTCGCATTATTATTATTGTTAAATTAAATCATATTATTTCACCGCGTGCTGCCTCTGGCATCTGCTCTTTCGGGATTTTAGATTATGTGAAAGAAAAGGAGACCTTTTTTTCGGAAGGAACATATGGTCTTGTCTAGTAGTCTACCTTCTTTCCATGTGCAACGTCTATCTAAGAGTACCTATCCCGACATTGAAAAAACAAATCTCACACCGCGCGTCATTGTGCCGTCAGATAATAAATTGCACAATCCGAAGTCTAGTCCCAAACAATGGCGTTGTGTATTATGTTCCGTAAAAGTTTTGCACTTTTGCATGACTTCATCCCTTACGCAATCATTCGATAATTCAATCGCTAATATATAACGTCCGATTAATGGCGTTACCTAGAAATAATGCTGCCAGACAGACCGTTTGTTCAGGACGCCCTTCAGTGCTGTCAAGTTAGGTTAGGTTAGATCGTTTGTGAAAATTCCTCCCCCAACGCAGCTTTTAGTACCCCTTGCATGTGGAAAAGCTCGTTTCTGCGATTCCATGAGAGTAACTGAGAGTATTGTGGTTATATTTTATTAGTGTTAAAAAATATTGGTACTTCTAAATATATTTTAAAATTATGTATCTATAAATAACAACCATTTAGTCGATCAATAGTATGTACATATATAAATACACCATATCTAATAATATAAACTAATTGATCGACCAACGTTATATAAACAGTATCGTCTGTGGAAAATCATAATATGCCAAAAATAAACATTTTTTCAACTCCTCTTCGGATCATTTGACTAAAAATATATCATTGAAAAGTACTTGATGTAAAATAAAATTTGTATTTTTAGATTAATAAATAAAATGGTATTACAAATTCGTCTAGCTTCTGGATAACTTTCAAGTGCGCCACATACAAATTTGTAATCAATTTTCAATAGTTTTCTTAATCAATATATTTTTGATTATCTTAAGATTTTTTTTTAATTTTCCAAAGCTAATTCCTGTATGTGGTTGTTAAGTTACAAATAATTATA